>NW_028263372.1:18789539-19093289 GCF_051168715.1 Poecilia mexicana
AAATTAAAGCAGCTTTTCCACCTAACAAGTGTATTATTTATTAAATCTTATGTTTTCTTTCATTTTTTACCTAACCTATTGCACCCTTTCAACGTGTCATTATTTTCTAAATGTCAAGTCCCTCACCTCTACTTCTCAGTGTAGAGCTTTTTGGATATTGTTTATTTTTATGAAAAATGGATACCTAACACATTGACAATGTTGACTTCTAAGATTTTACTTTATTTCATCTAAATAATCTGACAGAATACGCTGAAGGTTTATAACAGTTTTGCACGTTTATCACTGCTTTTAGCTTGTTGACTATGCAGGCTGGGAGAAAATGTTTGATAGAAAATAATGTGGCGTTGATCATTTTGGATGCAAGATTAAAAAGTAAAAAATTGATCTGATATGAATTTCGAGACACTGACAAACCTTTCTCTTTCTTTCCCTCACAGGGCAGTGATGCCTGGGATGGTGATGTTTAGGCGGCGCTGGTCAGTTGGCAGTGATGACCTAGTGTTGCCCGCCCTCTTCCTTTTTTTGCTGCACTGCATCTGGTGAGTCAGTGTATGGATTCCCACCACTCCACAGAACGTTGTGTCTGATTCTCGGACTTAACAGTAAATCTGTGCAGGAAGACGAAGTTCTCTCTTCTCTTTCCAACCCAGGTTGGTGGTTCTGTCCGTGGTTCTCTTCGGCCTTCGGTACGGCTCAGACCTGTCGTGTTCTGTCACGCTGGTGGACCATGGCCGAGGATACTTGGGCATCCTCGTCAGCTGCCTTATATGTGAGAGCGCCATCATGTGGTTGAGTATGAGGGGCAGCATTCTGTACACACAGCCCAGGGAAGCTGTGCAGTATGTGATTTACATCAGACTAGGTAAGAGACTATGGCGGACGATTAGTTTTGTTTCTGAACAGTATATGATTAGATTGAAAATGTATTTTAACATGAATCCTCTCTGATTTTTTTTCTTTCTTTTTAGCCATTTTACTAGTTGAGCTAGTCTATGCTGTAGTAGGCATTGCCTGGCTTGTCCAGTATTACCAGCCGTGCTCTGATGTCACTGCAAAAAACTTGGCTTTGGGTATGTGGAAAAAATGATTTAATATAAGAAACGAGAGCAAACAAATGAACTCCCAGACGTTTTATGTTGGCATTAAAATATCCTTTTGACATTCTTTGCAGGAATCGTTGCGTGTAACTGGCTGGTGATACTCAGCGTTTGCATTACCCTCATGTGCACCTTTGATCCAACGGGTCGGACTTTTGTCAAACTCAAAGCAACCCGTCGGCGTCAGCGGAACCTAACCACATACACTCTCAGGTTCAAACGGGCTCCCTAAATTCTTCTCTCTCACTTAGTATGACGACTCTATAACAGAAATCTTTGTGCTCTTCTCGCTGTTAGACACAGACTAGAAGAAGGCCAGGCCAGCAGCTGGAGCAGAAGACTGAAGTTCTTCATGTGCTGCACAAGAGCCCAGGATACACAATCAGTGAGTCACAACAATTCCTGAACCTCTTCAGGAATTGAAGAGCTTCAATTCCCTATTTAAGAGAATAAAAGTGAAACTTTATTCTCTAAATGAATAAAAAGTTGGACTTAAATCCCAGTGACAGAAATACTTAATAAATTGTTTGATCACAACAAAATGTCTTCAGTGTGTGGAAATCCGACAAATGCTTTAAGCTGAATAACATGTAATAGTTTATAATGGCTTCGATATATATGTGCAGTCTGAGAGACAGGCTGACCCTGGGAGATGTTAGAAACCATCAACTATGGTTGATGGTTTGTGGCCTCAGAAATACTACAGCCTACTTAACGTTGCGTCAATCCTTTCTAATTACAATATTGCACTCATTGATGCTACTGTGATCAAAGTATTTCGCTGCTTCAGTACAGATTTTTTTTCAAAGGTTTCATTTGTATTGTCCCTTTAATCCTGATATCTGTTGCTTTCATGACCAGGATGCATACTCGGAAGTGGCCGGCCTTTTTGCAGAATTCTTCAGAGACCTGGACATTGTGCCCAGTGATATTATTGCCGGACTGGTTCTTCTCCGCCAGACACAGAGGTCAAAAAGATCCAATGTCCTGGGCCAGGTACCACTCTTTCTGATTCCCTGTTTTTTTGTTTTGTTTTGTTTGGTTTTTTTAAAAATGGAACTAAGTAAATGAATACAAATTTAAACGTAACTTTTGTTTTTTTGTCTACAGGCCAACAATGACATTATAGCATTCTTGTCAGGAATACCAGTCACTCGTAGTACGAGGTATCTGGACCTCAAGAACTCTGTGAGTTTCTTTTCCTGAGTTTTGCTCATGTTCTGGTCTTGTCGCATTTACAAAGATAACATTTCTACTTGATGGAATTGAAAGACATGTGCCGTTTCTGCCGTTGCACTCGCTCTGATGCAAATTTTGTGCGTTTGCCCCTCTTAGGTGGAGATGCACATGTACAAGGAGGTGTGTTATTATATGCTCTTTGCCCTGGCTGCATACGGTTGGCCCATGTACCTGATGAGGAAGCCTGGCTGTGGGCTGTGCCGCCTCGCCAGCTCCTGTCCGTAAGTACTCAAACACACACCCACACATTTATATCTATTTGGTTTCTGTGTCTCTTGAGCCTCTTCAGCCCAGATCAAATTTCGCATGCGTCAACACTTGCCAAGTGGTAATCCACCGAGACAATACCACTCCAGTTAGACCCACTCACTGACCCAAGCAGTGTTGAATTTATCACATGCTCGTACCCAGATTTCCTGCGCTGGGATGCTAATTATATCCCTGTTATCTTACTTGCTGTTGCTGCATTTCTATTCAATCCACTTCATCTGCAGTCTGCTGAACAATCTAACACCGGTCTTTCCCCTCCCACCCCCTACTCCGTTACCGTTCTCTTTGTGTCCAGCTGCACATCGGTGTCTGGCTCACGGTTGTCTCAGTCCGTCACAGTGGAGGAGGACAACTGCTGCGGCTGCAATGTCCTTGCCATAAGAAGACATTTCCTTGATAGGGATCTCAAGCAGGTTCACATTGTCTACACATCCTGCCACGATGCTGTGAGTAATTCAGCAACTAGACCATAAGTAGCCAGAAGTGTTGTAAGATTTATTTCCGTGTCTGAATGAGGGATGGATGCTGCGCAGGGGTTCCACAATATCAGCCAAATGTTTTATTTATAAGGCCTTGCAGAAGGAAATTGTGGTGTCACCCCTGTTTTTAAGTTAATATAGAGTGCCTTCCTTGCAACTCTGGTTATGTTGCAGTCACAAACTTCATTGTATTTTAATGAGACTTTACGTAATGAGCCAACACAAAATAACATATAACTGAAATGGAAGCAAAACTTCTCATTTCCTATTGCTCCGATACCCTCAAAGGCCAGAAACGTTCAAGATTCCAAAGGTGACTGTGGAGGAGCTGCAGAGATCTGTAGCTCACGTAGCAGAATCTGTTGAAGGCACAATTATAAGGCAGCTTTTACATCGGATATCCAACAAGCTGCTCTCACCATGAAACTAGGGCCAAAAACAGGACAGAGGACTGCTGAGCAGGGAGTAAGCAAATATGTTAATGAGGGCAAATGATATTGACGGAAGTATAGTGACTCATCATCAGTTGTGCTCACTTATGCTGCAATTTTGTATTGTAATATAAAGACACATCTAATTGTTACAGCCTTTTAATGTCACCTTTTACCCACAAGTGGTCAGATATATTCATCCAAATAACAGTTTAAAAAAACCAAAAAACATTGGTCCCAATATCTCTTTAATCATGTGTTTTAGCTCCATACTGAAATATTGCCTGTTTTTCCTGTGTCCTGGTGGACATGTATGACTTTTTGTTTCTGATTTGAACCACCCATATGAGATCACAGAAAATACTTTCACAGCTCGAGGCAGCGCCCGCAACTTGGCACAGCACAGCATAGTCCCCACTCTGCCGGTGAGCAATGCATACGCAATAATGGATTTTTAAAGCAGCGTGCAGTCGACCACTTCCTATTTGAAAGAAGCATTCATAAACCTGACATAGAAGAGTGACAATGGGTAGGTTAATGTTACAGATTGCAATTTACAACCCTGGTTTAATGGGACTAATTGGAGGCTAGGAAAGACTTGAGCCTAGAGTGGGAGTTCACTTACCTACAAGACATTATCAGAAACCATCACAGCCATTGTATTGCAGCCAAAGTTGTAATGCAAACGAGAATCTTGAGCTGTTGAGTGAAGACGAGAGGGCAAATATTTAATCTCTAGAGACGTGTAAGACTAATGGGAACATGAGTCGGAGCTTTAATTACAGAGAAAGTTGATTCTACAAAGTATTGACTCTGGGTGGCTAACTGCAAATACACGCCACACCTTTCAGATTCTTATTTTAATTCATTTTAAAATCCATGTATCGTTTTTCTGTTTCACAATGTTAGTCTGTTAAATAAAGTCCCAATAAAATACAATGGAATTTGTGGATGTCATGAGACAAAATTTAAAAAATAAAAAAATAAAAAAATAAAATGAAATGAGGGGCACGAATAGTTTCGCACATGGTAAAACGCAGAAACGCATGCAGCACTGTAAACAAGACACAGTCTTTGTCTAACAAATGCTATGTAAAAACAGTGGGTCAGCTCCTTGGAGTGAGGTGTAGGTTTTGTTCTTCGTTTGCATCTTGTCTTGATTACATTAGCTCGACTCCGGAGTCGCTGAGATGCTGGAGGCTGTGTGAGAGCTGTTCACATCCTGCGTAAGTCAAGGGCTGCAAAACTACAAAGGCTCTCAGCATTTGAAGAAGCCCAGAGTTAAATGAATGTTGTTCCAAACTGTTAATGTGACAAGATAATTTATTCTTCATCCATACTCCATTTACCTAAATTGCCTGAATGCTGACACCTCCTTTTGGAAAAGAGGGGGAGACCAGCAGTTTTGCGTGAGTGCAGTAACCAGAGTCACTTCACAAGGTGATGATGAATGTACCTTTGTCGTAAATTTATCACAGCCCTGACAATTTTTAGAACACAATTAAAATGATGTCCAATAAGTTTTAACTGTGAGCCAGTTGCCATAGTAAAACACGGTCGGTAATTAGAAGAGAAGTTGAGCTATATTTTTTTTTTTCGTCTGCCACTTTTAATATTCTAGAATAGTCAATAAAAGACATTGAAATAGCTTCCTCATTGCATTGCAAAGTTATTTTTATACCAATACTAAAACTTGTTCTTGAGCCACTAATTTCCAGAGCCGAGTGCTTCTCAGTGAGGTTAACCAGCACTGTGTTTCCATTTATAAATTCACTGACTTTAGACAGTGCACTGTGCCAGGATGGAAAAGGCCTTGATGGCTAAGACGAGAGTTGCGCCGGGGGTGCCGGCCTGCTTGCTGCTGGAACTATAACTCTTTTCAGACAGCCTGCTCGACACAGTGCTGCACCTTTATTCTCTTCTGTGGGAGACGTGTGAGGACAGAGCGAGGAGGAACTGATGTGCCTTTATGACAGTAACAGAGATGGTCAGAGAGCTGAATTTGAATGCATGCTGATGATTTTATTCTGGAGCTCAATCTACAGTTTGAAAGCACTCGCTGTGACCGACTTATTCTGATCCCTCCATTATTCTGCCAGCAGCGGCAGCATAATTAAGCCTTTGACATACCAAGCAAACGGTCAGTTTTCTGTCAATGAGACTCCGATTTGTCTTTTGTGGTAAGGTTGTTTTCCTCTGCTAGTACCAGGTTGTAGTGTGTACATTTAAAAATGATTTTTTTTAAAAACACTGAAAGACTATATACAGTTGAAAAGCTTCAAGAGCTGCTTTACCTCCTTTACATGGAGATTCTAGGTTATATTATGTCTCTTTTATTAAATTTAGAATGATGGGACTTAGCAGAAATTCCGACAAGATTTTCTTTTGACATTTAAACGTGTGCTGTAGCGCTCCCATCATACAAATTATAGCTGGTGGTAACTTTTTCCTTTCTCTGCTTTTTCCCTCCCATCTGTAAGCTATGAGTCACATGTCAGTGGATTGTGCAGTCCTGCATACATTACCTTTTTTTGTGATTAATTGTATTTCTCTTCTCTTATAAGTTACAGTTTTATATCAAAACTAACAAATGCAAACTTAAGCAAGGAGAACATTAATCAGAAAAGTAACCAAGAGGTTTCTCTGACGAAGCCTCTGGGGAGCTGTAGTAAGCTGTAGCTCAGGTGGGAGACAAGACAACTATTACTGAAGCACCCCACAAATCTGGGCTCAGTTTGGAGAGTTGAAGATGGAACGCCAAAGGAATCCACTTTCTGCAGTTTGTCACAAACCAGGTAGGGGAGAAGGGAAGTCTGTGGACCAGGTGCTCTGGTTCAAGGAGACTAAAGTGAAAACCCACCTTGTCGAATGTGCTTCATAGTGGTGGTAGCATCACGCTTCAAGGACGCTTTTATTAGGAAGTTAGCCAGAGTTGGCGATGAAAATGTATAAAACTAAATAAATAAGCCAGTCACAGACTAGTTCCAACCTAGTTATAGATCAAGTTCAGTTTATTATGCCAGTTGGTGAAAGGGTTACTATTTGACCTCAGCCATCACTGACTACTGACAATGCCTTCTGACCAAGTGTGTGGCAACAGTGGACAGTTGATCTCATCGAGTCGATAATCTTTCCTACTGAGCATGGATTTACTTTGTGTTGGTGTTAACACAAAAAAAACCCCCAATAAAATACATCGAAGTAGAAGTTTGGGCAGCAGTAATTCATTTTGATTACATTGAGTTCTTTCTTCACACACTCGGGCCACGTTAAAAAAAAAAAAAAGGAGAAACATCCCAGGAGCCTTGTGCTACTGCTCGGTGATATTTTCACTTGTGTGGTGACATGAGAACGTTTCCTAATTTTCCTAACATGAACCTGCATTTTACCACTTATTGTGTTGTGCGTGTTTTAAACAGGTTTACGAGACTCCGTTCTTTGTGGCGGTGGATCATGCGAAGAAGAAAGTCGTCATCAGTATCAGAGGAACCCTTTCGCCAAAGGTCATTTTTTCTTCTTTTTATTCTCCATTATAA
Organism: Poecilia mexicana; assembly: GCF_051168715.1. Taxonomy (NCBI): domain Eukaryota; kingdom Metazoa; phylum Chordata; class Actinopteri; order Cyprinodontiformes; family Poeciliidae; genus Poecilia; species Poecilia mexicana. The sequence goes on from NW_028263372.1 coordinate 18,796,595, forward strand.
TCTATATCATAAAGATATAGATTTTTCTTATAATGTTAAACGCTCCCACCCTCCTTAGCACCTCTAAGCTCTAACACCTTCAACAACAGGTGAAATTTTCATATTTCGCTGCAACGCTCTCAAACTCCCACACCCATCACGTAAAGAACGAGAGCGTGACTGTCCACTCTTGGACAGAAATGTCCTGCATGCTCTTATTTAAGCTTGTTGGAAGATTGCGCTGATGTTTTAAATCAGAACTGAATAGGAACTAAGAGATTTATAACGGATTTATTGTGTAACAAAGATAAAATGCTTATAGGGAGAAAACGTTTGATCAACTTGGCCAAAGATATACAGCAGAAAGTAAAAACACAATGTCCTACCATTAATTAAAGAATATTAAGGGTTTCATTAACATAAAGTTAAATGACAAGCTATATGAGCCAACACTATTGTTTTGTTTTGTTAAAAAGGAGTGTTGCAAACAAACTGGCGATGAAGGACTTAAATTGTACATTTTCTGTACCCTCTGCTCATTTATGTGAGGGGATTTCTTGTGTTCCATGCTCTATATTGCCATTGCCGTTGATTTAGTTATTTTCCCTTCCCTTTTCTTTTCGCTTCATTTGTCTTGTGTCAATCAGGACGCCTTGACTGACCTGACGGGAGACTCTGAGCGTTTGCCTGTGGAGGGGCAGCATGGGACCTGGCTTGGTCACAAGGTGAGAGACTGAGCAACTCCAAGGCGATTCAGACTCGCTCGCTTTTTCCCTCTCTCTGTTTTCCGGGTTGGGGTGGGCTGGGGAGGGGTCATATTAAATGTTAACTTCAGAGTAATTGGTTTGGATATTGTGAAAAGAGATGAATGACTTCCTTTTCATTTTTCCTCTATCTTTTTTACTGCCCTCCATCTATTGAATCCTCTTCTATTTCTCTCCAGGGAATGGTTTACTCAGCAGAATACATTAAGAAGAAATTGGAGCAGGAAATGATCTTGTCACAAGCTTTTGGAAGAGACTTGGTGCGTGACTCAGTATACAGTGTAAAACATGACTGGTGCAGTAGGGATTCTGTGTAGATTGTGTGCTCGCACTGACTGCTGTACCTTATTCAGAGCTTTGCTAAACGTGTAAAATGACCATGAAGTGAATCTTTGTGCTAAGAAGACATAATGCCAACAGCTAAAGAGGCTTGTTGTGAGAGCGGCTCTTTGTTGTGGTGATGGTGTGCTGTAGTGAGCGTAATGACTCTGTCTCCCACAGAGTAAGGGCACCATGCATTATGGGCTGGTGATAGTCGGCCACTCTCTTGGTGCAGGCACTGCTGCTATTCTCTCCTTCCTGCTCAGACCTCAGTACCCCACACTCCACTGCTACTCTTATTCTCCACCTGGTGGCCTTCTAAGGTAACTCAGCCTGTTTTATTCTTTAAAAGTGAGCCCAGTTCTGTTGGAATAATTGAAGAAGTCATTAAATGCTTAAACAAGGTGGAATTGTTATGTTTATGTTTTGAAATGGAGTGCTTTTTTTTATTTTTATTTTTTTTTAAAGAAACCATTTGCATGTCACTGCTGCGCAATAAACGCCTCGTTTTATTTAAGTTGCTTGTTGCATCTTAATTCTAAATCTCTGAAATGTCCTCTAGAGGAGCTCAGAATCAGTCTAGATTAATGTACCAAAACTATGAAATGTTGTAATAATTGTTTAAACATTTGTGCAGAATTTGAATGTAAATGATACATATATCTAAACTAATATTTTTCATTTTACATATTTAAGAATACATTCAAAATTAATGAGCTTATTTATCTGATGTATTTGTTTGACGTTTTGTTTAAATAATCACATGTAAAACCTCTATAGGCTTCATGATTGTTTCCTGTTTTTACTTAGAAATCTTAACAATGTGAGTAGAAATTATTATCACTACTATATTTATGTTCTGTTTAAAGCTGTCAAAAAAATCGTTGACGGCTTTGGAAAGAACCACCAGAGAATTGTGACCACCAGGCAAACCATGTTAACATCCTAGAAGAGCATTTAATTTTACCTTGGAGTTTATTAGATAAAGAGTCTGCGGGGCTACATGTCAGTTCTGTGGTAATGAAATAGACTGTGAACACGTTATGCAGATAGATGAGTTCACTTTCAGCCTGGCTGTTGTGAGAATGGATTTTGAGGTTTTGCATGCCACAGATCTGCAATGTTCTCCATGCTTTTATCGATGAAAGATGCATGGTACACATTACCCTCACTGCACTGCGTCTTGCATCGTTCAGTAGAGCTAGAATAAAGACTTCAAATGCCTCTTTACATTACAAATTGTGTCACTCCAGTGCTATGGGGGTAATAAAAGTAAGATATGACGAAGCTCATTTTGCGCCATGCAGAACAATGTGATGTTAGACTGTGAAACTAACCGAGATTGAAAAGCTGTTTGCCCCCAAGATTTGTTCTTTTTCATTATCTTTTTTACAATCTTTTACACATTTCAGATCATACTTACGTCATCATGGTCTAAAATTAAAATGAAAGTAAATACATGGGAGCTCATGGATCAGTAGTGTGATGACAGTTCTCAAAAAAAAAAGAAAAAATCCAAAGTGGATAGCCATCAGTCTGTGACACCAACCTAAGACCACTGGGGTTATGCAAGAGGACAGGGATCCTGTTGCATACGAGCATGGAGCTATTTATAGTGCACCTATGAATAGATTCAAACAAAATGACTGAAAGCTTTTGGAAGAAAAAAATTTCAATGTTGCTAAATTATAATGCAACAAAAAAGTTAAAGTTGAAGAAATGCATATGTGGGGCAAATACCTTTTCCGCAGAGCTTTAGTTCCTTTTAAGGAAGAAAATTATGTTGTTGAACATCAGAAATGCTGCAGTTTCGGTGTGTTTCATATCAAATTCCGGACTAGTCCAAGTTCATTAAAGTTGTATTGTAAAGACACAGATAATCCCTTTGTGCATGAATTTATTCAAGTGCAACTGTTTGCAGAAGTAGGAAGTTGTTGTTTGGGCTCAGGCCCTTCCTGCTCTTCACACAACTTGTTGACGTTATTCAAGCTTCTCGTGTTGTCTCGTTTGCCCAGTGAGGATGCCATGGAGTACTCCAAAGAGTTTGTTACATCTGTGGTATTGGGAAAAGACCTCGTACCAAGGTATTTCTACTAACGAATCAAATGTATTGTGATTCATTTCCAGCAGTATTACCGCTAAAGCCTCTCGTCTTTCATAGGCTCGGCCTGTCCCAGTTGGAGGGTTTTAGAAGACACCTTCTGGAGGTCTTACAGAAAAGTAACAAGCCAAAGGTAATTTCAGTTTTTGTAGTATAAAAGATGACTCTAACTTAACTTTATTGACATATATTTTTGTCAATCAGTCCCACAGAAATACAGTTTTATCAACCAGTTGTATAACAAAGAAGCAGTGAATAGTATTTACGTGAAAAGTAATATCTGTATTTTTGTGGCAGTGGAGGATCATTGTGGGAGGTACCAAATGCATCCCCAAATCAGAGCTTCCAGTAGAGGATGACGATCCTCCATCTCAGCCTGCAGCGCCCCCCAGCAGTCGTCTATGGCTACACCCCAGTGACCTCAGCATTGCCCTCTCAGCCTCCACTCCTCTCTATCCTCCTGGCAGGATCATCCATGTGGTGCACAACCATCCACCAGAGACATGGTCAGAAAACTATTCAAAAAGTTCTTAAAAACAATGCAGTTCCAGTACATTTTGTGAAGATGTTGAAGATGTGCATTGGTGGACATGTGTCATGCTTTTTTTTTTTTTTTTTTTTTTTTTTTTCTTAATGTTGTGATTTTTGTAATCGAATTGTCAACTCACAAGTATGTTTGGACTGAAACATGAAGACGTGCACCAGGTTTTGCAATATTTATTTAAAACTGGAAATAATGTCCAAAACACATAAACAGTATGTAAATCCTAAACCTAAAAGTTAATCAAGAAAGTCCAGCTAAGATCAAAGAGGAGACATGAGATATACATCAAGTCTCAGTTGTTTAATCTACACCGCCAGTGTTTGGGGCTCATGTCTCCTCTGTTGAAGGGGAAAAAAACCCGACTGCTCTGAATGGAGCCATATACAAGAACTGAATTGAGACAGAGTGAAAAATCTGTCATCCTTTCAAGCTTGGAAAGCTTTTATGTCACATAAAGGACAACTGGAGATTCTTCGAAGTAAAATAAAAATCAAACAAATTGCTGAAAACATTTTTCGTTGTAGAAAATATCCTCAGCAGACGCAGCTGTTTTTGACACTTGATAACTTTTGGACATTTATGTAAACGCTCCAAGTCCATTCAGAGCATGTATCGCATTCACACCAAGATCATTTATTATGCAGATTTCAAGAACAGGGTAAGAAAAATACCCAACAAGCTTCCTTTTAGAGTTGTATGATCCAATCTTCAACACGTTCCTCTCTGAATATCTTTTTTTCTACATACTTGCTAAATTTCACATAAACTTTTGTACTTGCCCTTTTTTTTTTTAGTATGTTGAGAAAATCGATGTGTTGTGAGTTTGATGGGTTTCTGCCTCTCTAGTTGTGGACAGGAAGAGCCGACGTACTCGGCTCTGTGGGGAGACAACAAGGGGTTCAACGAGGTCATCATATCGCCGGCCATGCTGAACGAGCACATGCCCCACATGGTTATGAAGGGCCTGAACAAGGTCTGTCTCATCCCTTTGCATGTTTACATTTCTCTCTAAGGGTGTTTTTCAAATTGTCCTTCCAGTTTTGCTCTTGACTTCCAGTGCTGGGTAGTTAAATTGATGGTGAACATGTATCAGTTGCTTCTAACAAAAAGGATAATGTGTGTTTTTTTTGTTTTTTTTTCTACAAATGGGAGTAACTTGGGTTGTAGAATGACAGACTGTCATATACAGCAGAAGGTTGAAAATATCTACCATGTTCTTAAAGCGCTGAAAAAGCCTTTTAATTCCATTAAGATTATTTGGTTGCTTTCTAATATAACTGTATCTTATGTTTTCTAGTATTGCGCATAAGAAGTGAATCCTTTAAAATAAATTTTAAATTGATAGGTGGTAGCCATTTTGCTTTTCTGATGTTTTAGTCCACACATTTTTTTTTAAAACTGTATGCAGAAGTAGTAGAAAGTTTATACATTTATAAACTTGATAGGTTTATTTGTGCATGTTGATCCCTAACCCACAACTTCACCTTTTTTTCTTTTGTCTTTCTCTTTGTTGGTCCTCAAAGCATGGGAACTGTTCTGTCACAGTTGGTTCGTGGTCTTCTCTGGTTCTTCTAGGATGTTGAACATCCTGTTTTGTTAACAAGCTGTCATTGTGTATTTCTGCATGTAAAGGATCCAACTAAGGGGTTTGCACTTTTTGTGGCTGGAGACTTTATATCCCTGTCTGTGTTTGGGTGTTGTAAGTTCTGTAGGTTAGTTCGATTTCGGATGCGTGCATTTGCCTTTTGTTCCCAGTTTGTGGTGTGATACGTCTGGTGTTTCAACAGGTACTGGAACCATTTTGTCCAAATTTGGAACTGGAGGAACTGGAAGTCAGTCAGTCATCATGCAACACCAGTTTGTTTATAACCTCACAAAGCGAGCTAAACCCCAGACCTCTTCCATCTGATACTTCCTCCATCGCCCACAAACACCTGTCTGGCACTGAATCCCACACAGAAAACGAAGCTGTCTCCGTCCGTCCAACCGGCCACACTTCTCTCTCTTTTCCAGATGCCGAGTCTGTTTCTCCACCTCCTCCTTTGTCAGGGTGCACCTCTTCTTCCCAGCCGTGCTTGGTGTCTGTCGCTTCACTTTCTAACATCTCCTCACACCCTCACACAGCAGCTCTTCCAGCTGAAAATGCTTCATGCTTACCAGCAAAAACCAAGTCTGTGCCATGCATCCATTACTCTAATGAAGATGTGATGCCTACCCCTCTTTCTGAAGGGCAGTCTCTTGAGTCCAACTCGACTCATGCTGAAAATGATCCGCTCATCACAGAGCTCCTCACAAATTCCAGAGATTTGCAGTTTACAAGTGTTAAATAGTCTTGCAGATCCCCTTATCTAAATTTTATGACACTCGATATTAAAGTTATTTGTCAGTTCAAAAATGCCAATTTAAGCACTTACTTTAACTGTTGCTTATTTGCGATGTGATGAAAAGGCCAGACAGCTTTGTGATTGTTTTGGTGTTGACTTTTAGGGCAACTTTAGAGGAGCGGAATGACTTTTATTAAAAAACAGACCTTCTCTTTTCTCCCACTATTAAAACAACAAAAGACCTCTCACAAGAGGAACCCCGGTGGTAGTAAAGTTGAGACTAACTTGTAGAAGTCACCCACTGCTTAGCTGCATTTTCCACATAAACCAATGGGTTAAATGCAAAAAGGCGTCGCAGCTTTTTTTTTTTTCTCCTGTGTGTGGGGGGGGGGGGGGGTTGTAGTGTGGAGATTTAACTGACAAGTTTACAAGATTTGGGCAATTAATGTTTTAAATGTGAGTGAGGAAAAGCTTTGAAATTAGGTCCCAAATTTAGGGTGTCATTTGTAATGTGCTTCTAACTTGTTTTAAAGATGTTTTTTTTTTTTAACCATTTTCTATCTTTTCTGGTGACTTTTAAAAGAAATAACTTTTGGTTCTCTTCCAGCCTTTTCTCTGCCACTGTACGTTCAGTCAAGAGCCTTGGTGCAAAATTTGTGACGCTTGTTCCGCAACCTAACCAGTTTTCATTGTGTTCAGAGTTTCCATGGTAATGTAATTTCTTCCTCATTAACTGCTCTCTTTTTTTTTTTTTTCTTTCCACCACTCTTGGCTAGGTTTTTCAGTCAGTGCAGCTCTTCTTTCTGGATAATTATTCCCTCATTTCATTTTTAAAAATATTCAACTTTTGCCAAGTTTTATTTCCAGAGAAAGGTGGAAAAACAAACTGATCTGTTTGTTTTTTGCTTATTTCCCACAAAGTCTACATGTTTCTTTAAAAAATAGAAACTTACTTGGATTTGGTATAAACTCAGTGTTTACACTTGCATATTTAAATACCGAAAGATGGAAAAACACTTGAAATGTTGTCAGTGTCATTTTAGAATATGAACCACTCAAACGTGCAACTACTGGGACTGCAGTACATCTTCATCATTCATGCGTAATTTCTGCCGCCATTTGTGTCATTCTGCATTCAGTTACAAGTGATGCAATAGTTGTTGGTCATGGATATTTGCAGTAATTTATCCCTTGCATCAGTAATACGTCATTTGTTTTTAGGGGTTGCATGCTGCCAAACATGTTGTTTTAATGCTCCCTACCCCTCTCTATAACCAAGTGACTTATTTTAATAGCATTTTAACTTACTAAATTGTATTTGTTGTATTTTATCTCTGTCGCATGTAATTTTGATATTTCATTTTTTTGTGTGTGTGTATGTTTTTTATGTATTAATTAATTCATTAAAGTTTACTAAACATTTGTAATCTTGGTGTTTGCTATGTTACTACTTAGTAGAAAAAAAGGGATTTTATTTACTTTTTTTTTTTAAGCACACAGGGTTTAAATATGTTTTGTTATTGTATCACAGGAGTAATGTGGGCCTCAGTTCTCCCTGAGGCATCATGTTTGCTGTGTGTGGTTAATGTCATTTTGTAAACTATCTTTTAGATTGCACTTTCATTTGTATGAACGCTACTTTTTCATTTTTATTGTTTTCTTTTTAAATCAGATGCCAACATGTCTGGTTGTGTGTAATTTTAGGGACATTTGTTGAGAGCATTTTTTTTTCCCTGAGGGTAATCTAAAGGCTTTTTAAATACATTTCAGGATTTTTATGAGTGAGATGTCTGCTTGTAGCTTTTATATAAAAAAAAAAGACTTCAACAAAAGAAGTAATTTGATGAATATGCCAGTTTTTTGTGGTTGTTTTCAGAAAGTTTCTTGTCATTTATAGTGATAAGCTATTTTATTTCCACCTATTTTCACCTGCTTGGCCACTTTTTCACCTTCTCCATTGCACATCCCCCAAACCTGTCAGCATTTAGCTCTGACGTGGTCTGAAGTGCGCGCATGTGTGTGTGCCTCTGTGCTTATAACAGGTTCTGGAGAACTACAATAAAGGCAAAACGGCTTTGTTGTCGGCAGCCAAGATTATGGTGAGCCCCACAGAAGTAGATCTGAACCCTGAGACTTTGTTCGTGGATGCAGCTTCTCAGGAGCCGACACCCACAACAACCCACCACCGCAGAAACAGCAGCGTTCGGTTAGTATGCCGGGCACTGTTTTAAGTATGCTTGAGCCTTGTAGAACATGTGAAGCTAAACTTCATCCTTAGCCTGTAGCTGTAGTTTAACTATGTGGTGCTCAGAGACATACTACTGATACTAACTGCTACTTTGTTTTCTCAAATTATTGTCTGTCTGTTAAAAAAAAAAAAAAAAAAAAGAGAAAAACCTTTGTTACGGTAAGCAAGGCATGCCAGTACTAACTCTGCACAATATGATCCCCTCTCTCTTGCACGCTTGCACGCTGTCTATCCACAGAGCAATTGTAACGTATGGTAGTATCCGATTTCCACCTCGCCCTCTCTGGTTCAGTCCTTGTCCCAAGTCAGTGTGAATTTCCGATAGTAGTAATGTTTGAAATCTGATTTTTTACCCTTTGCATATGATGCTAATCCAAGAGCATACATGCACTACTAGCACACACTCCATGGGTGCCTCTCATTATGCAAACTTTTATCCATGTTTCAGATACTCCATGTAAGGAGGTTTAAAAGAAATCACAGGATATGAAAATATCCTTTCTTTGAGTTGTTTTGTCATAAAAATAACAATATCCTCTTCATGGACACAAGGAAGCATGAGCAAAATGATCAGCACCCCTGGTCTTTTTAGTCTGACGTCTGCGTGTTTTCTTCCATCGACCTAACATGTTGCCTCAGGCACGTAGCTTGGAGAATGTAGATATAGTGTGAATACTAACACCTGTTTCCCTCCCTTCTTTAACCCGCAAAGATGTTTTGACCCACTTTTATTGTCTATCCTGTGTTCTGGGTCCCCCACTCTCCTCTTGTCCTTGTCATCCCTCTCCTGCCCTCTCTTTTCCTGTCCTCCAGTTCGTGTGCCCAGTCTGAGATATCTCTGGATGGTTTCTCTGAGTGCCCTCCTCCCCCAGTTCCTGTAGTGTTGCGTGGAGCACGCGAGCGCCTTGCGGTGGAGCTGAGGGACCGTAAGGCACCACTGGCCGTCATGGAGAGTCTCTCGGATGCAGAGTCTCTTTACAGCCTGGATTCTCGGCGCTCATCAGCGGCCTTCAGGGGCTCGCCGATGTTGGGTAGCCTACCTTTCCCGTTGGATGCCCCAATACCAGAGGAGAACCCATCTCTCAGCTCTCGTACCGAATTGTTGGCTGCAGATTGCCTCTGCCCGGCAACGCCGGAGCACCTAGGTGAGGTTGGACCCTTCTTTACCCCACACGAATCCAGATCCACTCCAGATTACCCTATGAGGCTGTCTCCTGCCACACCACGCTACAGTGGACCCCATTCCCCAGCCCTTTTAAATCAATGTGTTCAGCCTTTCAAACATGAGTCTAATGCAGCTCCAACAATGGTTAGTGATGGGGATCAGATGCCTGGTGTCTACAGCCCAGGGAGCACTCCAAATGCTCCACTAAGCCCACAGATTGACTCTAGACTAATGGATAACAAAAAAGAGGACATGGAGCTCGAGATGACACAGAAAATGTTGGGTGAAGAAACCAGTCTAGCCGTTTCTACTGCTCCACCCCAGCTAACAAATGGGAACCCCAGTCAGGCTGTGCTAGAGTTCGCACAGTACTTGGACTCTCTCTTCAGACTGGACGGCAGCAGCTCACCACCTCTGGACCTGTCTGATGGGGAGTCAGAGTCGGGCAGGGGTTCTTTTGGACAGGGTGAATGTCTTGGAGATGGACAGCACCTGGATGATGCACAGCTGCTGGCCAGAGCAACACTTGAGCCTAACCTTGTTCCCAAGCCTCCACGCACTTTTGCCGGATCTGCTGATCCCTCTTCAGGCATATCATTGTCCCCATCCTTTCCTCTCTCATCCTCTGAGGAGCTCAACGATCTCTCGCCAAGCGAGGGTGCCCCGCCAGCCATTCACTCCCTACTAACATCCAGCCCATGCCACTGTCCTGAAGAGAATACACTATCATCAATGGTTTAATATGCCCTGAAGGCTCTGTTGTGCTTTACGGTCTGGTGATTCAAACTTTCAAACATATCACAACACACGCATGGAGTGGAATGCAGTCACTCATTAGAGATCCAGTGACAGAACTTAAGGGACCAACAGGTACACCATATCCATTCTCCAGGTGTCCCCTTTGAACTCAGGGGACATTTTCACAGTATTGCAATGACAAAAAAGAAGATACCTCTCTCTGCATGCCAGGGGGCTGTGCTGCTTCACAACTGTAGCTTCACAATGCCAATCCAGAACAATATTGTCTGACCCACATGGGAACATTTCTACATTTCATCCAGTCCCTAATTTTAGCAAATGCAAAGGGAGAATCGTTAACTGAGCAGGAAATCTGAAACTAATGCTGTAGAAACGGTTAGCAAAGGCACATCATCTGGGTTGGTGTACCAGACCTCTTCCTGCATCTTCAGCAGTTCTGAAAGCTTGTACAGCTTTTGTTTTATCTTTTTTTTTTTTTTTTTTTTTTTTTAAATCCAGAATGTGAAGATGGGACATATTTGTTTATAAACAGAAGTGAAAAAACAATTAGAAACGTTCCTCAGGTCTACAAAGAACTGACTTGGAGAAAGAGAGTGTGTTATGTTGGTGAGAATACATGTGTCTTAAACATAAAGTGATTGTGACAAAGTTATTACAGATGCCTATGGATGTTTTTAGAGTCTTTTGGTTACACTTTATAATGCATGACAACTTTTTTTTAATAAGTTATTCCGATGGAGAACTTGTCACTAAGCCACTTAGATTGACATTTTGTTACTATTGCACACACATTGCTCAGTTTACCCCTTTTGCCAAAAAAGAAAAGATAGCAAATTGTCTTGCCAAATGTATTTATGAAATGTAATTTTCTATATGTTTAAGGATACTACTTTATTTAAACACAGGCTCAGTTCAATACTTCATTTCAAGTTCTATCAGTTCCCATCTAGACTGTTACACAACAACATGTAGGCAATGTCATCCTGACATTAAAACGCTGCCATACCTTTCATGTAAAAAAAACAAAACAAAACCAAGACCGCTGCACGTTGGGTTTGAACTAATAAATTGTCTTAAAATTGCTGTATAATTTTCTTTCAAAATCTCTTAGCAATGTGCCCAAGTCAGAGTTTGCATGCTTTATGCATTTAACGTAGCATGGCTTGTATAGAACAAGTCTTGTCATCAAGTCACAGTAAATACGCTCTGAACGTGTCCAGAAATAATCACCATGTCTCAGCCATCATTAACACAGCCTTATTAGAGGTTTAATTAGAAGTAAAAGTGCATCAGGACATCATTTTGTTTTCCTGTTCTGAAGGTGCTTTCAGTTTTGGAGGTCAAAGTGTTTACTTCCCTTTAATCCGGTTCATCCTCCTTGAAGTTTGACTGAATTCACGACTGACATCAAGTTGTCTATATCACTTTGGGTGTGACAAGTTGCTCATGTTTTGCATTCTTTAGTACAGTCAATGTTTTCACATTTAACACTATATTTAATGGTTTTATTATCCTGCAACAGATTGGTTTGATGTCAGTGTTTTCTTATCTCAGTTTTTAGGGAAGCTCTTCCTAAATGCAAGACGTTATCTATAATTAAGCCTTTGTTACCCTGTTTGTCAGTGGCACGTAAACATTTTGCCATGACTCGTGCACAATGTTTTTTTTGTTGTTTTGTTTTAAACATTTTTTAGTTTTCACAAATTCTTCAAAGTGATGAGGTATGCTACAGACAGACATTTGGTGCCATGCCACTACCAAGTCCGAGTCTCACTAGCTATCTGCACAGCTTCTTTAATGACATCTGCTGTGATCGCTCGCAGCAGACTGGTCAAGCCAGTTTAAAATCAGGCATTACCTACACCATTATGACGGTCCTGATAGACACACTATTGTTGGGCCAGACGGTTCCTTCTAGCAGCAGCTTTGTTTGCAGTTGTTCATACACTTAACTCTGCAAAAAGAAAGTACCATTTTTCCATTGTGATGTGTACAGCACTGTCTTTTATGTGTACTTATTTATGCAGATGTCTGTAAGATGAATTCCAATAGAGTCGTGTAGAGAACAACTATATAACAATAAGACTACCTGAAAAGATCAGTACTGACATGTAGGAGAAAAAGGAGCTATTTATTCAGACTATTGGCAGATACAAATTCGTCTATATTGAAAAAGAAATAATTCAACTATGTCTTGTCCATGTTTACCTGGTTTGCATCCCTTCCTTTCCTGCCCCACGATGAGAATGTATTTAATCCCTTTCCCTCACTGCCCTGCCTGTAATGGAATAAACTACAAACTATGAGAGAAAAACCACAAGTTTCTGTCATAACTATTTTATAACGGGTGCATCTCAGAAATTTCGAATGTCACAATATTGCATAAAACCAATTAGAAAATAGATGGCCTGCTGAAAAGTATCCTCATGCACTGTACAATATATTAGGACACCTTTTGCAGGAATTAATACTAGAATAAATACATTTTTACAATGACATTCTACTTTTTGGGATGCACCTGTACATGTTTCTCATGCATTATTTTTAGTGTGTTACTGACTCCAACATACTTGCATCCCTAAAAGGATAAATAACTGAATATTATTTATCATTTAGTTCACTGGATGGCAAACTAAGAGATGAAAAATGCTAAAATGCAGAGGCACATGTAAACGTGTGAGTTTTGACACGCAGTACTCTGTACTTTTGTACGGAGAGACGATTTCTCCCTAAAATAGCTTGAGTTTTGGCTGATGTAAAGAATGCGTCAGTGGTTTTCGAGATGCTGCTGAGTGCAGATATATTTTGAGTGAAGCACAACATGAGTTGCTGGAGCTTTTTATAAGTTCAAGTGTAGGTGCAGCATATTATTATTGTACGCTACAACTGACACAAGCTGAAATACCGCAGAACATTATTGAGAAACCTGGCGTGGATGAAAGGATTTCTTTTATATGAAGCCAGTGATTATGCGTCACAAAAGTAGAATTCTTATGATTCTTGATCCACTAATGACATGGAACAGTCTCGTCTTTTTTAATCCTCATTCGGTGTTACATAGTCTGCAGCGTTACTGACAAAGGGTGTCTGTGAAATTTATGCCCACTGCCCCAAGCTCACTTGTTGCAGCACAGTCAAAGCTCTGTCTTCACTCAGTGCTACAGCAAAAATGCACAAAAAACCCCAGCATTTTCTGTGCATATTTTAATCTCAGATGATTCTATGACATTTGCTGATTCCATTTTTTTTTAAGGTGCGTACATGGCATTAATGCCCTCTTATAGATCTGTTCAGTTTTTGCTGTTTTTTGTCACACCAAAGTTTTAAATCATCAAACTACATTTACTAAATTACAAATATAACCTGAGTAAATGTAAAACAGTTTTCAGATTATTATTTTGTTTATTTAATGTGTGCATGTATTTTCATCACTTTTGGTTTTAATATCAGTTAAGTGTACATTTGCCTGCTTCCAACCAGAGGGAAGTGCTCTCCTTAGCTTTTGAGTTAAGAGGAATCTATCAGAGGCAAAGAAGAAGAAGAACTTCCCTCATATCCCGGAAAGGCTAGAGTTAGCTTGCAGCTAGGTTAGCATTAACACCTTTTTTTGTTATTGTACCTTGCACTCTCACTGCGGCGATGGATGAGGACTGAATAGACTCTTCTGTGCACCGTCTCGGTATGTGAATAGTTTTCATATCCAAGGATAATACAATTATTACTTTCACTTCATTTTTTTTCCCATATTTGTTGTTGACCTAAACAGCCGAGTTAGCCAACCGCTAGCTGCTGTTAGCCAAAATAGTGTTCTAAATGTTAGCGTCAAAATTTATCATTGGTTCTAAGTCACTTTATTTAGTTCTTAATTATGTAATTACTCGAAACGACTGTGAATGTGTTGGCATCTTGCTTAACGTGTCTTCTGGTGTTTGCATATTGAGCAAACGTATGCAATTAGTCCAATATTGGCAACGGATCTATACCGTTTCTGTCGGAGCAGATTGTTTGTTATGCAGTAAAAACATTAAGTTTCTAAGCAGAAGATCCTTTTTACAGCTGCTGGTCTGACGGAGAGGGGCATCAGTCATGTATGCCTCGGGGAAGTACAGCTCTCGGGGCCCTGCTCTAATCCCGCGAATGAAAACCAAACATCGCATCTACTACATCGCCCTCTTCTCCGTTGTGCTGCTCGGACTGATTGCCACCGGGATGTTCCAGTTTTGGCCTCATTCTATTGAGTCCTCAGCCGAATGGACACTTGAAAAGGGGAGCGTGCATGACGCCCCTCTTATCCGACTACCTGCATCCAGCCCCATACCTGAGAGGGGGGACCTAAGCTGTCGGATGCATACATGTTTTGATGTATATAGATGTGGCTACAATCCAAAGAACAAAATCAAGGTAACTGAAATAGTCAGATCTTTTAGATCCAGCATTGATTTTGTGTTCAGCTTTGACTCAAAACTGATTTAAATGCTGTTCGCAGGTCTACATCTATGCTCTTCAGAGGTTTGTGGATGAATTTGGAGTTCCCATCAGCAGCACTGGATTGTCACGAGAATACAACGACCTGCTGAGTGCAATCTCAGACAGTGACTTTTACACGGATGATGTTACTAGAGCCTGTCTGTTTATTCCATCTATTGATGTGCTCAATCAGAACTCCCTTCGTATCAGAGAGACTGCCCAGGCCCTGGCAATGCTACCCAGGTGAATAATTACAGCACACTCAGCTATTCATTAGTGTTAGCCCTTTGTGGGACCAATATTTTCCTCTATATAGAGACAGAAAATCATTTTATTTTAAAGATTCTCATGAGTAAATGATGTGTCAAAATGTTTTTACAATGTTTTTGTTGCTTTTTGTCCAAGTCTTGTCATCAAAAATTGGCAGCAACATCAATAACTTCAACTCTTATTAAATTGATAATTACTCAAGAACTTAAAGCCACACTTTACAGTATTTGTTCTGTGTTTCTAATGTATGTATGTTTTACTTTTTTTCCCTTTCTGTAGGTTAAGCATTTTAATTCTCCCTGAACTAATCTTATTTCTATTTTGGTAGATGGGACAAAGGGATGAATCATTTGCTTTTCAACATGTTACCTGGAGGTCCACCTGACTACAACACAGCTCTGGATGTCCCTCGAGACAGGTAGCTAAAGTACATTTTGAAACCCTATAAGGATACTCCAATCAAAAATCTTTGTTTTTCAGCCAATATTTCATGGAAAAACTTGTCAGAATATATCTTGTCGGCTAAAATAACTGTTTTGGGTTGAAGTTGTTAGCATTATGAACTTTATATTCTACTGCTTTTAGTTGAGAGAAATTTCAAACTTTATCCAGTTTCAATCCTTTGGCTTCTGTCCTCATCAAAACCATGTTATTCACTTTCCCCTTACAATACACTTTACCTCGGTAGAGACTGTTTTCATCAGCTGTTGGAAAGTCTGTTATATCAGATAAAGTCATTAAGCTTGAGTTTAATTTTAAATAGTTCTTTCCCCTCAGAAAAGTTGTCCCGTTGCAAATGTTTTGAAATAAAAAAAAGAAGAAGTTGAGCTAGTTTTCTATTTCTGTTTTTCTCTGTTTCTGCTGGCGAACCATTTTTTTGTACTTTTTTTTTTTTCTGGAAACTAATTTATGGTCCTAATTAATTGTTTCAGAGCCCTTTTGGCAGGAGGTGGTTTCTCCACATGGACCTATAGACAAGGTTATGATGTCAGTATCCCGGTTTACAGTCCTCTTTCTGCAGATGTTCTGCTGCCTGAACGTCATCCTGGGTGAGCAGATTTCTAAGACTAACTTCTCTGGTGTCAAATCATAACTAAATAACCCCTCTACAAGCAAAGCTTGTGGCTAGCTTCCATGTCATGTAACATTGTGGTTTGGTTTTACATTTCTTTTAGACAGATTTGATTTAAATAACTATTTAGGATAACCAACTGACTAAATGTCAGCCGAACATCAACGTCTTCTGCATTTCTGGTCTCTTTATCCAGGCCGAGGCGCTACTTCATTCTGTCCTCTCAAACAGCAATTCACAGAGAGTATCGTGCTGAACTGGAGCGTTTGAAGGAAGAAAATGGAGAAGCGCTGCTCCTGCTTGACAAGTGCAGCAACCTTTCTCAGGGAGCTGCCTCCGCACGGAAGCGGTGTTGCAAAGGGCAAGTGTATGACTACCCACAGATCCTGCAGGTGGGAGACACAATCCTTTTCCTCTTTGAGTTTTTAACAAATGATTCTTTTGAAAGACTGTTTTGCAATGCACCTTATTATTAAGATATTTTGGGGGTAAACATTAGCTTCACATTGACTGGAATTTTTTTTTATTAGTATTTATTAGTATTTTTACATTAATTCTGCTAAGTCATATTTCCTGGCAAGATTGTAGCAAAAAGTACACGTGTTGTTAGTTCTGGGTTCCAGCATATCAATAATGATACGTCCTTTTTCCAAGTTGTGAAAAACTGAGCAGTCTATAACCCAAAAACTCTACATATGTAAATACAATAAAATAAAATAAAAAAGATATGGGGGCATTGTTTTACTTTTCCGATGACTACTTATCAAACCGTATCCGATAAACTGCTAGTTTATTCAACACTATGCTTTATTACTGGAACACCTCAAAGCTGCACTTACAGTACCATAGAATCATGTAAAACTACCATACAGATGTGGCTCAGCTGAAGTGAGCTTTGTAGTTTTACCGGTCAGATAATAGAGCTGCATGCATAACATTCTCAAACAAGCAATTTATTTCCCTTCAGTGAAATTAATTTGTCTAATCCGCTTTGTTCTCTAAAACTTATTGTAAAGCTCCTGGTTGAAAGATGTATTCCGGTTTATTAGAAATAATGCATGTACTTCCATGTCTTTTTGGTCAAAATAGACCAGTTTAAAAATGTGGTAACAAACTGCGACCACTGCCATTGAAATGCGAAAACCTGTCAGTCGAACCAGCTCTGGCTCTTTGTCCAGACATAAGCGCCCTGACTCACATTTGGTTTGTCTCCGCAGGAGTCATCTTTCTGTGTGGTTTTGCGAGGGGCTCGCTTGGGTCAAGCTGCTCTCAGTGATGTGCTGCAGGCTGGCTGTGTCCCCGTCATCTTGGCCGACTCCTACATTCTTCCATTCTCTGAAGTGCTTGACTGGAAAAGGTCTGCTTGAATCTCAATGCGTTTAGGGGTTTGAGGGATGAACAGGTGCAGTGTTTATGTATTTTTAATTTCACCTGTTTATTTTATCCTTCCTGCGCAGAGCCTCTGTGGTTATTCCAGAAGAAAAATTGTCAGAGATGTACACCATCCTGAAGAGCATTCCTCATAGACAAGTCGAGGAAATGCAGAGACAGGTAAAAATCCACTTTGTAGACTAATTAAAACAACCCGCGTTTAGTATTTATTTATTGTTTTAAAGTATTATAAATTGAATTGACTGAGTAGAAATGGGTGTTGTCACTACATCGGGAAGTTGTGCAGTTAATAGAGGTGCCTGTGTTTTAACAATTCAAGCCTCTTCACCAGTTCTACTTCTGGAAGCCAAAACAAATTTTATGAGACGCACAAAAGACAGGATTTTGGATTCAATCTTCTCTTTTTATGAGTTTGAATATCCTCTCTTACTCACGCTGGATTTTAAAAGGCTCATGGAAGATTTAACTGTTTATTTTAGCCCGAGTGAAATTCAGGGACTGAGACTCGCTCTCTTTTCATTTGATATCTGCCCTAAGCCACAATAAACAGCGTTGAAAGCGGCAGTGAGAGTAGAGCACTACTTCAGCTGCTTCTCGTTCTCTTGTGTCAACTCTTGTCCATTTACCAATTATACTGGCCAAACAGACATTTTTAGGCCAGAAACTCAGAGATGGGCTTGGATTACACCATAATAGCTCAAACACATGGCTTGCTCTTAAGGTTGAAGAGTTTGCTGGGGGTAAACTGCTGTGGATAGCTCACAGCTATGTCAACCACTAAAACAAGCAGTAATGCACCAGTGTGTCTTCACATTATAGAAAAACACTTTAAGCAAATTTATATTTTGAATTTCTCCTAACTGATCAAAGTGAAGGGATTTAGTAATCAAAATCTTTAAAAATAGTCAAAATAACATGTGTGGAATTTGTTTAATGCACTTATACCATAAGTGTTTTCGTATTTGAAAATATTTGCTCACTAAGCTAATGTCCAACAGATTTTTTAAAAATGGCACATTCTTCAGATTTTTCATTTAACCAGTTAAGCGTTTTTATACATTATTATAAATGCATTAAAAATGCAAATAAACAATTCAGTTCAATTGTTAAATAAGGTATATATATATTTTTTGCTAAAATCCCATAACTTGGCATTCCCTTTTTGTGTGCTTGATCATTGCAGCAAAATATGCATCTGCAGATTTTAAAAAAATGGTTTGAACATCACTGTGTGAAAATCAATAAATACAGCGTAGGTGTAATCTGCTGACTATTTTTGGATTAACTAATTAATAATTTTAAAAAAAGCATACATATATATTTCTTGTACAGTCTTGACTTAATTACCTCAAAATGTCATTTTTTTTAGTTTGTATTCTGCAGTTAACAATCAATGTATTATTAAATTAGTTGAACAATTATTTCAACAATCGATTCATCATGATTAATCGTTTCAGAAATAATATACACTCAGAAGCCCATTGGCAGCCTTTTTAAAACATGGCAAAGCCAGTATTGACTAAATCTGCTCAGTTTGCAACTAGTCATGTTTTTGATTATGTGTGACTTAAACTCCTGCAGCTGCTCGTAAAGGTTATGAACATAATTACAGTCACATTTTCCAAAAGTTTAACATGGTAAAAAACATTATGAAAACCAAACATTTAAGCTCCAAGCGGCTAGGTTAAAAGGTTTTAAATATAGAAGAACTAATGTAGTTCTTGAGTTTTGCCAGCAGAGGGCTAAAGAGTCCACGTTTTTGTGGCGTTTGAATATGCAGTAAGATTAAAAATGAATAAGCTAAAATGTTAGCAGGATGTGTAATTTCAAATATTTTTTTTGTTAATCTTCTCTTTGTAAGATTTAGTTTATTTATTTATTTATTTATTTTTTTTTTTTGAAAGACCATAATTTTTACATTTTGTTCAAACATATAAGATACGTACATTTTGAGATGGTGTAACTCATTTAGATAATTTATTTGGAAGACAAAAATATACGTCCATTCTGAACAATTTAGATAGTGCTCAAGTAAAGCCACCAGTCCAGATTGTTATTTGGGTCATAGACACAAAATAGTGCAATACTTATTATCCCAGATAATTTTTCTAGTTTATCTCAGCTAAACTCCTCCTGATGATAAATAAAAGCATAGCCATGGTAAAGATAGACAGGAATTACAGACTGAGGCGAGGATACTTTGTATTTGCCTTTGTCAATCTTTCTTTAGTTGTATCCTGTCGAGGCTTTCTTCCCCCTCTGGTCATTGGCATCTCCGACTTCCTTTAAAATGCATCAGAAATAAAGAATCAAAGTAGTTGCACTTCAGTCACTTAACATCACTGTTGACTTTAATTTGGATCTTTGAAAACTATACCCACTACATGACTGTCTTTCCTCACGAACACAAATTTAGATATTATCAGAACTTGTTTTTCAAATTACATGTGAGATGTGAAGCAAGACGAGCATTTCTCTTCTCTAGCTTCTTCCTTTCCTTGTCGGAAATTCAATAATTACAGAAACTATGTGCTCTAATATGACATAGCAATTCCTACTTTAATTGTAATCCTGTGAGACCTCAGAGTGTTGCTAATTTTAGCCATCAAGATTGATTCTTATTTAATAAATTACAAGTACCGGGTAGATGTGTTTGTGCAAATTGATCTTTTTTTTTGTGAATGTAATTGATCATTTATAAGGAAGTTTAAAATGATTTACATTGTTTGTTTACTTTAGACAGTGTAGATAAAATCTACATTTAATCTGCATGTCAACGTATAATGGCAGTATTGTTACAACGAGAGAACACAGCTGAAGGTAAATTGCTAATATATCTCCTGAAAAAATCAAATTCCCAGAAGAAGCTCAAAGATTTGTTTGAACTGGAAGTTTTGATCAGGCTCTGCTGACAGTTTGCCAGCTGTCACTTGCAAGCATGAGGTGTAAATATCCGTCAGGTGTTTTGACAATGACAGTCTGCAGTTTCTCTATGTATGTTGCCATATTATTTTCTATTTTATCTTGAACAGTTGCTATGTTTAAAGATCACAGGCATCACAAATGAGAGCAGTTAAAGCTCCTTAACCCCTT
The DNA here is from genome assembly GCF_051168715.1 of Poecilia mexicana. NCBI lineage: Eukaryota > Metazoa > Chordata > Actinopteri > Cyprinodontiformes > Poeciliidae > Poecilia > Poecilia mexicana. The sequence goes on from NW_028263372.1 coordinate 18,817,094, forward strand.
TAACTGTCTGGATGACACGGGTGTCCTTTTAGACCTGGTGACTTACATGTAAGTATTTGGGGCGACAGTTAAGGGTTTTAAACTTGAATAACCCGAAGCCAATTAACTTTTTTTTTTCAATTCATCAGGTAATTGGTGGACCTTTTGTATATAATTTGTCAAAAGTTGCGAATCTTTTTAGTTTTTCTAGTTGGATTTCCTTTTATATTTATATATATATATATATATATATCTTTTTTTTGTGTTGGGTGGTAGAGAAAATGCATTCCATTCAATTGCAGATTAAAAGCAGTCATAGGAAGATTAGGTGATGGTGTTTATCCTCTGCTACGATGATGTCTGTCCTTCTTCGCTCATAAAAATTCCCACTGGCACTGGGAAAGGGGGCGGAGCATTGCGATGGGGGCCCCGGAGCCAGTACGGTTTTCTTTCTACCTCCTCCCGGTCGGAAAAGGAACTTTCATCACGGGTTGATTTATAGGCCCCTGAGATTAAAAAGTCTTTCTAGATACACTTCAACCCCTGCTGTAAAACTCGACTCTGTTTTTGTGCTTTTGTACGGCTCGTTCCTTGCACAGAATTTTGTGATTTAGGTCCTGTCCAAATGTTTACAAAGGGGAGACTCATTAGCTAAAGACATGTGCATGGATTGCATTAGGAGGAAGAAATATTATTATTCTCTAGCTGTCTGCCGTCTATGTGATGATGAAATATTTATTTTCTAACCTAATCCCATTGTTCAATTGTGGTTCAAAGCTTTATAAACTCCCCTTGTGTGTGTGTGTGTGTGTGTGTTTTTTTTTTTTTTTTCTCACCTCGAATCTGACCCGTGGAATTTCTTTAAAGCTTAAATAAACGCTCATTAGTACACAGATCCAGCTCTCAAATGTAATTTCAGAGACCCGTCAGCTTGGCTGCAACGAAATGTGTATTGAATTGGGAGTGAGGAATCCAGCACCCTATGTGATAACATTAAGATATAGGTTAAGAGTTCACTCATCAGAAAGACCAATATCCAAACAGTGATCTGCTGAAAGAAAACAGAGACAGACGAGAGAGATTTCATAGGGCTTCAAAAGAGCTGTTGAAGGACGAGAGGCTGCAGAGGGGTGTCAAATATTCTGCAGACATGTGGTGCAGGAGGAATCTCCAAATTTTACAGTAATGACATCACACTGGTGCTATCTTCTGCAGAAACTGTACCAAATACCGAGATGACGGAATCAAAACATTATATTTAACAAATAAAAGAAGCACGCCCACATGTGAATTAAATGTTCTGATACTTAGGCATGTTTTGCCTTATATTAACAATGATATTTTTATGTATGTTATGACCCTCTGTTTTTATTCTTTTTTTTTATTATTAAAGTTCTGCCTCAAGATATAACGGACAAGATAGTTGTATATTCATAAAAACCTATTTTGGAAAATGTGATTGTAGCTGCCAGGAATGTTTTGGGTGTTTCTTCCTTTTTTTTCTTGAGGATGTTTTGGTACTGCTGGAATTTGGGCAAAACCGTTCTGGAATTTGTTTGTTTAGAAATCACTAGCCGGAGTACGAGTAACATCTGGTCACTTGTGATTCAACTGCTAATGAGCTCATATGATTCCTGGGGTGTATATATATTTTTCTTTCATTTGCATCTAGAGAACTGTCCACCAACAATTAGCTGGTGAATTCATGTTCTGCTGCCTGTTCCTATTTCAAAAAGCTCCTGCAGAGCATTTTGTGCGAACCAATGCTAATGCTAGCACACGTGTTTATTATTCTTTCTCATTTCTGTTTCTGTTGATGTATTTTGTAATTCTCCTCCTTATGTTTTTTTAGGCCCGTTGGTTCTGGGAGGCCTACTTCAGCTCCATGAAAGCTATCGGCTTGACCACGCTCCAGATCATCAATGACCGCATTTACCCATATGCTGCACGTACTTATGAGCAATGGAACAATCCACCTGTGGTGGTACGTATGTATGTGTGCATGTTTGTGTTTGGAGCTTAGTTGTTTTCTAACCTTGAACTTGACTTCTGTCGTCTTCTGTGATCCAGATACAGTCTTGCATCCAGCTCTATGCTCAGCCTTTCATTTTTATTCTCAGAAGTTTTTTCATTTTTTTATTTTTTTTATGGCAGACATCTGAATGACACTTCATCAAGATTGAAGCCTTTGTCTGTCGGTGCCACATGAGCTCTTTCCCCTCTCTCCTGTGTGCTATAAGTCACAGCCTGCAGTGAAGTGACGGTAGATGCTGTGTCTCTTTGTAAGGCACCACACATGCAGTGGTGCCCCAGGGTTTGGTGTACAACCAGAGAGCTCTGAGGCAGCCAGTTTGTGTCAGCAGTTCTGCAATAGGCGGATGCCTCGTCTGTGGTGAAAAATAAGTTCCTGTACGTCTTAGTCACTGTGTTTATAGAGAGTATTCTGGAAGAATGGTTTTGGTGTGTGTGTTCAGCTTTGCTTTGGTTGTGGCAGCAGACATGTTGGCTGTTGGACCATCTCTCAGGAGTTGTTAATCAGCCTGGTTTAATCTGGAGACTCCTCCAAGCCGTCTGTGGGATGGAGGAGTGTGCAAGTCAGCATGTTTGTGGATACATAAAGTAATGTCCTTGAATTAGTTAAATGTTTGCAATTACTATAATAGAAGTGACATAGATTCACTCAGTGCTTTGATTTTTTTTTTTTTTAGAGGACGTCTGTGGGGGAGGAACTAGTGGTGTTTTGTTTTTTGTTTTTTTTTAAGGTTACACTCCCGCAGACAAGCAGGTAGTTTGTATTCAGCAGCTACACTTGACTTTTCCTATTTACATGTTGTGTCAGGGCATGCTGACCTCTGGTCCAATCTGTCTGAGTCGTCCTGTGGCCACAAAGTTTTTCCAGAGACAGAGGAGGTTAATTACACCGATGTACAGACCTTTGGCCATTCCTCCCCAAGATGGGAGATGAAGTGTTTTCTTGATGGATTTGGTGAATGGACGGTGAGAAGAACTTGCATACAACACTATATAAATCAGGCAGACGTTTTTCCGCCTCTCCTCCTCAAGTCTTTCTGTTGGTAATTAAAAGCACATTTCCCAGGACTGCTGGTCCTCTTGGAGTGTGGAATTTTGAAAATATGAGACAAGCTGCCATTTTTTTTGCGACTTTCTCAGATCAGGGGAAAGATATGCAAAATTCAAAAATGACCTCAATGTATAAGATTTGCCTTTTTATTTGACAGGGCCAGTGATTCGATCTCTATCTTGAAGGTGTTCAGATTTTAAAGACTGTAGAAATGCAAGTAGAAAAGCAAAAAAAAAAAAAAAAAATCAGTCTGAGATCTACATTTTTTCTCTGATTTGTCACATAAATAGTGATCAGCACATCAATTGCTTCAAAGCTAAGAGCGCTCCTTGTTTTCAGTCTAAAAATGACTCGACCATTTCAAATAAATGGTAGGGTCAAATTCCTTCATGCATAAACAAGGATAATATTTAATTTATTTCCTTTTATGTGTGATTCAAACTTAGTACCTCAATCCAAGAACATGCAGTTGTTTATTCTCTTACTGTCCTTAAAAAAAATAACTCCAATAAGTTTAAATCGAGCAGTTTATATCAGCCTGATGAGTCCATTTCTTCTAAAAAGAGCTGTATTTTATATTTTCACACAGTATTACTAAATATTTAAATAACTTTAAATATTTAAAGTATATATATTTATAAATCTACTTTATATATACACTGCTCAAAAAAATAAAGGGAACACTCAAATAACACATCCTAGATCTGAATGAATGAAATATTCTCATTGAATACTTTGTTCTGTACAAAGTTGAATGTGCTGACAACAAAATCACACAAAAATCATCAATGGAAATCAAATTTATTAACCAATGGAGGCCTGGATTTGGAGCCACACACACAATTAAAGTGAAATGTTCCCTTTATTTTTTTGAGCAGTGTATATATATATATATATATATATATATATATATATATATATATATATATATATATATATATATATATATATATATATATATATATAATCTTTTTAGGTTTAATGTTTTCAGGCAAACATAATTTTCAGATTTAGTCATACTCCATTCAATCTTGTTTCAAATTTATTTACTTTTGAAGGTTTCTAGGATGAGAGAAGAACCACTTCAGCAGTTTAAGCAAATCCAAATCCTCTTCTGAGGCACTTTTAAAGTGTTAAAAAAAAAAAAAACATACCGCTGTGACTCCTTGGCGACTTATTGAGCTGTGGCTTTCTTTTCATCTAATTTATTCTGTTTGACAAATGACTTAAGTGCTCTCAGCCTGTCCTACTCTACTTTTATGCCTCTGTATATGTGCGCTTTAATTATTCATCCCGTCTTTTTGTATGACAATGTGACAACGACCACAGGAAAGTTTCCACTTGCCAATAAAGTGAAATTTTATTAGTGGTAGAGTGACTTATGTTGTGTAAAAGTGAGCGACTGCGTCTGTGTTGACAGACTTGTGTTGATGTTGTGAAAGGAGCCACATAATCACTCTATGGCCAAGTGGGACCAGAGATGAAGCAGGGCTCATTTGAACTTCAAGACACCCACAGTGTTTTTTTGGAGGGTTTTTTTTTTTTTTAAATAGTTTTGCTAAAAGATTGTCACAAAATGGTGAAAACGTTCTTAAGCTTTTTTTTTTTTTTTTTTTTTGCAGGCTCTAGAAGTAGGTCCTGATTTTCCTCATGTTTTCTTGCATTGTTCTGATCGATTCCTGAAAAAGAAAGCTACAAGCCTTGTTTTTGTACGTCCGTTTAAGAAAACGACTTCAGCATGTAAATTTATTCTCAGCAACTACGGTTGACATATAGTCCAAATGAAATGGCTTTTTGAAACCTTTTTAAAGTTTCGTATTGGCATCTGAAAACTCCTGTTGCGTCCTTCTTTTTTACTGTGCTATTTGATCTAACCTGGAGTCAGTGTGACTTTCAGGATTTACAGGCCAAATTTAAAGGGCAAGCAATAAAGAAAAGAAAAAACGAGCTTCATACTGATGGCTGCAAGTCACAGCCTGATAAATTCTGCTCTTTTACTGTGTTTCTCTTCCAACTTTTCCCCATCTCTCTATCTCGCTCGCTCCCTCATGTTTTTTTTTTTCTACTTCCCACACGACTTTGTTAAAATGACACTGTAAGCTGAAGGTACACATAAATAAGTGACTTTGCTTGTTTTCAAGCTCCCTCCTGATTTTGCTTTGCTCTGTTTGTTTGCCCTGCCCTTTGAAACATTTTCCCTTCCAGTTCTGGTGTGAACTGGTGGCAAATATTAGTGGGTAAAAGAAAAAACCCCAATAAATAACAGTGAAAAACCATAAAGCAAATAGAAGAGAAGTTTCTTACAAGCTAAAACCAGTTTCTGTTAAGTAGATGTGGATCATAGACAGAAATAAAATATTCTTTAAGTACCATTAAAGTTCTTTCATTCATCACATTAGCAGCTTCACATTATACATTAGGCCTGTGGAAAAACATGATTTATAGTAAAAAATCTAGTGATGTGCAGCGCAGCGTGCAAGGGGAAAAAAAAACGAACTGTGCTTAAATCCACATGGTGGCTTCCAGTTTCATTTTAGCAGGACTCACAGCTTGCATTAAGATTCTTACTTGTATAAAACTGCTCTAATTAGCTGGGTAAATGCTGACGAGAGGAAACTTCATCATTTGTCTCAATTACTTTTAGCATTTGTTTAAAACCACTATTTTGACAATGGAGCGTGTTGGCATGTCTACTACCATGAAGACTCCTGTGGTGTTGGTTGTGACTGAATAGTTGGTGAGGGATCTTTGAATGTCAAGATCAGAGGCGGTGGTACTTGAGGGTTTTTTTTTTTTGTTGTTGGTGTTGTTTAAGGTAAATAATTAGCTTTGCTTAGATCCAGCTATGCACCTTATTTCTGAAAAAATAAATTGTTTGGATCTGGGTGCTTTTGCACGTTAGCCAAATGGCAACGCCATGGTTAATCCAGATTTTACACCCATAAGCGTACAGTTTATCCCCACATGTTTATCCATTCAATTCCTCCTGTAAGTTTAGTACTTGGACGTCAGATGAATGATTTTAAAAATCCAATTTTTCCCCTCTTATTGACCTTTTTTTTTAAAATTTATTTAAAAAACGGTTTTATATAATGCACGGCTTGATGGAAAATCTAAAAAAAAAAAAAAATAAAAAAAAATGAAATGAACCAGCTGACTCTTACGACACATTCGACATAATGACTCCCAGTCAAGCCAACACCTATGAGTGACTTCCTGCTGGTGGATATTTATTAGTCACCTAACCACATTTCCCAGCTATAAATGAGAGCAGACTGTTGAAAATGGCTTTAAATCATCGCAGAGTGGAGTGGGCACAATGTTTTTGGTGACTGATAAAAAAAAAAGAAAAGAAAGAAAGAAGTCCCATAGCAAGTGACTCCGTTTCTATCTGGAAAACTGCATTGTTTGAGTTGAATAGTGACCAGTACTCTATGCTCTTTTATTACATTTATGCGAAACCTAAAAAGGCTCCTAGCCACACTTCTCTGAGTAAAATATGTACGCTGTCACACCCCAAGAGTTCACAGTCAAGTTAATTCCAAGCATAGATAATCTGATTAGAACAAAAAAAGAAACATTAGAGACGAAGAAAGTGTCTCTTAATGGCGGTAAAAACCAGTGGTTGAGCAGAAAAGTATCTCATGTCTTTCTTTGTTTCCTTTCTTGTGCAGAAGTGGTCCAGCGTAAACAGTCCACTTTTCCTTCCACTTATCCCACCAAGAGCTCCGGGCTTCACAGCAGTCGTGCTCACCTACGATCGCATCGAGAGTCTTTTCCGGGTCATCACGGAGATTTCCAAGGTGCCGAGTTTGGCTAAATTGTTGATAGTTTGGAATAATCAGAACAAGAGTCCTCCTGAAGGTGAGTGGGTTGGATTGCTTATGAAAACACTCGGGCCGGCGGGTATTAAAGGGTTAGTTCAGATTTGTTGAAGTAAGGTTATTTTATTATTAGAGCTTCTTTACCTGTTGCACAGAGATCTCGTCTCAACGCGAGTTTGTTAGAGGTTAAATAAAAGCAACTTACCTGCTGGATGTAAAACATAGAAGAGATCTGGAAAGAAATAAAAAAAGAGTAGCTCCTTTAAAACATCATATCCTGTGCAACTTTTAGTCTGTCCCATTAATGGTTTTATTATTGTGAACTTTACAAGTTTTTGTTTATCTCGCTGCATGCTTTGATATTTTGCCAAAAATTAAGACGAAAGTTCAGCCGAATCCCCCCGAAAAGCAGAATATTACCTCTTATTACATTCAGACAGACTTAATAAACCACAAATGAAATCTGTCCTGCTGTACAGAAAGTGCGTCAGTACAAAGACAACTTTGAAGTGTTCCCTTGTGGCTGAGTTGCCTTTTTTTATTGGAGGCATTACCGGCGCCTGGCTGGAACTTTGTGTCCTTTTAGAAATAAAAAGAGGCCGTTGACAGGTCACACCCATGGGGCACAAACTTTTTCATTGTTTACAACAAGCCCTGATCTGATGTGTTTACAAGTTCCCGTTTTGTCCCCCCTCCCCCCCTTTTTTTTCTGTTTTAAGATCATATTTTTACACATATTTAAACTAGATTCTTCTTGTCAACTTGTCTCTACTTGTTTCTGTGTCCTTTACATCTGCGCAGCTGCTGAGATTAACTTGCATGGCTGCGGTAATTGCAGAAGACACACATGAAAATCAAAACCAAATCCTCAGAACATGCAGTTCTGGTTTGTTGGGTTTTAAAACACGGAGTTTCTCAGCTGAAATGTCTAAAAATCATATGATAGCCCACAATTCCCTCAGTCTTTCTGCCTTGCTCTCGCCTTGGAAATGAAAGGAGGACTCGTAGCAACAAGGGGAGAAATGAAAGGAGAAACCCCGAGCGTTTAACATTTCAGCTCTCCTGACAATAGTTTTTGACAGCAGACCTCAGACGTGGTTAGACGGACCTGTGGCTTCTCTTATGAGCTGCCAGGCTCCAGTCACTCCATTAATGAGGAGACGCATTCTGCGTGATCTGTCTGTGCGGCGGTCCGTGCCGTGGACACTGCCCAAGATCTTTGAAATTGTGCCCAAAAAAAAAATGCGTGAAAAAAAAAAAAAAAAAAAAAACCCGTTGGTGTTCTGCCCCGCGAGGGATTGTAGTGTGGTTTGATTTGCACATGCTTGAGGTTTGCGCAACAATACGAGTCAGTGAAACAAGTTGAACTTTTTTGAGATCACTTCTTTCCACTGCCAGTAACCTGTCTGTGATAAATAGCACCATATTTATACACCCTGCTCCAGAAACTGATATTTACAGATTTATAGTTTGTAAAGTGCATACAAGCACCTGTTAGCTGTTTTTTTTTTTTTTTCTTGTTTTACGGTGTAATATTTTTTCAAATGGCTTATTTTTTTTTTTTTAAGTAACAAGGAAACTAAATATAACTATTGCATCCAAGGTACTTTTTTCGCACCAGATGACACTTCCATTTTTGTATATTTATTCATTTTAGAGTCTCTTTGGCCAAAGGTCGGCGTCCCTCTCAAAGTGGTGCGAACCAAGGAAAACAAACTGAGCAACCGCTTCTTCCCGTACGACGAGATCGAAACAGAAGCCGTGCTGGCGATTGATGATGACATCATCATGCTAACATCTGACGAATTGCAGTTTGGCTACGAGGTTAGTAACGTACTGCTTTTTTTTCTTCTTTTACATTCCCATCATCCTTTTCCCGACGGCAGACTTTGCAGGAATTCTCTTCAAGTTGATCCCAGACTTTAAAGTCTCTCCGAAATATTACAGTCTCGTTCTCCTCTATTTGGAGATTTGACGGGCTGCTAACCGTGTTTGATGTGGAGAGGAAGATGACAGGTCTGCAGCTGATGCTTTCCATGTCCACATACCTGCCCAGCTCCATTGCCTGCTGCACGTTCACCTGAATGCATTTAGATCCTATTTGATGAAATTGTGCTCAGTTTAAGGGTAATTACATAAAATTGCAGGCAAAATTGGTGACAACTCACCCTGCTTTTGGTAACAGGATCAGATTTTCTGCTGCTGTTGAGATATTTAGTCAGTCATAAAAGCCTTTTTCTTTTTTTCCCCTTTTTTTTTAGCATATGTTCTTCTAAGCTTTCCATCTCTGACTGCAGTTGCGATTTTTGGCTCGGAGATGAAAAAGCCGACATTGACATATGGAAGATTGAGGCTAAACTGTTCATCCTGAGCTTTTAAACTCTTTTAGAGTCTGGATCATTCATGTGTTTACTGAAGTGCTTCACTTGAGCCGAAACTGTCAGACAATCTGTCTCCGGTCCTGCTGTTTCCACCAGGTGTGGAGGGAGTTCCCCGACAGGCTGGTGGGCTACCCGGGCCGGCTGCACCTCTGGGACCACGAAATGGGGAAGTGGAAGTACGAGTCGGAGTGGACCAACGAGGTTTCCATGGTTCTGACCGGCGCTGCCTTTTACCACAAGGTAGCTGGTTAAAACGATCGGCTGCTTAAGGCTTTAAGTGAAAACACATAGGCTTTCGCTCGGGTGCTTTCCACAAGAGTCGCGTGGCTTTACGTTTTGAATTATGAGCTGTGATTTTTGCGATGTTTAAAACAGACAAAATTGTTAACTTGTGCAGATAACATGGATTTCTTTATAAAGTGCAGAGTGTTGCAGGATTTGGAAACATTTTACATAATCTTACAGAAAGATTTGAGGAAAAAAAATATGTAATTCGTTGTTAAATTTTTTCACACTCCAGGACATTTGATAGTTGCTGCATTTTGGCTGCTGCAGCTCTCTGTGATGTTAGTTCTCTTGCACACAGACAGTCGTAACAGGTTAGCCAAGAGGTAAGCCTTATCCATCACAGACTCTTGAAGTTTAACATGAAGCTCTAAAATTTACAGCAGAACAATATCTAAAGCAACTCTTCTGACTCTGGAGAGCAATTTTTCTGTATATTTTGTAAAGCAGGAGAAGGCGAGAAATGGAGGAAGGCATGTTATGTTTTTGTTTTGTTTTTTTTAGAATGAAGCAACCTGATTATTATCCGTTAGTTTGGCAAAGTCCTTCACATGGAAATGTCTCCAGGAAAAATACATAAACGTATGCAAGAATTGTTTGCTTAATGTGCGGAGTTATTGTTCTCAGCAGACACACACACACACACACACACCCCCACACACGCACACACACACACACACAGACACACACACACACACCCACTGAAGGTGAAGAGGTGTTATAAGATGTCAGACACACCAAATTCATGCTGAACCAGTCAAACACAACACAAACCACTAATGTAGATTAAGTAATGTGTGTGAATTATGATATTTATTTAGGGTTTATGTTAGGACGCTTTTAGTCAGCAATAATAAGAGGAGTTTCTTTACAATGTGAACCACTTTGGAGACATACATTTTACAAAAGTACGTTGCTTATCTACTTTCCAATTGAAAGCTGGTTTTGCTTTTATTATTTTTTTTAAAACCAGTGAAAATGTTGATTTTTTTTTTTTTTTTTTTCTGTCAGAAATTGCCATTTTCATTGTAAATTGTTGAAATTGTATTCTTCCACCAATGGATTAGACACTTAAGATTAAAAAATAAGTGTCTATTTATTAAAACTGAAAGGGCATCAATCCAAAGAAATCATCTTTTAATGCATGTTCTGTGTTTTACTCTCTCAAACTTTCTTCAGTAACCACAGTTGCACATTTGTTTTGTGTGTGTGTGTTTCAGTACTTCAATTATTTGTACACATACAAGATGCCCGGAGACATTAAGAACTGGGTGGACGCTCACATGAACTGTGAAGATATTGCAATGAACTTCCTCGTGGCAAACATCACAGGCAAAGCCCCGATAAAGGTGCGTTCTTCGCCGTCGCTGTTCTGGCTGCTCTAAGTCCACAGAGGGAGGTTTTAGCCTGAAATAGCAGAGAGGCATTTCTGGGTCTGATCAGCTCTCACCCTTCAACATCACTCCCCCTCCCTCTTTTCCTCCTTACTCAGACTCCCCCCAGGTGCAGGGGCCCTGAGCTTAAGCCCGACCTTAACCTCCCTTATCTGCGTGTCACTCACTGGCACTCCCCCTTTGAGCATGTTTAGTTAAGCTCACCAGGGCTTACGCATACCCTTCTGTCAAATCCTTGGATCCACACTTCCCTCCACCTGCGCACGCGGTCCCTCCTCCCGCCGCATCTCCTAACAGGTTTCCCCAGAAGACACTTCGTCATCCCAATCGCCCCTCGCGCCGTCGTTCCTCCCCGCATCGCTCACTTTCCTCTGCACACTCATACATTCACAAGTTCAGCGTGTTCTGTTTGGTCTGAGCCAGTCCAATAAAATGAGAACTAGCTTCTGTCAGTGCGTCGGATGACCAACAAATCACCAAAGTGTCTAAATATCACTGCTTTGACTTTGCTGTGTTTCTGTGCAGGTGACCCCAAGGAAAAAGTTCAAGTGTCCTGAATGTACTGCCATTGACGGCCTGTCTCTGGATCAGACACACATGGTGGAAAGGTACGGTCGTTTTTAGAAGTGTGTGGTAGCGGTTTCGATCTTAATCGTTTCTGTCTTCCATGAACAGGCCGTGGATGGAAACCTCCCTGGTAGTCGTTTTCGTTCGATTAAACACTTTCATTTAACTCGATTGGAAAACTGCTTCGTCCACACTTTTTAATCATCGCTTAAAAGAAAACGCATGTCTCCGTCTGTAGGTCCGAGTGCATCAACAAGTTTGCTTCGGTTTTTGGGACGATGCCTCTGAAGGTGGTGGAGCACCGTGCAGACCCAGTGCTCTACAAAGACGACTTCCCAGAGAAACTCAAGAGCTTTCCGAACATCGGCAGCCTGTGACCCAGCTGCAGCAAACGTACGGACATTTCAGAGTCTCAGCACGGCGAGAGAGTCGTCGTCGGCTACGCATTTCAAGTCAAGACGCCAGTTTGAACCACAAAATCCACTTTCCCCGTCTCATTTTGAGTGACTTTCGGTTACTTGTTAGTACATTCATTTGCAGTACAGAACAATCCCGAATGCTCACGTGCGTAAACACATTGTTAGCTTGGAAATATTAGATGAGAGCACGACGTCAAACGTTTTAGCAACGCTGACGTTACACGAAGCGCCGCTGAGGGTTCGGTGATTGGAGTCGGGTTAACTTGGTCTCACTGTTACTGTTTTGGAGCCTCCAGCTGCTCTGGATTCAGCTTGCGTGTTGTATCTGCTTATATTTCGCAGCGGTGCTGTATGATATAACTTATAATGCTTTAACAGACATTTTCTCGTATTTTTTCCTATTTGATTTCCCAAAATCAGACGCACGCTTTACTTTCAGCTGTAAAGCAAGAAAAGAAAAAGAAGAAAACATATAAGTGATAAATGAAGCAGACATATCGATGTAGGCTTTATTCACAGTGTGATGGATTGTGATGACACACAGATGTTGAACAGTAAAGGTCTCATAATGTGTTCTGTATTACACAATCATGTCAGACCATTAGACAAAGCTGGTGTCATAAATCTAATATTTAGAGTGATCACTGCTGGTTTTGGGGGAAAATATCTGAGCTACTGAGTTTTTTTTTTTTTTTGTAAATGTACTTTTATACTGTCAGAGCAGACATTTCATTCTATGTATATATCTGTCTGAATATAGATATCTATAAGAAGATTTTGCGTGAATTATGCACCAAATCCTTTATGTCTGATCACTTCATCTGCATATCACTAATCATCTGCCTTACATTCGACCAATTATTAGTAATAATTAAGGAACAGTTCTGAGATTATTTCCATTAAGTTATTTTTTTTTTTCCATTGTTCTTACGTTGATGTTTTGTTGTGAGTCATTTCATGTCGGTATGTAGACCGTAACGCTGAGTATGTTGCAGTCTTTAAAATGTACCGTCGCCATCTGGTGTTTTTTATTTTCCCGTTGTTTTCACTATGCCATTGAATTTCATCTGACTTTATGTATGACTTTATAATACACTACAAGTAAAGACCAAGTTGTGACTGGTGTGTTTTAATGCTGATTTTCCACTTCTTTGAGTCTGTTAAAAGATAAAGGTTTTTTTTTGTGTTTGTTTGTTTCACGACTACTTTAAGTTTCCACCGTGACGATCCAGAGTGTGACTCTTCGTGACCGGCGCGCCGTTCCCCGCGGTCCGTCACCTGCTTGCAATGTACGCTTCCTAATCCGCCCTGTTTAATGTCAGCAGTTCAGACGGGTGCAGTTCGTATTTTTATCAGCTTCAATTAGCGCGAGTATCCGAGCTGGTTGGGAGATCTCATTTCAGTGCTTGCGTCTCTTCAAACACGACTGAAATGCAGAAGGATTTCAGGATATGGCCGAATGGATGGCAACGGTTTTGGCAAACTGGAGTACATTCGTGGGTTCTTAGAGCAGATGTAGACAAGTTATTCCTAAGCTTCATTATTATTGAAAGCCTTTTCTGAAAGCTGAACGTGACACATGATCTTCGAATACCAATGGGAGAAATGCTGGGGTTTTATTCTGCTTTGTACATCAGTCCGGTAATTTGTGTTGTATTTGGTTCACTGAGCAACTCTGGAAAAACCGCGGCGCTGTGGTTGTCCAACTAGTTTTATGTTTTTTGGCAAACCTCTTAGGAATTATTTTTGAAAAGTGTTCATTTTATTACCTAAACTAAGAATATTAACCTAAACTTTAAAAAGTTTCTTTTTTTCAGGTGTACGCCGTGCACTTAAGACTTTGAAATGTGATAAATTAAAAAAATTCTACATGAACTGAATGCTGAACTCGTATAAAGCTATATATTTAACCTTTTCATAATATAAAGTGTAATGGCAAAGTAAATTCACCTCACATTTGCCAAACTTCTTAGCCTGTTTTATGTAAATGTTCGTTCCTGGGTCGATGCATCCTCATTCACATGTTGAGCCATATATTATAACAATGAGCATTTCTATAAAAACAACCAAAATATTCTTTAGTTATGAATTCCACCGACCTACCTGCATGTCATTCTTTGGACTTCAAGTCTAAAATATAAAGACTAACTAAAACTAAAAAAAAAAACGTGGAATTATGTTGTGCTTAGAAAACAAACGGGCTAAGAACATCTACTTAAATTGACAACGAGATAATTTGTAATCACTGCATAAAACAGTTTGTTCATATTTTTTTTGTTACCATTTTTTTTTTTTTTTTACCTGTAATACACCTGTGTGGCTGACCATAAGGGCTAGAAGAATGTGTTGTGACCCTCCAGCAGCTGCCCAGTACATGGCAGGGAAACGGGGTGAAACACTACTGAGCTATATGTAGGACCACAAAATTCCTCAATATTTAATATTTAGAAATTTTTCATGGAATTAAATGAATATAAACCAGTTGGCTCAAAGCTGGATTTTTAAATTTACTTGGGGGAAATTCATATGGTCTTGACTAAAACAACTAGATTCCATGAAAGTACTCTTGAGTTTATAATACTCCTCAATAGCATGCACACATTGCTGCTTTTTGCAGGGGATGTTGACTCACACCCCCCATATCAATTTGCACTACAAATAACATCTTTATGTGCACCAGAGATTTCTCTATTTTTTTGAACAAAACAGATTTTTGAACCCAGAGCTCAGGATATTTAAGTCACCCAACGATATAAAAGAAACCAAGTTTTGGTGTTCGTAGTAGATTAATATATTTGATATATGGCATTAATGTTTAATGTGGAAATAGCACATGGAGGTCTAAACAAATATTTATGTTTGGATATGACTCAGTTTGTATAAATTAGCCACAATTTCCAGTTTTCTGGTGTAAATTCCTATAATTCCCAAGTAAAGTGTCTGGGTATTTCTTACCTTACATTTTCTAAGCCTGTTCAAGTTCACCATCGACCCACACAGATGTGAGAAAATGACTTGGTAAGAAACTCTCACCAAGGTGCAATAACTTATAGTACTTTAATCACTCAAACAACACATGCGAGAGCAGATTTCTTAACTCAAAAGGTAGCTTAAAGCCACAAACATGGAAAAAAAAAAAACCTTTTAAAGAACATAAGCCATAAGCAGACAAATTCTGTTCATTCATCTTTGAAAATACATGTATACACCTCCAGGTTTTTTTTTTTTAAGTGTATATTCAAAGAGTACTTAAAAGCATGTTTAAATACTTGATAAACTGATTCAAAAATATTGACTAAACATCAATTTAATTACAATTCCAAGAGCTATGACACATCAATCTTCTCTGCATGTACAACAATGCATCAACACATATATTCATCATATAGTTACTCCTATGCTGATTACTTGACTTCAGTAGTATCAGAAACTGAGAAAACTGGGAAGTGGAGTCATTCATGGCAGAATTAATGCAGCAGACAGGAAGACGCTTCCTGGCATTAATAGACCTATAAAAGATACAAACAAACAGAAGAAAAAAAAGACAAGCAAAACCTAAATTCTTTTTTTAAAAAAAAAAGCTAAAACACTGATTATGTGTTCTGTAAACCTGAACAACTCAGCACTGTAGCGTTTGCATGCTCTGTGCAGATGGACAGTCTTTGTCAAACCAGATGCTCCTGTCCATCCTGACACACAATATGGTGGTCCTCAGCCTCCACATGGCTCTGTGTTAATTAAAGAGCCTCACTGATCTCTGCGGCCCTCGGACCCTGCAGCTGATTACTGGCTGCAGCTTTTGGGGCTGTTTTGGACGTGACGGAGGCGAGCCCAGGAAGAGGCGCGGTGCATCATGTGTGATAGGGGCGAATCGTTTGAAAGCAGAGCTGTGACAGCTGAAGCTGGAAGCATGTGTGAGGCATGTTTGTTTTGCATTTACCCCTCGACCGCAGCTGTGTGTGCACTGTCCTTTTCCCAGAACACCGGAACACACAGACGCCCTCACAGCTCGCCCTTCGTTCAACCCCTCAGCTAAAACGGAGGGGGGTTGGGGGGCAACCTCATAAAGAATACACATGCACACACGTACCCTACCATTTTCGCCACAGAGTTTAAGATAATGCAGATAATTTTAGAGTGATCTCTGCTGACAGATGATGGCCTGTAAGCTGCTGCTCCAGCCAAACAAAAGGGAAAGTTAATGCGGTTCAGTTTGGGGAAATCCTCTGCCTTTCGACTTGGTGCAGCATTTCAGATTGACTTTTTGAGAAACTGAACATCTTTGTTATGCTTTAAGCCGAAGATTAGCTTTCTGGTCACAGGAAATATGTCCACCCCTATGCTATCGAACTATGGAAAACTTCATTTGTTATTTCTGTCACAAGAGGAAGCTATTATTGTTAAAATATATGTATGATATCCCCAGTGAGATCTGAAACATTTGGTTAAATCCATCTGACTTTTATCTGTCTATTCTCCTTCCTGTATCTAGCAAGTAATACATGTCGTTTTACTGTACACTCAGTTTTAAATAATTGATAAGCAGTCTGAAGGTAAACACACCTTCAATCAACAAAAAACAAACAAAAAATAAAACCTATAATAGCTGGTGAATTTAACTAACGTTGTTTTTAACAATGACAAAAAATAAATAAATTACTTAATTGTCCTAGGCTCTATTATTGATGCCTTACTGTCCTTTTGACTGTTTTAAATTTATTTTAACATAAAAATAACAGTTCTTCCTTTGACGAAAAATGTGTTATGCTAAATTTTAAAATTTGGTATAGCACAAAATTTTATTAGTTTCTTTATGTGGAAATTGACTGATTTCTGCTTCTTGGTCATAATAAAGAAAACATCAGACTTTTAGTCAATAACAGGCCAAGAGACAACTGGCCAAGGTTTTCTTAACCCTGCTTTAAGCAGTCACTGGTATAATTAGTCTTCACTAAAGATTATCATCAAGTCTAGAAAGGACAATGTTTTACAATGAGGAGTCTACCAAAAATGTGGCAAAGGTGGTGTCATGCTGTGGGCCTGAAGCATAGATTTGGCAGTACAAAAACATAATGACTTAATAGAAAACTTTATTAAAACCTGCTCCATGTTTAGTATTTTTAGATGCTGTTCCACAATGATCTCCTTTTATTTGAATCTGTTTGAATCTGAATATTTTTGGTTCTGAGCTTTTCTTCAGTGGCAACATTTCGAACCAGGACTGTTTATCGGGCCAGTTGTTTCTGGACTGTGCTGAGCTCTTTTACCTTTCCTTCTTTATTGAAAGACATTGAACCTAACAATTGCACCCACACTAAAACTCTGCCAGAATGTTTTTCTTATATGAACTTGAAAGATTTAGACTTTTTCGCAGGCTTCTTTCATGCTTCACCTGAAATGTAGATTATAATTAATAACTGTGTTATTGTCACATGGCCATCCCACCTATAAAGACGTTTTTCAATTAACAGTGGCTTTGATGCTGTAAGTACTTTGAATAGAGCAACTAGAAAAGAAAAAAAAACGGAAAAAAAAATACCACCTGTTCAACTTTGACTGTGGTTCCTTAATAACTTGACTGCTTTGACAGCTAGACACATTCTTCTTGTTGAAAATCCTTAAAAGTTAAACAATGACAAATCCTTGAAAAGCCTCAAAGCGTCAACGCACACTTTGCAATCTGTGCCGGTCTTCTCTCCTCTTTCAAACGCGGGGACTGCTTGTTTCTGTGTTATTCCTGACAGTCTGAGGGAGCTTCCTTCTCTGAAGCAAGGCAAGGGGCTCGGTTGAGTCCACTTGCTAGGGAAAATGTCCT
Organism: Poecilia mexicana; assembly: GCF_051168715.1. Classification (NCBI taxonomy): domain Eukaryota; kingdom Metazoa; phylum Chordata; class Actinopteri; order Cyprinodontiformes; family Poeciliidae; genus Poecilia; species Poecilia mexicana. Next base: position 18,834,840 of record NW_028263372.1, read on the forward strand.
TTTTGGAAAGAGAGGCGCGTCTGTTTCAAGGCTCTCGGGTCCAGAGAGCAGCAGGCCTGCTGTGTGGCCTCCTCTCTCACTTCCTCGTCCATCGCCTCCTCTCTGTGGGCATCAGCAGGCCCACTCAGTGCAGCAGGTGGATCTCCCATCTCGATCATACTCAGCCTAATCATATTTCACCCACTCGACATTTAGATGTGAGGAAACAGAATCGCCTACGGGTTTAGGCCTTCCTAAACTTGCACTATTAATTTCTTTGCCGGAAAGATGTGATGAATGTGTGGAGCTTCTCGACGTGATGGATGTGCAGGATGATTTTCCGAAACGCTTGTTTTTCTTTACAGCCCCGGTATTTCAGATTTTAAAAAATTTGCTAATGCTAAAAATATTGTTGATGGGGGGGGGGAAAAAATCATTGTGACTTAAAAAATTTAACAATGACTTTCAGTTTTTTGTTTAGTTTTTTTTTTTTTTTTTGGTTGAAGTATCTGTAAAAAGTACAAAGAATTCAGAAGAAAAATAATCCTACAAAAAAAATTAAATAAAGTAAAAATGAAAACAGCACCAAACTCCAAACGGCATACACTTATAGCAATGCACAGACAATAAACGTGGGCAAATAAGTGCATGAGAGTGTTTGAAATCCTCCTCTTTGTCTGTCTGGACCACAGCATTTCTTTCTATCAGGCTTTTCACACCGACTTTCCTCCAGCAGAGGCACTGAAACCTGGCAAATCTCTGCCAGCCATCTCCGATGCTCTTAATCATTTTTGTTGCAGCATTTATAAAGGCAGTCACTTCTTCCTGCAGAGTTTTGAATTGAGTGCCCCTAGTTCGCGTAAGATCCCCCATCCAGCGTGTGTCGGCGCATCATGTTGCCCAAGAAATGGCAGCACTGTGCTCTTTGGCTTTCATACGCAAAGCAGCGATACTGGAGGATTTGCGGTCGGGATCCATGTTGAGATCGTACGTGTTGATGCCTGCGGCCATGCCAGGAGAGCCGCCAAACAGGCTGCCCATGTGAGGCTGTCCGATGTGTCCCCCGGGGCTCGATACGCCCAGGAAGTCGGAGACCCCACTGGCAGAGTGGGGGTGCGGGGTCATGCAGGTGGTCACGGTGTCGCAGGGAACAACGCAGCCAGGGACAGGAGATGCTGCACTGCTGCCGCCGATCCAGGAGGGGTTCTGGATCTGAAAACATTGTCAGGAAGGTAGAGGCGTCATAAGAACCATTTTAAAGGTATTTGATTTGTCATGTTCAGACAAAATGATTTACACCTCTCTGCTGGTTGTTTATACAGTAATCTTAGGGACAACAAAGTTTATCTCAATGTTAACCTTCCTTTAGCCAATCATTTTGTTTCATTGAGTGAAATAACAAAGGGCTGTAGGACAGTATGCAACAGGACATGAGAAAATTTAGAAGGAAAGCCCATACATGAGTTTTGGAGAGATTGATAAGGTGTGCGCCAGAGTCAAGGTTTCAAGAGCGACTGCACACAGATGCACAGTATCAAGGAAATGAACTATAACTGTTGCAGTTCCTTGAATTAGGCCACTTTCAAACCAACATCGGAAACCTAGACAAGTTGCCAGTCTGTCACAGGGCAACACAGGAGAAAAGTAACCAATCATGTACAAACTCCTGGGGTCAATTTAGAGAGACCAGTTCATCTAGCATGCACTCAACACAAATAGAGTTATGAAATATATTATTCGTTTTTTACTGATTCTATAGAACATGGCATTTTTTATATTTATGATGATACTCTACTATACTGGGACGTACCAGTAATATTTTAAGAGACCCCTTGCTAACCTAAAGTCTGAAAAGTTTTATTGGTTATTCACATGACTTCAATCAAAGGTGAGTATGTTGCCATAGGAAAGCATAGCAGCAAACTGCAGCCAGCTAATATCAATAAAGCTGATGTCTGACCCACAGCGTTTGGTATAACTCCATTTTAAAAGGATATTTTTATGTTTTCAAATAAACTTGGAATTCACTTCCAAGTTTCAAAATCCCGTGTCCGTCTAATCAAAGTTGGACCATTCTTCACTGAACATAAATCCACTGATGAGTTTGCTAAACTTGTTTTCTAGCTGTAAAAAAAAGAAGACCAAGTTTGGCTACATAAATCGATACAAAAGTGAAAACGACAGGACTGACCAAACCTGAACTCAATTATCCCACTCTTGTTAAAACAAAAATCTCCAGTGCAGACTCTTGTTAGCACTCAATAAACCCCCCCATTAGGAAAAATCCCAACCTTTTTTTTTTTTTTTTTTCCAAATCTGTTTGGACTGTTGTGTTTTGAACACGGTGTAACATGTTGCTCCCGTACCTGTGCGTAGTTCTCAGGACGCGTCAGGAGCGGCAGCTCGTAAGCAGTTGAGAAATGTGTTCGGACCTGCTGCATCTGACCAAATCGTTCCCTCTTCCTCCACTTTGCTCTCCGGTTCTGGAACCACACCTTGCAAATAAGAAAAAAACAAAAGTTTATACATCTTTTAAGAGAGCAAGAAGTTTGAGGTGAAGTTAAAATGAGACTGGAATATCAGAAATGTAGTGTTACCAAACCCAAACACACTTTTGCTTCAGCTCAAAAGGAAGTACTTTCATCTAGATGTTTTAATTGGGAATCTGATTCTCATAAAAAAAAAACAACAAAAGCCCGCAACCTTAGTGTGAACTCACAAGTCACAAAATTGCAACCCAGACGCAATTAAAGCTGTGCAAGTGTGACTGAGGAAGAGGAGGAGGTGGATGATTTGGAAACAAATTACTACAGACATTCACATGTAGTTTGTGGCTCTAGAATCATCTCACCAATGCTTATTTGTTGTCTGACCACAGTTTGTGCGTTTTGTCTTCCATAATTGTCTTTGACATCTAAATCTCATTGTGTTTACTGCAAAAATTAGTGTGTTTGGCTTTCCAGTAGAGAATCTGACAGTAATCAAAATGTGTCTTTTTTTCTTCCTCTTGTTGCTGTAATCATCATCTACCTTTTCTTTTGTAAACAAATCTAGACATCTAAATTTAAACTTTTGGTGTTATTGTCTTCTGAAAATGTTGTCTCTCCCATTGATCTTACCTTTTTGGACACAACTCAAACCAGACTATTTTTTTCTGGTGCTCTCTTGATATCATGCAAAACGGCGGGATTGAAAAGTGAGATGGGATGATAATTGGTGTTTGTTTGGATCTTCCCCTTTTAATTTCCTGAAGCCTAAAACCTCTGGCTTTGAGACGCAGTCTTCTTCTAAATTACGAAGGCTCACCGATTTGAGGCCATAATCCCTCTTTCCTTGATGTTTGATATGTCTTCTTTTGAGCCTAATCATCACCACCCAGTCGGAGATGGCTGTCCCTCAAGGTTTCTTTATGGATTTATTGTAATGATCGAGCACGCCACGTTCTCCCTCAAATCCCGAATCCACGAACATCTCAGTTTTTGCCCCGCTTCAAGTCTGTTGGCTATTATGCAGCTCTAACATATTTCTATGTTGCACACACTGCTTTGTGACAGTAATTGGTAAAGACCTTGACAGCTTAAGTAGCTGGTAGACTCTCAATGAGCCTTTATTTATGTTACTGCCCCAGAGAGAAAGAGCAGAGAAATACCAAACTGGCCCCAGCAGGAGGGCTGTTCGGGGGCTGAAAACACTTTGAAGTGAGAGCGCGGCTCAGAGGATTGATAACCCGCCTCTGCTGTCACTCATTTCACCTTCCAAACCAAGTAGGAGAAGAAAAAAAAATAAAAAAGGGGGTCTGCTGAGCCCTGGCTTCAGTTTTCCAGCTCCCATAAAACTCTAATAACATAACAGGAGGATGTCTGACCAGTGTTTATGTTCATCATCAGCTATTTTTGTTCTCATTTTCTACAAAAAAAAAAAAAGATAAATAAAAAATCTCTCAATGGAGAACTTGATATTCCCTGTGAGGTCATCAGAGGGCACATGCAGACTGAGGTTAAAGAGATACGCCATGAATGTTTACTGTTTTCATTTAAAACTCATTAAAAATACGGTTTATCCGGTAAGACTTGCAGCAGGCTTTCCTGTGCTGATTGTTGTCCAACTTTTATCGATATGTTAAATTCTGCAACATATGCTTACGTATTGCCTTTTCTTTGTTCTGGCATCTACAAAATGGGGATAATGGCGTCATGCCTAATTGTGCTAAACATCACACGTTAGTCTGGTTCAGTGTCAGACAGAGACAAAAAGCTTAATCGTGCCAGTTCAAATTGTCTGTGCTAAAATGACTTGAATTTAAAATGAGGATAAATTAAAAACACTACTTTTCTTGGTTTCACATTCTATCTTAGGTTAAGCAGATAACTTCACATCATATCATTCACATCATTCATCGGCTCTTTAAGGTGTGCTCCGAGCGTCTTGCCTCCTCTGCCTCTCTGTAGGTGGGATCTGCGTCTCGTCTTTCATCTATAAGCTCACATGGACACCTGTGTTTCCCCGGTGAACTCTACGTCCGATGCCGTCTCGGCTCTCTGGACTATCAGAGCTGCAAATCTGAGAGATGTGATGCTACTGAAACCCCTGACCTGTGACCCCTGACCTTTGCATGTAGTGTATGTGACTCAGATCTGAATTCACCTTCTTCCTTTGAAACCCTGAGACTGAAAAAGCAAACAACGGCAGGCCCTGGCGTTGTTTAACAAAAAGTCCCCTGTTATTTGATGTGCGTGTATGTGAAACGTGAGACGGTGAGGTCAGTTTGCTCTCCTTTCTTTTGTGAGAAAAAAGCTATATGTTTTGAAGAATGCATTTTTTTATCAGTAGTTTAGGATGCTCTAACATTTCTTTGCTCCAGATGCTGACCTGATGAGTTTTTTTTCCCCCCCTCTTGCATGCAAATTGAGAGGAGCACAAAACCCTATCCTCTGGCTGACAAGGCATCCTGTGCCTTTTATCTTTTTAACCTGAGTGTTTAAGAGGACTGCTGGGAGAGCCGACGACTGTAAAGCTGCATCCATCTGCAGCGGGCAGGTCAGTGATGGCACGAACTGCAGAGCGGCATGCCTTTCAGACTCTGGGTTGAGTTACGGCCCTGGAGGCTGCACAGATTTCCTGTATTTTCCGCTCACCATTTCAGCTCATCATGTGGGTGATTGTTTTTGATCAGGCTCTTATCTCATCGAAATTGACGGGCGCGGAGAGAGCGGAGCCAGAACTTAAAATATTAGGCTTGCTTTGGGCCGGAACTTGAAGTACGCGTATAACAGTCGCTGACCAAACCAACGGAAACCCATGGGAAAGGTTTCACACCTCCTGGAGACCACAGCAGGGACACATTCTTGTCTGAACGGGTCTTTAATGAAAGAAAAACAAGGAAAATCCAAGGGCTTTGGTCCTCATCCACATGCACCACACAAAGGCACGGTGCAAGAATATGGCGGAGGTCTCTTTCGCTTTCTCTGATGTGGGAATGCATTACAGCAGTTGCGACCAGTTTCTAAGCTAATTGAGCCTAAAAGGTCAGAGGGGCGCTGTGAGCCTCAGCTCATAGAGAAACTGACAGGAGAGATCTCGCAATTTCAGGAAACTAAATGTTGAAATTGCAAAGGGATAAAGCCATCAAGACAATCCAATGGAAAAACATTGCAGAGCCATGTGTTGATGAAAGTCTGCTCTCTTTAAACTGCACATATGAGGCCCAGGCAGCTCAAACCTCAGCCCCCCTGATCCACCCTGGGCCCCCTGGCCTCTGCAAGCTCTCACTCCCCCACTCTCTCTCTCTCTCTCTCTCTCTCTCTCTCTCTCTCTCTCTCTCTCTCTCTCTCTCTCCCCACTCCCACATTACTAGATAAATCTCTCATGTTGTTCTGTGAGTGACTTTATCTCTGCAGATGCTGAAGGGTCCAGGAGGTTTTGTTGTTTAAAGCCTTTTCTCTTGAGAGCTTTTTTTTTTTTTTAAGCATTGTTTCCAGAATAAATGTACCCAACGTCCATTTAGTGTTGTGTTGGCTCTCCGCTCTTACCTGCACTCGGGCTTCAGTCAGGTCAGTCCTCAAAGCGAGCTGCTCCCGGGCGTAAACGTCAGGATAGTGCGTCTTTTGGAAAACCTTCTCCAGTTCCTCCAGCTGGTAGCTGGTGAAGGTGGTGCGGTTGCGTCTCTTCTTGCCCTTGTTGCTTTCGCCACCGTCGACTTTTTCCAGCGGACTCGCCAAGTCATTGCTCGGCGACCTTTCTGAGGCTGCCTTGACACCCTGGTCCTTCACAGCCAAGTATCTGGAGTCCATTCCAGGTGGATCAGAGTCTGGGGCCAAATCAGAGTCTGTCAGGCCTGAACTGTCCTTACCTGCAGAGACAGGAAGTGTGTGAAACTCTCACACGCATTGTTTTCAAGCCTTAATGATTGGAATGAAACGACCCTTTGTATATTTGTTGCTATAAAACTGAAGACAAATGAGAAAAATAGGGGAATAATTATAAGTGTAATGTATTGTAGTGGGGAAAATGCAGAGTAATTTTCAGAAGACAGAAAGACGCAAGAGGATATGTGTGTTTGATACATTTGGACCTGAAAGGTATTTTCATTTTTCAGGCGACCTTATTGGCCCGAGTGCTCAGAATAAGTGAGTCCTTGTTGATTTCCAGCCAGATGGACTTTTACTGTATTCCCTCTGTTTCCCATTTATTTCCTCTCCTGCTTCTTTCAGTAAAACCTATATATACATGTGTACATGTATATACATATAATGAGTGCCATCTTCAAACTATCTAAACATTCTTTTTGCAATCATTTTTCAACACTTTTCTTGCCTTGGCTCACGTGCAAAAATCTGCTGCATATTTTGGTCGTAAATCCAACAAAATCTTCCAATGAAAATCTCTGTGTGATATTTTTTTGATCTGGGGCCCGTCATAAAGGATTTTCCTCCTGGGAATAGACATGGATCATCTCATTAGCTCTTTCTAATATCAAACAAAAGAAAACGAGGGGCCTTCTTTGACTAAACTTCCAGTAACGGGCCTCTGACAGAGCATTCAGAAATAATGATTTCTTTGTAGGATCGATATTTTAATTTATGAGGTCTGACGGGGAGGCAAAAAGAGATTTCTCACTCTGTGCGATGAAATTTTGTTGTGAAATGTGTTGGCGCAGTGTTTAGCGTGCGGTTGTAAAAGTGGCTGCTTAACCCAGTCGACAACAGATTTTTCTCCCTATGATGTGTGACTGAACGTTGCAGATTTCACTCCATGACTAAGACTTCTTAACCACCAGCATTGTCCTCTACACTCATAAACACCTCTCCTTTTACTCTCTCCACTCAGTTGCTGTTTGTCTGTGAAAATGTCTCGGAGTGGCTAAAAAGTCCGTTTTTGCACCAGTTTTATCACAAATAAATTGGGCGGTTTCTACAGATCCAAAAAACACAAAAACAACAACAAAAAAAATTATTCTCCCTGTTGATTGCATTCACATTTGATTTCTTCATGGCTGCAGTTTAGCTGCAAAATCTCAGGCAGCTCTCTGATCATAAATTTTCCAGAGTTTTCCTCTGCCAGTATTCTGTTGTGAACTAGCAGCTCCTTTGGAAACGTTGTCTGATCCAGCTCAAAGAAAAAAAAAAGGACTGCTAATGCATCGCCTCAGTAAAACACATTCCCATGTAGGACATGGGAACAGGCTGCTCAGCGAGAGCTGTCTCACTCAGTTTCAGTAACACAACCTTTTATCAAATTATTTTTAGGACTGCTGACATCTAAAGCTTGTCTGCTCATCCAGCAACTTATCAAGGAAAAAGTGGGAGATGTTTAGAAGTTTCTAAAGCACTTAAAATGTGCCAAACAACTTTATTATTTGAATTTTAATCTTCTTTAGCTGACTTTATTGCTTAATTATTAAGCTGAAATTTAAATTTAAATCTTCCAGATGGTATGGGTAATTTTGAGCTTAACTGTATGTATTGAACTTAGCATATATGTTACGCCACAGTATTTTCTTTGAAGATGTAGAGTAGCCATTGTGAGTACTTCTAAGTTCAAATCATATATTAGAAGACACAAAGTTCCTCAAAGTGCCATTCTGGGTTCTATCTTTTCTTTTCTTACCTGTTTTTCTATTACATCAGATGATTTGACAGTTCAGGGAAGCTTAAAGTCGTCTCTTCACTGATGATCTCCATTCTTACTGCTTATTTATCATCTCCTGAGGTACAGAAATAGTCCTCTCATTAACTCCCTGGCAAGTATTAGACATGGCTGAATCACTATAATACACAGCTAAATTCGGACTGATAAGAAAAATAACTTAAGCTTTAATTATTGCACCAGACAGTTCCGTATCTACCAATAAACAGCAGTTGCTCTTGCAGAAGTGCACTCTCAGTAATAGGTCTAATTTTTGATTAAGCTTTGTCCCTGTGCCGTAATCTAAAACAATTAATAAGAAACACTTGTACAATAAGTGCCAGCAAATGACATTTACTGCAAACTGGGACCATTCCTGTGGACGTTAGTGTCATGAAAGTCACCATGAACAGCAGAAAATTTGGGGATAACAGAGACACACAGTAAGGAAGAGAGACGCAGCACCCCAGGCATCATTCATTCAAGAACCAAAACTGGGTCTGACACCAGGATCCAAAATCAACAAGATGTCTGATTTTGAGAAGACATAGAAACCCTTTCTAATTCAGGAGGTGTTGAAGAGAACTGAACTGGAGTTGTTTCATGTTTCTTATATTGCTTTTGTGGAAATACAAAAAAGCAGAACAGGAAGAAAGCTGTCTTTTTTACTTTTTCTTTTCAACCTCATGGAAGCTTCAAATACATTTTTTAGTTAAAATAATATTTGTTGACATCATTATTTATTTTACCACTTTTTTTGCATTATATACTAACATAACTAATTCTATAAGTTTACACAACTTTCATTATTATGCAGAAACATTTGTGAATTGTGAATTCACTGTTGTGAATTTTTCCTAATATACACATATTAGAAAAAAAAAATGCAGGTTCTAATATCAAAACAAACTCTCCAATACTGGTTCAAACATTTGCTAACAAGAAGACTGCATGTTTTTGACTGACATCAACAAACCTTTGGTACAATTCTGACTCAACATCTGACATACATCATAGCATAATTTGTAGATTTTATTTGAAATGGTTGCTCTCCTGGTACAGATCAGGCTATTTGTCTACAGATGTTACTTCTCGTAACATCGAGTAAAGCTGGGCCCATACAAAGGCTTGACGTTAGTCTGCCTTTTCCATTCCAGAACCACTTCTGATATGTGTCTGGACTCATTGTTGCGTTGAGTCGACTAACTGCTGTTGCCACTATGCGGTTCAGGTGTGTCACTCCTAAATAACCAGTGTCCCTCCCCCTCAGCGACCACTTATAATTAATCTGGAGGCGCCCCTGCTCACAGTGGTAGAGCTGTGCATGCGGTGTTTTACTTTAATTTTGTTTTGTTTTACAAAAAGCTTTATGAGAAACAAAACTCTACAACATAGCTGGAGATAGATTCCCGGTGTACCTGACCGCGTCTTCCTATTGTGCTTCAAAGGGGGGCAAATGTCAAACTGCTGTTGCGTCATGTTTTCTTTGCTGGGACTCATGGTCCCCATAAAGCACAAGAGCTCAGGCTGTTTGAAATCATGAGGCCTCTCTCTGATCAAAGGATTTTGCCCAAACAGCATCCCTAAGGTTTTTTTGGCAAGACCGTGATATTGTAACAATCTCCTGCTTTTAATCCATTCAAATCTGTCACAGGTGGACAAATATTAAAACCTCCTGCAAGGAAAGACGTATATATGAACAGCATCGAGACGCAAACTCCAACAAAGACATAATAAGGACTGCATTTGGCATTTCATCTCAACATATGTATGACTTTTAAATGCAGCTCACACGTAACATTGAGGCAGAGACATTCAGGCGGAGACATCTGTAGAAGCACATTTAATTTCAGTTTTGTCTGTCTCGGCTGAAAACGCGGACATAGTCTTCATGTAGAGAAATAACATTGTTTTTGCCATAGCTTTGCATGTCCACAGAGGAGATGCCGAACAATTAGGTGCTTAGAAAGTAGGGTATAAAAAGCAAAGAAAACTTCCATCTGACTTCACTGCAGTTGGCGTAAAAAAGTCTGCTTCCAAAAGCAACATTTACATGTTTACTGATCTAATAATGACCTTAACTCAAAGTGTAATGCTGTGAGGTTTGTGTGCATGTCAATGAACAAGTCCTTACGGGCTAGAAGGTCAAAACCGCCCGGACAGATATTACTGCTGCAACATCAAAGAGTAATTTTAACTGGCTGTAAAGCGACAGGGCACCTTCCCTGGCTTTTTACTGACTGCCCTGACCGGGGTCAGCTCACGGTGTTAAAAGGAAATACTATAAATTACACACCGCATATTGATAGGGAGAGTGATTAACCACATGCTTCCTAAACAGAAGATGAGCTATCCAATGTTGAAGGAGCAAAATGAGATAAAATGTGGAAAAGGAAATGCATATTATCCATTTTATGATGTTTTAGATACTCAAAGTCCCAGGATCTAATCTGAAAAAGCCACAATATTTTATCATCATTCATTTGTTTTATTATTATTATTATTATTATTATTAGTTGTTGTTGTTGTAGTTGTAGTCGTAGTATTATTCAATATTGATACCTGTTTTTATCACTAGAGGGGGACAAAAGCTGTTTTCAACCTCATCTTAACATCAACACACAGCGCCAGTAAAATTCTTATTATATTTAGAAAATAAGATAGCATAAAACAAATAAAACACAAGGAGAACATCATATTTCAGCTAAGATATTAGCATATTAAAAAAAGTGTAGTGTTTATTGCCAATCCTCTTGCCTCTGTTTGGTGAGCACTCGATATGTGTAAACAATTTTGGCCTCTTCCAAATGACCTCAGGTATAATAAAAAAAATATTCACGAATCTAATTCTGTTTCTACAAGTTGCGTCTTTAAACGTTACAAAAATATATATAACCTTGATCTCAGAGATTATTTTAAAAATATAAATTCAAATGATATATGTCTTGCACCACGGCCGAAGATCTGGACAGATAACAACTGTCGTTCAAAACAACATTTTCAGGGAATATCATTTTGCTTCCTTTAATAAAAACAACACCCATTTTGTGCTGAAATGCATTGCTAAATTGAAATGAAAATAAAGCTTCTTCATCAAAATACGAGAACAAAACTGAATTTAAGAGCTACAGAAAACCTTAAACCAATGCTTTTTGAACTGTCATGGATAATACAATATTATGTGAAACAAATATGCAGTCAATGAAAAAAATGTTGATTAATTTAAATCTGCCTGACCACACACTTTCTCTCTCTCATAGTTACCTTACCAGTATGATTTAAAATATTTGTTCCCATGCGGTTCCCAGGAGGAGAAAATTTTAAATATCTATATTTTGCAGATTGAAGCCTAACTGTGTTTGTGTTTAATTGTTTATGTTTATAAAATCAAAAAGCAGGTTTCTGGGAAAAAAAAATGGAGGAGATGATTCACCGCTTTTAACTCATGAGCGCATGAAGCCATAATAATTAATTAATGTATTTATTTTATTTTTGCACCGTTCCAGGGGAACAAAATAATTAAACTTTGACTGATCATCTTCCGCCATCCATTCATTTCAAAGTCACAGTTTGAAACTTAAGTTCAATTTCTGTAAAAATCCACAAACACAAACAGGAACTAATATTTATCCTCATAGAGCAATCTTGACGAAACCCGCTCACTAACACCAATATGTCAAACATAAGGTGTCTAATTTCTCATGCGCTTCCTTAACACATAAAAAATAGGAAAAAGAAAAACTACGAACATTACATTTTGTGAAGTGGTTTTATGTTCTTCGCTAACTGCTGCAGTTGAACAATGCCAAACATTTAAAACCTGTTATAAAGTTTTATATCATTTAGATTTGGTGAAACCACAATGCCACGCATAACAGCTACCCTCACGAACTTATGATTCTGACCTTGCTTCACTCTGAGCATTAAAACAGTTAATTCGCTCCGTCTGCCTTATCCAGCCCTGCTTCTGTATGAGACTTCAGTTTACATGACACAGAGTCGACGACACAAAAAGAACTCGTGGACTTCATGAGCATTTTTCTGTCCGGCTGCTCTCAGTCGGCCATGCAAACTGAGCCTAATGTAAATTATCCTGCCAAACTTTAGGCTAAATGGTAAAATGATCCTGAGTCCCTGTCACCTCCATTCACGTCAGGGACTTGCTGAAGCGTTCCTCGGCCGTCCGAGCCGCTGGGCTGGTTCCCATTACACCCTGCTCCAACCAATCTGTGCAGACGACTGTTATCAGAGGCTGAAGTGGTTGTGTTGGGGTCAGAAACTGGTACAAAGGGGAACTGAAAACCCCTGAAGAGTGACAAAATCTCAGGATGCTGAAATGATTTCCAAAATGTTCTTTAAACGCTCGGAAGAACCAAAACATCCAGTCTGCAGGGTTATATCGGCAAAACGATAGCTTTTATTACTTTAAATTGTGTCGCAGGTCAAATATGACAAGGGATCACGAGCATTAAGGAGTTGTAATAGGACCTGCTATGCTGTTAAACTGGAGCCCAATGCCGAATGCTACAGCAAATTTTAACTTGACACCAAAGAGTTTCAACCTGAGTTTCAAATGATTCCTCTGCTGCAAGCTCAGAGGAGGACTCACCCTCTTCTCCAAACATATGAGGGGCAGAGGAGCCAAGCTAAAGGTCAACACCCGCGGACACGGAGAGAAGACATGGGGACATCAAAAGAGGAAGTCTCTAGGGACACTGAGGTTATTGACGTATTGATCAGTCTACAGTGCTCTAATCATAAAGATAGATAGATGGATAGATAGATGGATGGATAGATAGATAGATAGATAGATAGATAGATAGATAGATAGATAGATAGATAGATAGATAGATAGATAGATAGATAGATAGATAGATAGATAGATAGATAGATAGATAGATAGATAGATAGATAGATAGATAGATAGATAGATAGATTTCTGTAGTTTAGCATGTTTACATTATGTTTTCATTCAAAATTAGCTGCACACTTTCATCTCATTTCCTAAAGTAGAATGTAACTGTGCACAGTTTCTAGGTGCTTCCTTTATATTTTCCCTTCTGAGCAGCCAGACTTTCTTGTAATCTTTGGAAGTTGATCTTAAGTGATTTTAGAAATGCTTGCTTGACAGGAGACACATCCTGGGAGAGATGTGTCTATAATTCTGCAGTCTACACAACATGGATTTTATACTGCTTTTATACTAATGACTGTAATTACATCATAGTAGTTACAATCAAACATTTTGACTGGTAGTTTTGACTATGAAGCACTTTTTGAGGAAAAGTTTCTGTCTAAAGCCCTGACCTTAATGCTCTTGACCATTTGCCGTTTTGTTTTGGTGTGCCTCTCCAAAATAATCATTTGCCACACTATCCTTAGTGAGTACTTCTAAGTTTTTTTTATTTTTATACTTCTTTTAAAACAGAAACTAATCCTATGAATGCTTGTTCTGCATATGGTTATGATGCTATTGATGTGATAAAAACCTACATTCGTCGAACGCAGTGCCTTTCACTCTGGATTTCCTTCTGCCCTTCTCATAATTCAGTGTGCCAACGCACCGAGCTCTCCCCTCTCCTTGGTTACACTCAGCAGCGTGACTGACAGCCTGCTGGCTGTAAACAACGTGTTTAGTGATCCAAATGTAGGTAAATATTTGTCAAGCGGCCGTTCTGCTTTCTGTCAGACAAAAGCGTCTCAGTTGAAGCTGACAGCTTGCTGGTCAGGCAGCTCAGCGTTAAAACCATCTGAGAACATCAGGCTGCATATCACATCACCAGAGCCCACCTTTGATAGCTTAAGCCCCTTCTGGGTGAAATACATCTCTGATAAAGGAAGTGAACCGGCAGATGAAATATTTCAGTATTTTCTGGTACGGAACACAGGAGGAATCATTTATCTTTCATTTATTTATTTTTTTCGTAAGCAGGCTCAGCATATTTTACTTCCACCTTTTAAACTCAGCCAGAAGTCAGTAGGAGCGTTCAATCATTGAGTAAAGCAGCCTCTTATTTTTTTTATTTATTTATTTTTTATCAGGCCACGTGAGTCGTTATTTAATTTAATCTTTGCGTCAGTGATCCTAAATGCGATTAAAATAGGAACTGTTCTGATCCAAAGCTCGAGGAGGTACTAAGGAGGAGGTTTGTCAGTGCGGGGTCAAGTCAGTGTGAGCTGGGGGGGTAAGGGAGCGAGGTGTGTGTGTGTGTGTGTGGGGGGGGGGGGGCGGGGGGGGAATAAAAGCAAACAAAAAAGTTTGACATCTGAGTCGTATTAATGGCGGAGTTCCTCTGTCTTTAGGGCCGAGATATTTTTTTCCTGCCTTTCCTTCACGGTGAATCCGCCGCTTAGCTGTAAAACAAGAATGCCAGACGAGCCGCTCTGGAGTATTTTAGACTTTAAAGGACCTGGCCCGGATGCCTTGATTTATGAAACGGCTTGCATGAAAATATAAAATAATGATCCTGAAACTAGAGGTTTTTAACGTATTTTGAATATTATTCATCTGGTAGGATGTGTTGCAAGCAAACAAACAAATAAATAAATAAATAAATAAATAAATAAATAAATAAAAGTTTTATTTCGGTTTTTTGACATTTTATTTTACGCCCCTGTCTCGCATCCTGAGTGTTTACGGTTTTTAAACTCAGCCTAACAAGTTGCCTCGTTTACAACGTAATATAAAATTTTATTTCATCTCTTTTTACCGGATCTATATCAGGGTTAATGGGTGCTAAAAACTTAACAGCCGGTTTTAAGAGACCCACATGAGCTAAAAAGAAGAAGAAAAAGAAAAAAGAAAAAAGAAAGACAGAAAGGAAAAAGAAGAATTATCTCACTGGTCCTGACAAGATGGAGCCATAAAGAGCTACCAGAAGACTAAGCTGTCAAAACATCTTAAAACTGCTCTTCAGATTCATTGCAGGAATGATGAATATGCAGGTCGGAGAACTGCAGCGAAATATGACGCAAAAGCTCTCCGTCATGTCCAGAAATGTCCATTATTGAGTTTGAACTTTTGCTTTTAAGCGTTAAAATTGGTTTTTAGTTTTTGAAATAGAGCTCGTTCTCAGTTTTTTTTTAAATGCAAATTACCTAAAAAGTTTTTCTTAAAATAAAAAAAAAAGATTTGTTGAAACGTGAAAGCGCAAATGAGTTCGATAAAAAAAAGAGAGCAAATAGAATTGCTTTGTTGTGCAAAACAACAACAACACAGTTTTATTTACCGTGCGGCTGACTACAGATTTGTGTACGTTTTATTATTTAACGTAGACAGAAGTAAAAAAAAATGTGTGTGTTTTTTTTATTATTAATATTTCCTACAACCAATTTAAGATATTGTAGGGCTCATTTCTCAATGGAGATTTTTTGAATAATTCGTCTTTGCAGTTTAATCATAGTTTATCGAGAATTTGCGTCATTTTCAGAAATTGCAATCGACCTTAAAACATGCAGCCTATATGTAAAAGACAGAAGGGGGAAAAGTTCCTAATTTTAAAGTCACCCTAATTAGTCACTAATTAGTGCAGTTTTCCTTGTGCAAATTAATCTAAGTGGACCCAATCAAGCCGCGCAATGACACACAAATATTATCAATTTGAACCTCGCCGCGTGTGCCATCTGAAAACCCGTTAATTCAATTGTCCGACTCAGCTCCAATTTTAAGGATTGTAATGCAGATTAGCACATTAATTGCGCCCTAATTTGATTTTGATGTCCAAACAGACAATTTGATAGTTTGAGGGACATGGAGGTCAATCGTCTTTATAACTAGGCTGCGCGCTCTGCAGCTGCAGGGCCATGTTTTGTTTTTTTCTGTTTCTTTTACGCGCTGCTGTCTGGTGTGTTGCTGCTATTCAGGAGAATGCTGTTGCAGAGATGACACGAAGAGGATGCAAGGCGAATTTTATTTTCAAAAACGACTTTTGGACAGACGGAGCAGCGTTTTTTTTTTTTTTTTTTTTTTTGCCCCGCCGCATTATCCCATCCAGTCAGGCGGATTGTGAGGAAGCCGAGCAGTGAATGATGGCTGACAACATTCAAACGGTTAGGTGGATTTTTTTCCCCTCCTGATACAGAATTTTAAATGTTCTACCCTTAATTATCATCTCTTTTTATAAGGAACTTTTCATTTTATTTTATTTTATTTTATTTTATTTTATTTTATTTAAACCCTTGTTTTATTCCACTCACCATAGCACGGGACGAGCGCTCCGTTGTGTCCCCTCTCCGGGAGTAGTTTGTCGTCCGCGGGCGGTGTTTTGCAGGAGGACCTCTGCATGAAGAGGTGGTATTTGCTGAAAGAGCCTTGCCCAGCTGCGGCGGCATCCAATGACTGGCACTCCTGCTGGAAGGGGCTCCGGGACTTCTCTCCGTAAGCCTGACCTTTGCTGGACAGGAAGGCGGTGGAGCTGTATTTGATGTCACTAGCTGGAAATGTCCTAAAGTGGTCCGCCTGGTGATCCCTACCTTGAGCAGCAGAGGGGCTATAATATGAATCCATGGATGTCATGTCGCTGTATGGGACACAGGTCTCGGCGTTCATGCCTAAAAAAAGAGTCAAGGGGAAAAGAAGAGCAAACTTTTTTTTCCCTCTCTCCTCTTTTCCCTCCCTCTCTATCTCTCCTCCAGAAACCCCTTCCTCTCCGTCTACCTCATTCAGATGAAAACGCGCCCGCACGCACGCACGCATGCACGCACGGAGAGGCTGCAGCCCGCAGCAGAACCGCAGCTGGGTTTGGTTATGAAGCGATTCAGATCTTTTCCAGGAACCACTGCCGTTGACCAAACACTCCGAACTCCCCCTCAGGTTTGAGTAGAGTTACACAAACCTCCGTCTCCCCTCGGAGGATAGGACCCAGATCTCCCGGCCTCAGGGACCTCTCCCAAGTGATTATGCTGATGACATGAACGAGTTAGGTTGCTTATTTGCTAAAAAAGAAAGGGGGAGAGAGAAAAAAAAAAGCAAAACAGGGGCGTGGGGCTCAACACATGACATTAATGTAATTTGGAGATGAATAAAAAGCGATGGGTGACGGACAGCACAGGGGCGGAGAGAGATGGAGAGAGAGCGCAATTTTACGGTTGATTCGCAATGGTTCATCAAGGGCAAATTATCCATATTCTGCAGAGTGGGGCTTCTGAATAAAACTTTGTCTTTAAAAATTTTAAAAGAAGCTTTGTATGCTTTTAGAACGGATTTTAGTCATTGGCAGCCTATTTAATTTAGGGAGAGAACAAAACATGCGGGCGCCAAAAAATCTGCGATTTTAAGACAGAAAATAAAAGTATCGGTTTAATAATTTAGTCAATCGATTTATTAACGATTTTGTCATATTATTTTTTTTAAAAAAAGACCCAGACTCTGGGTCAGAATAAAAAAATACATGGCGAAAGATCAATTTTTTTTTAAAAACGCAGCTGATCAATTCTTTAATATTAAATTGAGGATATGACGTAGTCCACTGCTCAGACCCACAGCGTGCTGTCATCTGAAGCCTCTTGTATTCTTGCACAGCAGCCAAAGGCTGTTCAGATTCTGAAAATCAAGTTGAAAGTGGAATTATTTGTCGGTTTCATGATACCCAGATGAATATATATATATAAAATTCATATTTAAAATCATGCAAAAAGCAATTCGCGTTCCTTCTTTTTGTCTCCGTGAAATTTAACCAGAAATCCACCAAATGAGCCTTTCAAAAAAAATTATTAGCTTTTTCAGAGGTCAGCATATTTTTTAAACGTTTTATAAAAGGTCAATATATTTGAGCGAATTTGGAAAGAACCTGTAATAGAATCACTGTTGAACAGCAGTGATAAAAGAGAAGATGCACACAAGGCGAACTCTTCTGACAAATGTTTCCGGTCTTCACAAGACTCTCTCCTCCATCTAAGTTTCTTAATTAATACTTCGAGTTTTATACGTAGACATAAAAGTTATTGATATAATCTATCAGACACATCATGTTCCAATACACGAGTTATGTTCTATGAGTTATAAAAATGTAATATATTGTTCAATGTGTCAAAGTAAAGGAGAGAATTAAATTAAAGAATCATATAATAAAATAAAAATAATTATGAAATTAAATTTACAGAAAAGTAAATACATTATTATTATTATTATTATTATTATTATTATTATTATTATTATTATTATTATTATTAATGGTAATAATTAGTAAGAATTATTACTAATTAATAGTAATTAATAATAATAACAATAACAACAATAATAATAACAATAATAATAATAATAAGAATAATAATAATAGTTGCACTTATGCTTTTGTTGCAAGCTTTTCCAAAATGCATATCAGAGTTGCTTTTATTTTTGTGTTATAATTAAAATGAAACGTAACAATACACTGTAACATTTATTACATTTTATTTCTTAAAAGGTTTTTCCGAAACAGAACTCAGAACTCAGAGCTCTGAGATCACATGCAGCCAAAAAGCAGTGGTGGGAGAAAAAAAAATGACATCCTCAAAGTGAGAATCTATATGCGGGCAAACTACACTGAAGACACAAATGTATTCACATAGTCATGCACACATGGTGCACACATGCACTCATACAAGCACATGTGTGAGAGGGAGAAAAAAGGAGAGAAAGCATGTGAGTGGAAGAGGAGTTGAAAAGTGCTGATTGCTTTTCAAATTGAGCCCCTGAGACTGAGAGGTGTCCATATTTCTCCTCTTCATCCTTGCAGCAGCACCTCCAACACAGCTGTGTGTGAGTGCTTCTTGGGGAGGGGAGGCAAAATGACTTTACAGCAGTTAGGTTTCATATCCTACACTCAAAACAAATATCTAATTACTCTCAACTCTGTCCATCTGTATGTCAGCAGCGTGATTTATGGCACAGAACCAGACTTAATAATCACTGGACCAGATTTCAGTCTGCAGGAGTACCGTGTTTCTGTCCGTCTCTGCTAATCTTAGCAGTGAGATGTTGTTAGATGGCAACCGAATTAAAAAGTATTTATGTTTTGTTTTTTTTTAGCGTTCTGTCACATGTTGTGCATAAAGACTTCTTTGTGACCTGCAAGAAAATAGAAAAAGAAAAGAAAAAAAAACCTGAACAGTCAACAGAGAAACTGGCAAAGCTGAGGTTTGTTGTTGTTTACCAGCAAGGTAACTCCAAGATGTCTGCAACCCTGGAAATAATGGTGGAAAACAGAGTGGTTTCTATTTCCTTTAGCACATTTTGAGGTCGGTTCACACAATGGTCACAAGAAAACTCTTTTATGTCACAAGAAGGAAAGACTCTGCCTCTTACTAGCTGTAATTGCTCTGTTATAGGAACCATTCATAGCATGTTCTTTCAAAGCCAAGGATGGTCAGTGAGGCAGTGGGAAGGACTGTGGTCATCACTACTTAAAAATTATTGACGTGTCAGTTTTCTGGCGGTGTGCATAAAAACTTCCCTCCTGACAGAAGGCCCACCTGCAGTGAATAATAGAACATACACACACACACACACACGCACACACACGCACACACACACACACACACACACACCCCCACACACACTAACACACACATTCACAAAGAGGCTATGTTCACGCAGATGCACAAAGAAGGCAAACCCTACGACCAACAACAGTAAACACAAGGTGTATCTGTTTTGGAAAAGTTGGATATTCATCGAGATTCCTTTAAAAGGAGATCACCACTGATGACAGGGGTTAAACAAATGAACTTTGTGACTGAAGGGATTAAAAAAAAAAAAATGAGATAAAACTTTCAGTTCCCTTTTGAAACCTGTTTGTGTTTTACTGGCTTTTACTAGGAGGTCAAATAAAATTACTGCCATGAAAAAGGCACACATGCTACGGAAGCGCATTGCTATCACGCAGGAAAAAAAAAATTTCGAGCGCTATCACGTTATAACGTGATACGTATCTCGTTAAAACGTGATACGTATGTCGTTAAAACGTGATACGTATCTCGTTAAAACGTGATACGTATGTCGTTAAAACGTGATACGTATGTCGTTAAAACGTGATAGTTATCTCGTTAAAACGTGATACGTATGTCGTTAAAACGTGATAGTTATCTCGTTAAAACGTGATACGTATGTCGTTAAAACGTGATACGTATCTCGTTAAAACGTGATACGTATGTCGTTAAAACGTGATACGTATGTCGTTAAAACGTGATAGTTATCTCGTTAAAACGTGATACGTATGTCGTTAAAACGTGATAGTTATCTCGTTAAAACGTGATACGTATGTCGTTAAAACGTGATAGTTATCTCGTTAAAACGTGATATTTATCTTGTTAAAACATGATAATTTTAGGTCCAGGAAGTGGCGGTATTATGCTAGGCTAGTACAGTGGCTAACATGAATTGGTCAGGTTTCCTTTCATGTTTGGTCTACAACATGTAGAGATACGGATGCTGCTTTGCACTGTGGTTAAAGCCATTAATAGCATGCGTACTCTGAGCAGGATCCTAAACAGAACGGGACTGCACCGAAGGAAACGTCAGTCCGGTCCTCTAGCTGTAGCGGCGTTCCTGACTGGATCGAAGCTCAAGTTGGCTTCCGATTGTAGCTTCTGATTTGGGAAATGGCTAAAGGGAGATTATAACGGAGGCTCAGACGTATTTGCTGAACAGTTTCTGTTCAGATTTGTTTTAACAGTACACCAGCTGAACAACGGCAACGGCTGTTCGTAACCAAGCAACCGAAATCAACAGAAGGCTCAATAGTGGCAAAAGACAAAACTAGATCCTGTTAAGCATTCTTCAAAATAAAAGACTTCCTCTCTCCAAAATAAATCATACAGAAAGCTTTGAATTTAATTATTTTTCACGTCACCTTTTGGAATTGTGTACAATCAAGTTAAATTCGGTGAATAATAATAATCATGTAAATTATACTTAACATATGACTTGACATATGACTGTAAATAAGTAACTAATCATGGAAATTATATTTAACATATAAATGTTAAGAAATAATTTGTTCTGCTTTAAAAACTAACATACATCGACACTTCAAATCTGGAGTAGATTATTCTAATCTACGCTAATGGCAGAATATTTCAAACCTAGTTTGTGATTTGTGAAATCTTTATCTGAATTGAAACCTCAGCAATGAGAGATTTAAAAATATGTTTGCATCTGGAATGCATTAGAAATAAACTCCTATCACATTTACAATATTTGTTATTATTTTAACCTTCTGTTTTCTTTCACTTTTTTGTCCTAGAGCACCTGCCTTTTTGTGTGGCTTACAAGGATCCATCAGCTGGGATAATAATGCCAACAACTTTTCAGATTCCGATTTATAGTGATGCAACGTAGCATCAGAGATGAATAATCTATTCCAGATCAGAAGTGTCTAAGTATGTTAGCTTTAAAAGTTTAATAGTTAAAGATGCTACTCATCTCCTTAATTGGTCACATCAATATTATAAAAATTACAATATTGCCAAAATTCTTATATGTTTTCCAATCAGTTTCAATTTCCTCACTCCCCTTCTTCTTTAAGGAGCTAAATATAACTTTTTCCAACTTCACTTAAATGGTAAACGCCCGAGAATGAAACTGTCTCTCTTATATCTGCCATATGACAGAGGGTGTTAACAATTATCAAACCTATTATGTTATTTCAACCCAGATCAGGGCAGCAATGTTTTACTTTACTTCCAGACAGCCCCCAGCATGGGTTACTATTGTGTCCCACTGGATCTCTATGGCTATAGACTTGTACATGTACTCATCAGGCAGGAAAAGGTCAATTAAGCAAACAAAATACCCATTTCTGAAAAATACAATGATGATCTGGCAAAAAACACTTGATTATTTGGGAGAAATGCAACAACTATCCGATGTAATGTTCATCCATGTAGAGCAGGATTTAAACTGCTAAGAATATAACTAAAGTGTCTGATCTTTTTTCAGGGAAGGTATTTATGTAACTTGAAGAAATTAAAAACAAACATGATAGTCCTACAAAATATTTCTATAACTATCTTCAAGTTCAGAGTTTTATTTTATCAAAGCAACACAATAATCTTTATCTACCCTCTTTGTCTCCATTAGAAAACATTATTTTAAGTCACCTATATGGTAAAGGAGAGATGTCTCTTCTTTGCTCCTTGTTTGTCGACAAATATTAAAAATTGTTGACCAATATTTGACAAATATTATTATTTTATTTTTTTTTATTTTATTTATTTTATTTTATCAGGTAAACCACGTTGAGATACACATCTTATCTTATTTTCAAGAGGGACCTGGGTAGAAGTCTGCAACACACAGCAACCTGGTTACAAAATAAAATTAATTAATGCATATGCAGAAGTGTAAAACAGTAGAAAAGAATTTAAAAACAGTGACACCTTTTAAGAGAATCTCGTCTGTTTTTAAGAATTGCTCGAAATAAGTCCAGTGAAACCAGCTTTGACATCTTTATTTCAGACTGAAGCTGATTCCAGGCTGTAGGAGCCATCACACTAAAAGCTTGCTTCCCTTTTTCAGTTCAGAAAAGTGAAACATGTAAAAGAAAAATATTGTTAAAACGTAAAGAATGGGAATTAACAGACCTATGTAAAAGAAAGTTTAAGGATGCTGGAGCCAAGCCGAGTAGAGATTTATGAATCACGATCATTAGGTGATTGTTTCTCAGGACGTTTAAAGGAGGCCATTCAGCTTTTGCTGATTTATGATTTATTTTGGAGAGAGGAAGTCTTTTATTTTGAAGAATGCTTAACAGGATCTAGTTTTGTCTTTTGCCACTATCGAGCCTTCTGTTGATTTCGGTTGCTTGGTTACGAACAGCCGTTGCCGTTGTTCAGCAAGTGTACTGTTAAAACAAATCTGAACAGAAACTGTTCAGCAAATACGTCTGAGCCTCCGTTATAATCTCCCTTTAGCCATTTCCCAAATCAGAAGCTACAATCGGAAGCCAACTTGAGCTTCGATCCAGTCAGGAACGCCGCTACAGCTAGAGGACCGGACTGACGTTTCCTTCGGTGCAGTCCCGTTCTGTTTAGGATCCTGCTCAGAGTACGCATGCTATTAATGGCTTTAACCACAGTGCAAAGCAGCATCCGTATCTCTACATGTTGTAGACCAAACATGAAAGGAAACCTGACCAATTCATGTTAGCCACTGTACTAGCCTAGCATAATACCGCCACTTCCTGGACCTAAAATTATCATGTTTTAACAAGATAAATATCACGTTTTAACGAGATAACTATCACGTTTTAACGACATACGTATCACGTTTTAACGAGATAACTATCACGTTTTAACGACATACGTATCACGTTTTAACGAGATAACTATCACGTTTTAACGACATACGTATCACGTTTTAACGAGATACGTATCACGTTTTAACGAGATACGTATCACGTTTTAACGAGATACGTATCACGTTTTAACGACATACGTATCACGTTTTAACGACATACTATCACGTTTTAACGACATACATATCACGTTTTAACGAGATAACTATCACGTTTTAACGACATACGTATCACGTTTTAACGAGATACGTATCACGTTTTAACGACATACGTATCACGTTTTAACGACATACGTATCACGTTTTAACGACATACTATCACGTTTTAACGAGATACGTATCACGTTATAACGTGATAGCGCTCGAAATTTTTTTTTTCCTGCGTGATAGCAATGCGCTTCCGTACACATGCAGAAGAAACGTTAACTTGCTCCATATGCATGCGTTAAAAAAAACAAAAAAATTTCATACTTTTATGGCAGGTTTTATTCAAGCCCATTTTTATTATAAAAGATCTCTTCAGTTCCAAAAAAAAAAAAGAAGAAAAAAAAAAGGGTTGCATGCGTCCTTTATGCAAAAAAACCCAGTGGTAGGGGGCACAAATGTTAAGGACGTTTAAGCCTGATACAAAGCACATATTTTCCATTTAGGGAAAGAAAATGTCAGCAGACAGTCGGCAGCTTCTTCTATAATGCTTCTCATCACCGGATTCTCCAAAACTCAATTGACTCAGCCATGACTAATTCTTTAGGAAGCCTGGCGTAATTATGTTTTATTTCATGCATTTTCTGCCCTTTCAGTAGAATATATAAAGACATTGTCTGAAGGGGTCAATGAGAAAGATTGTTGTCACAGTCAGTGACCTCAACTTGGCCTTTTATTGTAGCCTATTAGCAGATTTTGTATGCCACTAACCATACTTTGTGGATATTTATGAATGTTGGGGGTTTCAAGAAAAGCAACAACTGAAGGACATGGAAGAGACACGAGCCCACATCCTCACTTCTCTGACAACATTAAACTTTAGCCTCTCCGGTCTGACTTTAGCCTGTGGCGAAGAGGCTTGATTGAGGCCTTTGATGGGCATTAATACACCGTGGAGAGAAGGCTTTGTTCGAGAGTGGAAACAAACATAAAACTGAAGGCGGAACAGGAAAGAGAGAGGCCCACAAGCTCATCTTATTTAATTTCACATAAAAGAGTCATTCCATCTCCATGGGGTCTGTTTACGCACCTCTGAGAATGAAAACACAGACTTTCTCGATACACTGGGGATCACAACACACTGTGTGTAAGCGCAACCAAAGCAGCTCAGATGGCGTCATTGTGAGCAGGCTGCATCTTCCCCTAATCTAACAAACTCCCCATTCTCATCTAGGGACATTACAGGAACAATCGTCCTTGAAAGTTATTGGAGTTTGATTTGGTAAACCAATGTAAAACAGTGCATAAGTGCAAAAGGAAAGAAGATACTAGTTTTGAAAAAAATCTGAAAAAATCAGTTTCCAATTTTATGGATTATATTCAGCCTCCCTGAGTCAACACTTTGGAGAGCCACCTTTCCGTGCAATTACTGCTGTAAGTCTTTCAGGATGTTTCTCTACCAGCTTTGCATTGGAGCAAGAATTTCTTAAATTGCCGCGGATTCCTAGAAACTAGATTTAGGTCTAACATATGAAAATACTTTGATCTAAATCACTCCAACGTAGCTGTAGGTGGATATGTTGGTTTGTTGCCTTGCTGCAAAATATAAACCATTCCCCTAGTTTTAAGGTTTTTGAAAAGTCAAAGTAAATCTTTTTTCCATGACTGAGCCACATTCAACTCAGCCTGTCTTTCTTCCGACTCTGATCAGTTTTTCGGTCTCCGCTAAAGAAATCAGGATTTATGGACAAATGTAGCAGAGTTTCATCGGCATAACAACTGAAATTTACAAATTGCAAAAATGCAAATTAAATATTTTACTAAGTGGAAGAATACAGAAATGGTAAAGAGAACTGAGCCAAGCACTGGATCCTGTGGCGCTCCATAAGTAAACATAAAGATTGATCATTTACACTTACCGTGAATAATTAAGGCATCCTGATCTGAAGCATTTTTCTTAAATAAAGGTCTCACTACAGCAATGTTAAAACCTGTATTAATTTGTTATTTGATATTTTCATTATATATAAAAATATCCCTGGAGGTCATACTGATGCTCGTTGCTGTATTCTGTCATTACTGACGATGAAGGTAGGCAGAATGAAGCTTTACTGAGCAGACCCTGGCTCACTCAGAAACATCTGAATCCAAACCAGAGTCAGAAACCCGAAGCAGCACCCCGAGACGTTTGACCATAAAGGCTTTAGGAGGATGTGGCATAATGTTTACACTGATTCTTTGTGAAAAAACCAGACTTAAATGCAACCAAGTCGCAGATGTTTCTTCACATTGTGGCCGGGATGTATGAATCATAATATAACTTCTGAGACTTCAGCAGACAGACTAGTATGACCTCCTGCACAACTGCTGTATTTAGATGAGCTTAAGTTTTTTTTCCGCTGCTCTTTTCTCCACGTAATGCAGCCGTCCTGTTAAAAACCTTGTCCAGTCTCTGACACAGTGTTTGTCAGTGCACAGTCACGTCTCTCGAAAGTGAGGCATCAGCATGCAAAATGCTCCTGAAGCGCTTTGGCCGCGGAAGCAGGAATGTTGCCTTGGACTCTGATTAATGCGCTGAATCACTCAGCAAGACTGTTGGAGCGATGATGAAGTTGAACCTGATGAGCGCAAGTCTGGTTGTGACGATCAGTAGGGTAAATTTAGCCATGAATGCTTTTATTTATTTTATGCCTTTTTCTAATATTTGTATGTTTCTGAATGACTACTTTGAAAGTCATTAATAACTACTTTAAAACTACTAGCTACTTTAAAGAAATAAAGCAAAACATAAATAAAAATTTCAGAGAGACGTTATAAACGATGGTACTTAATAAAATTGGGAAACAGCACAGTGTGTCATTCTTAACGTCGCAGTAAATTGGAAAAGGGAGCTAAATAAAGCTGAAGATTAGCTCAAGGTTTGGCGAGCCCATTTACGGGTTTGTGTTCTTTTTCATATTTTTGTGGTGATCTGCCACAAAAATATCAGCACGGCCTCACTAACGTATTACTTGTATTGTTTTTACAGCCTGATGTGAGAAAACGTGTACAGTGACATTATAAACATCACGTAATTTAAAACAATGATTTTTTTAATATACAAACTTAACACTTTCTATACAGAGTCTTTGCTTTGCTGAATGTTTCTTCCTGCTAAAAGGAAGCGGCTTCTCTCCACTATTCCCAGCTGCTTAGGGAACAGCAGCTAATCATCTTCCTTAGACATAACCTTTTCCATTTGGTGTTAAATTAGCAACTTAACTTCACAACCTTGCACTGTAATCAGAATTGAAATCATACACATGTACCTGGATTTTCATCTGATCATGTGATTTGTTTGTCGCAGAGGGAACTGTGTTGGTTTACAGGTTGATTAGATTTTGTCCTCAGATAGGATACCTCATGGACGCCTCCCTGGTGAGGTGTTCTGGACATGTCCCACTGGGAAGAGGCATAAATGAAGACCCAGGACACGCTGGAGGAACTATGCGAACGCCTCGTGATTCCTCTGGAGGAGCTGGCCCCAGTAGCTGGGGAGAGGGAAGTGTGAGTCTCTTTGTTGAAGCTGCTGTTTCTGCAACCCATCCCCGGACAAGCAGAAGATGGATGATGGATGAGTGGATTGATTTAAACTGAATTGGATAGCAGATGTGATTTACAAAACTGGTTTGTTTTGTAAATTGTTTTAAGGTGACTTATAGTTAAAAATACATCCTTTTTCATTGTGAAAAAGGATGTATTGGACGGATGTATTGAACGGTTTCTCTGAAGATAACCTGATCCTCCCGAGACTCTTCTGCGCTTCTTTAAATTGGTTTCACATGAGCAGCGCACTGTTCTGCATCAAAAGATTTTCTGATTAGATTAGACAATAAAAGTTTGAAACTTAGATTCATTTAAAATAAATGCCTGAGGAGATTGAGACAGAAAACATAGGTTGGGTAGGTGTGTGTGTGTGTGTGTGTGTGTGTAGGTGTGTGTGTGGGGGGGGGGCGGGGGGGGGCGCGTGTGTGTGTGTGTGTGTGTGTGTGTGTGTGTGCGTGTGCGTGCATGTTTCCTGTGGTGGTGCTTTACACATCTGGCACCTTACATTAGATTCAAAGATAACAGTTGCGAGCATTGTAAATATGCTTCTACTTTTAAGGAATTCATTAAAATTTCAGCGATGTCTCATTCAACACGTAGTG
The DNA here is from genome assembly GCF_051168715.1 of Poecilia mexicana. NCBI lineage: Eukaryota > Metazoa > Chordata > Actinopteri > Cyprinodontiformes > Poeciliidae > Poecilia > Poecilia mexicana. The sequence continues at coordinate 18,862,548 of NW_028263372.1, forward strand.
GAGACTCCTTCTCTCATACTGGCTCTGCCAGAGTTATTTTCAATGCTCGAATGGGTCAGAGACATGTGGTGAGATTGTAACGTAGAGTTGTGTGTCATCTACATAGTTATAGTAGATCATTTTAATACTTGTTATAACCCGAGCTGGCAGGAGCATGTAGATTTTGCATAGGAGGATTCCCAGGATCTAAACTTGGGGTACTCCACAAATGACTCGGTACTAATGAGAAGTTACCTAAAGACACAAAGAAGTTTCTGTTCATTGGGTAAGATTCGAACCAGTCCGGTACTTTACCAGAATCTGAAAGCAAGAAAATCCTTTCTTGCATGTTAACTCATCATATGTTCCTGGTGGGCATAGCAACTGTAACTGTACATATATATGCATATGTACGTGTACATATACATACATATCCATAACATTCACTTTGTCACGAAATGAACGCTGAGGTCATAAGAGTTGTGCTTATATTTGCCAATAATTTCTATGTTCATCTAAATTCCAACCACTGTCTTTGGTGGTGAAACTGCAAATCTACTTTGCACAAAAAAAAGAATAGTGTTTTTGCAAATTTTTAAAGCAATACTTCTTGGCAATACATCTTATACTGTTGAAAATGCTGTTTATTTATCTTTAAATGATGCCACATTTGTAAGAAAGATGCATTTGTGGGTTGAGCAAAAGCGTATAATAGGCTCGGCTCATGAAAAACTTGCCACATCCTCCCTACCAAAGTCAGCAAAGTTTATTTTGCTTTTGATTCTGCTGCTCAAACCACAAATGCATTTTACTTTAGATTTGGAAACATTTATAAACAGGCATTCTGTAAAAGATTTATTGCCAAGAAGCATTCTTACAAGAAAGAAATATCTAACCAAATATGACTATTCTTACTTTTTGTAGTAAATTTCCATGTAACCAAGTCTCAAAGATGCACAGAACTGGATTGCAGATTAGGGTGAGAAGCTTAGTCATTTAGGAAGGTCTCAGAAACAGAATTTCTCCATTTTAAAAGAGTTTGTTGATCCAGTTTGGGTTTCTGGTTGGGATATGTTTCAATAAAGTACCTTTGAGGGCAAGATGTTTTGTCCTGAAGGAGATTGGTTTTTGACACTAAATAGATTTCTCTTGGCCTGTTTGGGAAATGCTCAGTCTCTCCTGGAAGAGTTGGAGAAGAGGGTTGCGAGACGGGTGATACAAGGGGTCTTTGTTCAGCGTGACGCTTATTTAATCAGGATCAAAGTTAGAGGAAGAAGACTGATTGATGATTTTTTTATTATTATTTCCAGTTTTTATTGAGCATTCTCCATCTGTTTATTGAGATGTCAGATGCATCTACAGCACACTAGGGAACTGATATGTCCTAAATCAGAGCAGCAAGATGAATATTCACCATAATGTTTTGTTACGTACCTCTACTTTAAAAGCACCCTGACTTTAGGCTTTTGAGAGGATGTCCAGCCCCTCGAGTTTCACAACGTACAGAGAGCCCACAGATGAAAGTTTATTAAGGTCTGGAAAAATGTCTGCCATATGTGACTACCTCTGGAGTCTGCTGTTGATCTTGGGAATCCTCCCTCACTGATATGATCAGTTGGAGAGAATTAACCCGCCTCATCAAATTCAGAGCACACCCAGCTTCAACGCAAAGGACTCTCCACAGAAAGATGTGTCTCTTCAAGTATTTTTGTTGAGAAGTGTTAAAAATAGAGTTGGCAATTTCTTTCAACTAAATAGCCTCTGGAAGAGATTATTATGTCCTGTGAAAAGATTTTTTTTATGTTTTAGGTTGGTTGTCTTTAAATTGTGCATTGTTATCCCTAGCATCCATCTGTGCTGCCCCCTTCCTGTGTGGCTTCATGTTTTATAAAAGATGTAGGTAAAAATCGTTCAGGTGGCTTAATACACTAAATGTGTTATTTACATTTAATGTATTAAGCCAAATAATGCATGTGTTATTCTGAAATTGGCTGAGGTTTGTCAATTGTAATCTAAAATAAGTAAAATTAGTATTTGAAAAATTACAAATAGTTCACGGCTTTTCAGAAACAATTAGGAGAAAACTAAAGACAAAATTATCCAAATTTGATGACAGAATTATCGAACATTCAAGAAATGTCTTTTGAAGCTGGACATCTCTGTGCTCTTCTGTTAATGTTTCTTTTTTCCTTTTGTCAAACTTGATTGTTTCAGAACATTTAGCAAAATTAAATATTAAATCTACACAACATTTATAGATGGTTTCTTTCATTTTAGAAAATGCTATTCAAACCAATCCCCACCCCCTTTTTTTAAAAAAAAAAAAAAAAAGGTAGTAATCTTGCTTTTTAAATCATCAATTAACTGTTTTTAATCCAAGTTTTATGGGAACGTGAGTTCAATTTTACATCTCAGCTGTGATTACTGGTAGAGAAGGAGAATCAAGAAACGACTTCTTAGGTAGGACCTGTCTGATGAGCGAGCTAAACAATTTTCAGGCCATGAACTACAGACATTTCAGAAGAGGTGAGAAAGAAAGTAATTTATCTTTCTAATGACTTTCCAGACTGATAGGTGAAATTTCCATTGATTTTAATGACCCAAAACACACCAGTAAATCCGCCAAAGAATAAAAACATAATACAAATTTTGGTTGGAATTAAATCCAACTGTGATGCTGTGGCTTGACCTCAAACAGGCTCAAAAGCCATTCAATATGGTTAATTTGAAACAATTTAATGGAGCCAAAATTCTTCCACAGTGATGTAAAAGACTTTGTGGTAGCTACGACGGTCAGTAGTTTAGGGGACAATTACATTTCATGCCAGGGCCAGGTTGACTTATAATTAAATAACACGCCATTTGTTTTTATTCCGATTACTATCATCCTATGTGCATATACTTGTCAAATCTGAAACATTTAAATGTGGTTCATCCGTAAAATAGTCCAGTAAAAGGAGTAATATTTTTAACCGCCCTGTACATTTTTTTTTTTTACCCCCCAATCAAATCTTCAGATACATTTGAATTAAAAACAACTCCCTCATGCTCATGAGTCAACATGTAAGAATGCTCCAGACACAGAAAAGAAAAGATGCAACCATATATTAGTTATCTTGTCTGTGGAGCGGTCATCAACTGGTATTTAAATGGCTGATGCTTGACATATTTGGTAACCTCTCTTGCCTAGTTTGTGCCCTACCTCTAATTTATTCCCAAAGAGAAAATGTACTGGCTCTGATGGGCAGAAAGTTGAAAGCGAGGTCTTCTTTTGGCCTTAAAACCACAGCCACAAATATGTCCACATACTGTAGCTACACAGAGGATAATGACAGCTGGATGTGGTAATTGCTCTGATGACAGCAACTTATCCTCTGCGGATTCTTTCAGTGTACTTTTATTTATCTAAAAGGGTTGATAAAGGCAGCAAGGCTCTTCAATCATTGGTGCAGTTTTGAAAGAACTTGGAGACACAGAGGCTGTCACTTGAGATGCTCTCATTTGTTTTTTTCCTCAATCTACAACCACTGTGAGGAAAGCTGTCAAAAACAGTCAATCAATGTTATTTGTGTGGCAATTTTTAAGCTTAATGGAACCCAACGTGCTGTAAAAAATAAATAAATAATAATAAAAAAACAATCCTAGGCAGGAAAATGAGATACTATATATTCATAGGTCAAACTGTGATCATGACAAATGGCATAATTCACAAGCTATTTTATTATGCAATAAGTGAGGCTTTAAATTCAACTCAAAACTTTAAAGAAACTCCTCTGAGGGAGAACAAGGTCAAGTTGAAAAGAAGCAGAGTTAATATGAAGACACTTCAGAAACTCTTTCTGGGTCCTCATTCAGCTGCACCACTTCTGAAGACATGCTGTGCAAATAGGTTGCAGGCTGTAATCTGGAGCGTATTCTGAATAAATTACACAAATGTCCAGTAATTTGTTGTCTCCCTTCTGTACCATCCCTTTGTTAATGGCCAGATGCTGCAGTGCTGGTTGATGTGGCCTGTTCTCAGTCTTTTTGATATATCTTTTTTCTATTGTAAAATTAGCTTTTCATTCTCTTTATGTTGCGTTTCATTGTTCCAGACACATTTAAAAATGTAATAAAATAAAAAAAAATCCACTCTGAATTAAGTAAGATCTCCACAAAGTCCAGCCCAGTCATTTCTATTCAAATTTATAATAGTGCTAAGGACTGAATTATTGTAGAATTAAGTACACTCCTGTTCTTCATCAAAGACGTGGCCACAGTGTCAGCCAGTGCCTGCTGTTTTCATGAAATTAAACACATGAAGTGACAGATATTTGCAAAGTAGTTAACTGTAGTTTGTCATCTGAATATTTACCACCCAGCCAATGAATTCTGGTATAAAACCAAAATAACAAATGACGTATTGTAACAGAAAAATAAACGTCAATGAAAAATAGTCACGTTTACTTAAATAGCACTCTTCAGCAATAAGGCAATTCTAGGTGCTTTACATGATAAAACCAAGACACAATAACCAAAATCTGAAACAAACAACAAACATAAAATTTTGTCAAACACCATCATCCAGAATAATCATCTTCAAATACATTGGTGGTGACAGTGGCAGGAGTCTGACTGTTACCACTGGAGTTTGGGCTGCAGGTTTGATTCCCGATCCGCCTGCCGCCTGCGTCCCCCATTAGTCGGGTCTGCATGGTGGAGAGCCCAGATAAAAGCTACTCTAGGTAAAAGCACGTGGAAATCTGGCCGGAGTTCACCAAAAGGCACAGGGGAAAATAAAAATATTACATCTTGAGGAGACAAAAATTGGACTCTTTGGGATGAATTCAAGCAGTCAGGTTTAGAAAAAAACAGAGATAGCCCATCCCATAGTCAATTGTATGTAAAACAACATGTATAAGCTTCTTTTTTTTTCTTTTTTTTTACCTTTAAAGATCTTAAAGCATACCCAAAAAAAGTGAGGAGTGTAAGAATTGGGCAAATAATATTGTTATTCACTTTGTTTTAAATCTAGAGTTTTGTGAAAGAAGTTGTATTTTTTTTAGAAATACAACTTGATGGTGTGTAATCAGAGAAAAGAGAGAGGTAAACCAGTGTTTGTGAGTAGCTCCTGAAACAGGAGAGCAGCAAAGAAAATAGCCAGGTTCTCCTCCCACTGCTGGAGCAAAGCCACATCCTCTGAAACAATGTCACTGGGATGGAGGCTGGCTGTGATCTGCCACCTCGACCTTTTAACCCTGACAGTATTTTGATTAGAGAAGACAGGATTCTGTTCATTCTTTGCGTTTAATCTCAGACCCTCAGTCGGAGTCGGACCGGGTGTGTTGTCAGAGGATTGGAGCAGACTCTCCAGTGTTTATTTTGGTGGGCAGATAGAAGTCTCGCAGCAAGGTGCTTGCTGTCATCGCCGTGACCTGCGAACTCAGAGGGCTGGACGTCACTCTGACTCCAGAGACCAGGGCTGCAGCAGCATGTGGGATGCCCAGTGAAGAGGTCAAAGGGCAAGGCAGCTTCTCAGGAGGTGTGCAGATGTCAAGAAGCGGTCTGACTGAGTGTTCTTTGACTTTTTTTTTTCTTTTTTTTTACAAAAACAATCTGAGCATGTAGACTCAACCACATATCAGAGTACATCCTCATTGCTTCTATTACTGAATAAATAGCAGGATGGTGCTGTACATACAATTGCATGGTTAATTGATCCTCAGCAAGTCAGATCACAGATATCATAACAGGTGTCCTGGGAGTTTGCTGGTATAAGTCATGCAAGTGTGTGTTAACAGGAGGACAGACTTTAGCAATGACTTTCGGGAATCGGTTGTCGTTGCTCATCAATCTGGGAAGGGTTACAAACTCCATCTGGCTTAAGTAGGAAGGATTATTCACAAGGTGAAAACATATAATACAGGTGCCAGTATTACCATAAGTGTTTATTTCTCAAGAAATCCACCTCCAGATCAAACATGCGATGCCATAAGTAGCTGCCATGAGCTCAACAAGTTGCCTCAGATGCTACCAGCCTAGGTTAGCAGGCAAAACAAGACCGTATAGTTAGAAACATAAACATCTGAAAGAAAGAAAAAAAATAAACACATCATACCAAACATTAGATCAAATCAGTTGTCTGTGTGTGGTTGGGCTTGTTGATTTGTGCTTGTTTTACAGCTACAGAGCAGCCTTTCTGTCCCTTTTTCATTTTTCTTATTTTTTTAGTTTTTCCTTTTTTTTTTTTCAAATAAGAATGATAATGTAGCACCTGCAAATGGTTATTGTGCACAGAATCAGAATACACCGTCTTCTCCCCCCTCCAACTGGTTTGGGCCTGGAAGCATCTGGAATTGACCTTCAATCAATGAAGATACGTATTCAGTTCACGCCAATCGGTATTCCAGATTTGCAGTGTGCTGCAAAACAAAAGACAAAATAGTTATTAACCAAACCCAAAAGTGTGTTTATTTAATGGAAATAGTTAGGGATATTCTTGGCTAACTAAATTTCCTCTTCTGATTCAACTGGAGTGAAGCTAAGACACACGTTAAGATGTTTAGTCGAATATTTCTGCGCAAAATAAAAACAGGCTAACTCCGCATATATTCTGTTAGCAACAGAAATATCCAAGTTTTTTCATAAGAAGAAAGTGTTATGAAAAAAATTTAACTCTCAGATGTAACAAACAAAGTACCGAGGACATTTGTGTTCTTTGCAGAAGTTATCTGTCAAAATAAGCTTTGCTACTTATACAGGGTAAGAATGGTACTCGCATACTGCTGCAATTTAATGTCTGCGAGGTATTTCAGACAGTGAACTCCATTTGCACCTCTGCCTCGCACATTACCTACATCACACTCCATGTGCCATATATCAGATGTACACTTCTAATCCAGCGATCTGTTTAGACTGCGAGTTTCAACCGTATCTTCTTAATATCTCTGCTCTGTGTGCCGTCAGCTTTTCTTCCACCCTTCCACCCCTGCAGGCAAAGATACTATGATCCACGCCGAGAAAACATTCAGCATAAGAACGTCAAAGCTTTAAAGTTCACTGGAACTCTTTTACCAAGTAGAAAGCTACCATCTAAATGTGTATTACAGGATTTGGTCTGACACCTGTATTGACAGGTTCTCCATTTACTACTAAAATTCAACAAATAAGAGCAAAAAAAAAAAAACTTGAAACATGAACACCATAGAGTGAAATAAAACTGCAATAAGAGAAGTAAATTACTTAAGCATACACACATTTTTATGTTTACTGTTTATTATTTTATTATGAACATGATAGAAGTATAAAATCACACACATGAAGAAGGAATGCAAAAGACACATATTTTTGTTCCACAATCATTTTAACATGCTCAAAAAAAATTATGTTACCTTAGATTGTATTATCTTGCTGATGCTGTATATTTTGAGGTTTTAGCATTTTAAAATTCACTGGACAAAACAAGAAACATTATAAAACACCTCAAGAGATGTTTTAAGCGCCACAGCATTGTATAAAGCTGACTTACTGCAGCTGGGAAAATAAGTATTGAACAAGGCAACCTTTTCATCAGCAAATGTGTCTCTAATTAGTCTGCTGACATGAAATTTACACCAGCTTTCATGATAACCCAAGTTCTCCACTACTACAAAAAATATGTTACAAATCAGTCAGTAAATTAGATGCAATAAAGTGGGGGAATAAGTATTTAAAGCAGAAGAGAAGGTGGAGCAAAGACTGTCAGTATTTTGAAAGTACTCTCACCTCCAAAATCACAAATGTGCAACGCAAGAGACTTGTTTCTCCATACAGGAGACACTTTGAAGCCGCCATTATCAAAACACCTTTTCCACTAAATACTTAATAGATTTCAGCATGTGAGTTCAAAACCTACTCTCTGTTCTATTCAAGTTCGTTAGTGGCCAGATGGGGTTGCTCATGTTGCCTCTGACATCTGATGTGAATTTCAGCATGTAAATATGTTTACTCAAACAAAAAAAAGAATATCTTAAATAAGCATTTATCATACTGTAGCTAAACCATTTTATTCTCTGACATTAATTTTTTGGCATAACAGAGTGGAGTTTCATGTAAAATAAATAAATAAATAAATAAATGTCTTGCTGTTCTGACAGTCAATTTCGGTGTTAATCAACAGAGACAACTCTGTACTTTAAGATTTAATACCAGTAAAATCATTTGAGAAGGACATGAAGGATAGGGTTTTAATAAAGGTACTCAGTTCTTATCAGTAAAGGCTTGAAGTTGGTATCTGAAAATACTTTTGAAGAGCATGTTTCGTCATAAAAACGTCAGTTCAAAAACTTTGCCTCTGCTGACAGCTGCCTCAGGAAATCCTTCATTTGGTTCCCGTATGTGTATCCTCGCCATCTGTCCTGTCAAATGAAAAAAAAAAAAAAAAAAAAAACTACTTTAGTGGTGCTTAGAATCTTACTTAGGTTTGTTTTAATGATGATTTAAATTAAACAGCACATTTAAAAAAAAGTTACGTACAACCAATGGGACCAAAGTTGTCCCATTATATATCAAACAAAGCAGTTCAACAAAAAGAGACATCTTGGACACCGGCCGGGTCGACTGTCATAAGAGAGCAGAGAGCTAAGTAATCACAACATAATTCATCCTAATAACTTATAAACATAGGAGATAACCAATTACTAGACTTCAGAAGCCGACTGGGATTAAAGACTTTGGTTCATGCTTTTGGGTTTTGACGTCAGCCTAAATTCAACTGAACCCATCTTTTTGATATAAAAGGATCTATGACGATGATGGATCATTATCCATTGTTTGGCTTCCAAAATGTTAAGCAGAGCTGTCCAGCTCTAAAAGCAGACTGACCTTTTTAGCAAAGGTCATTACCAAGAGGGAACAGAGAGCTCAGTCACTGGGTTTAATATCCTGGAATGTCCTTTCAAAGAAGAATCTTAATGCAAGTCATGTTTTTCTCTTAATTTGGGAAGACATTTTCTTCAAATTTTCAATTATCTCGAGGAAGTTTGAAGAGCTGTGCCGAAATTAATAGTCACCAATTATGGTCGGTAATAACTGTCATCTTTAAACAAATTAAACATGTACTTTAATTTGTCAGATTAAAGACTCGTTTTGAAATTAAGACCTCTAAGCAAGAGATAAACATGCTTTTTTACTAAGTCCATATTTATGTACAAAAATATATATCTTGTTCTGATGTAATATTCTAGACTCAAATGCAGCGTGTTCTTAATTTACAAAAAAATAAAAAGGTTTTAAAACATCAGTCTATATAATTTGTTTAATTTAGTGAACTGAATTAAACAAATTCAGTCCACTGAATTATGAGTTATGCCGAAATAAATAGACTGTTCAGTAATATTCTTATTTAATGAATGGATCTGTATACATGAACTTAATATATTTGAAAAGAAATTGATGCATCGACATGCTAAGCTCTCCTAAATTCATAGAGAGACAGAAAGAGAGAAACCTCAGCACACTTTTATCCATTCAATTAATGGTATAAAAAAAAGTATGATTTTTTTTTTTTTTTTTGCTTTTTTCCAGATTGAAATTTTCAACAAAAACACAGATTTTGAGTCAATAACATCATCTACTTAGAGCTTGTTCTCAAGAAACTATTCAGTGCATTATTCCTTTGCCAGCCTCCATCCAATCTCAACAAATTGTTTTTATCAAAGCTTCGTCTGGCAACAGTTCAAGCATGTGGCCAAGATGTGTTACTGTCTGCGTCAGAAATGATCAGTGTCTTGAAAGATCCTTTATTGAAAGATTCATAAAATTCATTATTCTGCAGGGAACCAAAATGGCATCATTATTAGAATGACAAACTACTTTCTTCTTCATCTTGGTTTGCTGTATTTCTGAGTAACAAATCATATTTTCATTAAACATACATATGTCAATATTCTCTTGATAAAACTCCAAAATCTCTAATATAACATGAATTACGTTAAAGCAAAAATAACAGGTGGCAGTCTCTGATACTGCATGAGCAAATAGATAAATAAATAAATATGTTTGTAAATAAATATATCATGTCCAGTGTTGGAGGTATTTCAGGTTGTGGGAGTTGCCATGCTGCCAACAAAGCTCTGTTCATCCAGCTTCAGGGTGACCAAGTGATTCCAATTAAAGCTGCATGTGTTGTTTACCGAGGCTGGGGTCGCACAAGTCAAGCACAAAGGAGGCTGATCTCAGAAGTAAAGAGGAGAACATTGAATCACTGTGACCCGAGTCTGTTCAGGGAGAAAAGGGATCTTTTGTCTTCCTTGTATTTTTTATTTTTTTTTTTTAAACAGGTGATTGAAGCATTCTGTCCACATCCTGAGTTTGGTCACGTCTGATGTTTTTTCTCCTGAAGTTCACGTCTATATTCATATTCAGTAAACAAACAAGAATATTATTTCTAAAGAGGCCCGTTTGTTTTTCACAAACATGCTTTTTATTTATTCTCTTCAAATTTCTCTTAAATTTTGTGTTTGATGCACATCAATCTGTGTGTAATTAATCTATGCAATGTGTTTCACTCGGTGAGCCGAGTTACAAAAATAAATTGTAATATCGTAATTTACTTGATATCAATGCATTTGCACAGCTACGGTTTCTGGAAACGGTTCGCGTTGCTTTCAAAATACTTCAAAGAAATCCGAACAGCAAACTTAGTTGAGTGGATAAATTCATCCGACCAAACCGAGGGCATGCAGAATTAAGCAAGACAAATCAATTTGTTATAAAGTATAAAATGACATCCGCTGACTGACAGAGAGGCCGACCAGCGTTAGAGGGGAGAGGAAGGAAAAGATGAATGAGGAAGCTGAAGAGCCTGAGGACAAAAACATGCGCAGCATCAAAGAATGGAGCTCACAGAGACTCTGAGGGAAACTTGTGATGAAGTCTTTCTTATCTTTCATAAAAGATCCATCACGTTGGATCACTTTTTGCTTCTGGGATAAAATAAAATTATGACGATGATAATCTATTACGATTCATTTGTCATTAACAACAACAACTAGAAGCAAAAAACAAAAAAAACAAAAAAACAACCAATGCTAATGCTAATGTGGTGTACTGGAACATTTGAACTTTTTTTTTTTACAGTGTATAATTAATTTAATAAATCAGAGAAGTGGAATCTGTCTCTAGATGGAAAGAGATGCTATATCAAATACAAATAAATAGATTCAAAAAGCTTAAAGCAGGTGACTAACTGGCATATTTACAGAAATGTTGTCAATACACACTGACCCATTGCTTGTGAAGCATTTTATGAATTCATCTGTGAAGAGTGCAATAAAAACACATTTTAATCGAGCGCAGCTGAATGAAAGGAAAGTGTTGTATATTTAGTTATTTTTTTTCTGACCTGTTTCCAGGTTTTGATATTTATTTCATAACTTTTTGAATCAGCTACGATCATGAAATGAGTAGGAAACTACTTGCCGAAAATTAGATACAAATTATTTTTTCTTGTTTCACAATGAAAATTTACTTGAGCAGTTACAAGAGTGTTTCAGTATTAATGGCACTCTCAAAGCTGATCCTACATATTCCAAAGTAAAATGTTTTTCAAATGTGTACGACTGAGCCCTCAGGGCTGAAGTAAAGATGGAAACCCAGGTCTGAACCCAAACCAGGCCAGGACGGGAACTACAACACAAAAAGCCCTGAGAAGAATCAGAAACTTTGGCCAGTTCTTCTTACAGCATGTTGTTACCTCAGTTATCATCACTGAAGAGCTATTTTCATGTCTTTCTTCAGATTTTCTACACTTTTACTTGGAGATTCACACTGCTGATGAAACTGCTGTGGTCTGAGTCATTTCAACTTAGATCAGATTAAATGCATTTGAGTAATTTTGCTGCCACCCCAGACATTTGAAGCCGATGGTGTGGAAATGGCGTGTTTGGACTGATGGCTAATATATGTTTTTATAGGATTTTGTTTCATGTTTTTGTGACCTTGGTTGTTTATTAATGTTCTCTAAAAAGCCATTGTTTTTCCTCTAATGTATAATACAGATACAACATGAGGTTTGTCTTGCTTGTAAACCAAAATACGGCTTCAGCTGCATCACGTTCTGTAGCCTATCCCACCTAAGTTAAAGCAGGTTGGACAGAAAAAAAGACACGAGTTATTTAAAATTCTTCACTTTGGCTGGTTCCGACTTCATTTGGCACAGAAAAGCAGGCTTCAGCTGTGCAAGGACTCATGTTTGTGACTTTAAAACTTCAGGGCTGCCGAGAACAAGGGCTCCCTGAACAAAATGTCCTTTTCATTTCACGCTTTACATCGCTCGGCTCCTCTGCCTCTGATTCAATTTCAGCTAATCGTTCAATTAAAATCACATGTATGAGACAGAAAATGGCCTTTTCAAAAGCCTGAACACAAAGGCAATTATTGCTTTTACTTACTTTCCTGGAAATAAGAAGTAGATTGTGTTGCATCTAATGTGGAGGGTGTTTTTTTTTTAAGAAAGCTGATTTGCACTCAGTAATCGGTGTAAATTATGCATCAACTAAACTTATGTGAAAGTTTTTTTTTTGTTTGTTTTTTTTTCGTTTGAGGGAGCTTGTGCCAAAACAGTAACGGTGAACAACAGGAAATAGTATTTGGCATGTTGACTTGAAACAAAATTTTCCAAGGGCTCAAAATGGACAGCTTTTACATTTAAATCACCCTTCCCTACTGGAATGATAGTGAGGAGAACATATTAGGGTACATTTAGAAGTTAAAGTAGCTGACTCACATCTGTCATTGGAAAAAAATGTAACTTTATGCCTTGTTCCATAATTTGAAGTCAGTCTTTCTAATATAAAGGAGCAAAAATATGAAGTACACCAGAACGTAGAAGATGAATGTAAGAGTTTATGTTTCTAAACATCACTACAATGTCTCTATCATCCTAGAGAAAAGAACAGGGGGTGGGGGGAGGGCATCTGAGCTTTGTTTCTCACGTATTTGCATAATGCACTGTGATGGGTAAATGCTTGTCTCAATCCTCGGCTCTTTTGTATCTGCAGATTACAAAAGGGCCTGTTTCCAGCACTGTGCAGGCTACCAAGAAGAGACTATCAAAGGGAAGAAACGGGCTTTCAAGTCTGGACCCTTCGATTGTGTTACAGATTGGTTCCAGGTGAGGCAGCTTTGGGAAGTTCAGCCGGAGGAAAATTGCCCCTCAACAGAGAGTCAGGGAGGCTTCACGGTTGGCATGGCGCTCCGGAATTCCACTACAGCTCACGTTTGGTGGGATTTCTGAAAGATGGATGCTGGGCCTCAAAAATCTTGTTGTGGTTGATTGCAGTTACATTAAAAGCTAAGCTCAGAGAAAAAAAAAAAGAGAGAGAGAGGATTCAGAGTGTCTGGCTGTTTAAAAAAGAAAGAGCTTGCAGAATAGCTGGATAGGCCTGAAGATAATAATTGGAGCATAATGTTCAAAACATCCCTTTGATTCACTCACAAGATAAGCCCTGGATTTATGTTTCAAAACAGACATTTTCCAGTTCCACTCTGGTGTTAACGTGATTTCTAAAATGAGTGGCTCATGTTCTTCTTTTTTCGCACATGCTATTATGGCAGGAAGCTATCTCAAGGATTCCTGGCAGAGAAATGTAGCTTTTCAGCAAACAAAGCCTCAAGAGTATATTGTGGCACAAAACCATTATTTGATACCCCTGAAACATTGCTTTGATTACGTGCCTTTCTAAAAACCAAGCTAGCTTGTGACTTACATTGAGACATATCTTTACAGATTTGACAGGCAGTCTGCTTTGCTTAACCCCGTTTTATGGTACATAATAATCTAATGTAAGGAGATCAGTCACATGGCTCAAACTAGACTTGACAGAGTCTTAAAAAACTTGCAGCTCATCAGGTATATTATTGATTTATACCTTTACACAATTAAGGTATAATTGTGTAATTTGCCTTTTATTTTGCCAAATAAAAGGCAAAATTTTGTTTTGCCTTTTATTTGGCAAAACAAAATTTTGCCAAATAAAAGGTTTTTAATAACTAACATTACCACTTTCCAGTTAAAGTAAATTTTCACATCCACAGAAATGCCAGTGATAAATAAAATTGATGATTATTCTTATAATTAAGTTGTAGAAAACATAATATATACATATATGTGTGTGTGTGTGTGTGTGTGTGGGGGTGTGTGTGTGTGTGTGTGCGTGTGCGTGTGTGTGCGTGTGCACGCATGTGTGTGTATATGCATGTGCGTGTGTGTGTGTGTGTGTGTGTGTGTGTGTGTGTGTGTGTGCGCAATGTGCAAAGGATCATTTAATGTACTATACAAATAACCAAAATAATTAAATTAATACAATTCAAATTCATGTTTTATAACAGTAGCATAACATCATCCTAAGTAATGTTGAAAAATCACACTTTAATTTTAACTGTATTGATCAAACAAGCTAAACAATGTCTCATCCACTTCTAATAATTATTCATTCTTATTGTGTTTTATTTTTGCACAACCACAAGTACCACAGTTATTAGTATACAACACAACTGTTGTAAAATAAATGAAAGGAATTACTAATTGTTTCTTTAATTTGATCATTTCCATATCAAATGGTTTTAAGTAATGTTATCCTTGCTGCTTTTTTATTAGTTATCCATGCCACCCTGTGAAGATGGGATGGTCTCACTAAGCCATGATTTTCTCTTCGCCATCCTTCAAAATGCAAAAGAAAACACATTTTTCAAGTAAGCCATATTTGAGTTGATCAGGCAACATGTGAATGACTGAAACCTGCTCATCACTACAGGCTTTGGGCCTGATGGGGATCCAGTATTATTTTGTCATCATGGCCAGGGAGGAAAAAGAAATATGTCCTTTGGTTTTTTTCCACATCTTTACGAGGTGTACCCTCAAACCTGACTGTAAAGTTGGGTTTTGTGCTTAATTTGGAACTAAAACAAATAGGAGCAAAAAGTAACTTACAAAAAACAATGTTACTCACTCTTCATAGAAACATCTCTTGATATTTACTGCTGGAGGTTTTACAAATTTCCATGATTTCAGCCGACAAACCCTTTGCTCTAACGTTGTTCAGATATAATACTAAAAGCTATCCTCACATTTGTCAGATGATTTTTATTTATTTTTTTGTTACTTTGGCAACATCAATCAAATATTTCAATGGCAACATTTGCTTTTCCACCAGCGATCATCACTTCTTCTTTTGATTTGTCAGCATCCAGTCCCAACCGGCTTGAACTGTGGTCCATCTGCACAGCTAATCAGATCTTAAACACGTCAGGAGAAACTCTAAGCAGGCCTGGAAGGGTTTCACGCGTACACACAGAAAGTAATTCCGAATGTCAGCCGCACACATGCTGTCAGATCTGATCTGAACCAGGCTACTTGTGGGAAAGACAATTAGGCAGAGAAGGCCAAAGCATTATGCATTACTCACCTGTCTTCCCAAATAAACCTAGAAGCACAAACATCTGCTCATGCTTTCAAATTGGGCAAAAATGTCAGTCAGTTTTCTGTCTTTGGACTTTTAAGGCATAGTGTTTAAGCTGTTTACAAGCACCAGGTAAAAAAAAAAAATGGCTGCAGCTTCTTTCTTTGTCCCAGTTTGCTCATTCAAATATTTGGCTGATTATTTTCTTAAATGTGGCTGTTTATTGGCGGCACTACACATGCATGTGAATAGTTGTTGTAGGTCTCTCACTGGAAAAAAATAAAAAATAAAAAAAAATAAAGTTGGTCCTATGGGCGTCCATATCAGCTACAAACACTGATCAGAGGCCACACAGAACAAACAAGCTGTTATTCCACTGTTGTTTGAAAGGATTGAGGAGAGATTGGTCTTGTAATGAAAAGAAAATAGAAGTGATGTTCCCATGACGGATATGGTAAACTAAATTGAGAGAGGCTGCTCTGTCGGCTCGCAGTTCGCACCTCTGGTCCCTCGGCTGCCCTCAGCCTCCCTCCCCTCCTCACATGCACCCTTCGTCCTCCCAACACTGACTCACCCTTTCCAAATATCCTCATCCAGCCTGGGGGCCCATGTGTTCATGTCCTGTTGGGGATTTGTTGATTTCTCTAATCATTGCTCCAGCTCTGCCTCTGTCTTTGTTTATTTTGAACAACAAGCAGTGAGCACAAGCGCTTAAGATTGTTGGGTTGTTGTTTTTTTTAACCAGAAAGAAGTCCCTGCCCTTGATTGCGTCTTAAAGATCACAATTACTTTGTCTTTCATACTTTAGCCCTCCAGCAAATGGTAGCAGCTTTGCGTTATTTGCACTTAAATGGCATATTTTTCTTTGCATAGTTTCTATTCTCAGACTAAACAATTCCTTTTTTTTTTCTATAACATTATATTTCTTTCCTCGGTGTTCTGTCTTGGTGCATTTTGTAAGAGATGCACAGGATGGAGGAAACTCCTGATGAGAATGAGAACCATGAGGAGGCGGAGGTGGAGGAAGTGCTGTATTTATGCTTTTCATGGTCTTCTCTCTGCACTGACAGGGAGGAAACAAACCCTGCTGGCTATCTTCTTAGCTGGGGCCTTATTTCACTGACAGGAGAGTCTGCATTCTCTGAGCTCTTCTCTGTTCCTCTTGTGACTGTTACAGAGTGTTTAAAACCAGAACCAGCTCTGTTCCTATCCCCAGGGAACCACACAAGTACCCCCTGACCTCCAAAGATGTTTATTGATGTGAACTGAAAGAATATAAAAAAAAAAAAGTTTTAGTTTTCTTCTTTTTTTTCCATTATTATTATTTTGCCAAAGTTAAGGAAGAACTTTTTTTCCCCAAAAAGAAAGGAAGGGAACGCTAATGTCTTTTCGTTTATATAAAGTGGTCATATAAACTACAATAAAGAATGTTTCTAAATAAACATGCATAGAGTACTATAAGAATAACTGAAGGTCTTCATTTTTTAACATCTTACATCAATTTTGATGGACACAGACTAACAGGAGGAATCAAGAAATAACTGTTTCTAAAGTTGTTGATGTTTATGTTGGATGACTACTTGTACTCATTCTACCAAATTAAATATATCAAATACTAAGATGTGCACTGCTTCTTTCAACAAGCTATCAAATTGCTATTAATGCATCCAGATGTAAATAACATCTGTTATGCCAACATGAATCATGTGTCAGCATAGCAGGAATTCCTTAGTTTTATTACCATCTTTAAAAAGAAATTTATAATTTGCAAATATTAAAATATCAGTCTCCACACACAAAAGGTTGTCTATTAATGTGCAATAAGAGAACTAAGCCCACAATAGTGCCCTGAGGGACCCCATTTGACAAGCATTGTGGCTTGGACTTGCAATTTTCAAGTTTAACAGCCTAGGGAAATTGACATAAATCAAAACAAACTAAACAAATGCCATATTGAGCCAAGGTCAATAAAGAAAGGATACACACATTCAAAAACCCAACAGATTGCATCCAAATATTATAAATGTGGAAATACTAGAAGTGATCTGTTTGCATATGAATTCCACATTTTGCCAAGCTGCTTGTTACTGCAAGTGAACAAGTGCGACACAAAAACTCATTGAGATCAAAATTAAAGCAAAAAAAAGAGAAAGAAAATAAGATGTTTTTTTTATTTTAAAAAAAATCAGTTCACACCTTTTATGAGCATAAAGATTGTTAATTTTGTAAATTTGCTAATTATTTTTATTTTGTTATCTTTTCTGTTTATACTCATAGGCTTCTTTGGACAATGTCTCAGTTTCAGCAATACAAAAAGCAGAGTTTGGACATTTTTAACACGAGAGTTAAAGCAAACTGAAAAGTCCCTTGTTACATTGCACCTGAGATCTAGACGTGGTCTTGCACTTTAAGTTATTTTGTGAATATGACAGATGATTTTTGAAGGAAAATTTTTAAAGTCTTTGTAGTTGATTTATCTGCCCATACTTGAAATTAATTTAATGACTGAAGAGTGGAAAGTGGCCACACTCAACTTTTTTTGTGGCCTGCTTTTCTCTACCTAATGTTGCAGAATACACCTTCACAATGTATGCATGGTCACACCAGCACAAATAACACTTGATCTGCTGCTTTAACTACATAATGACATGTTGCTCCTCAGATGTCAGTCAGATGCTGTCTCGGTCTCTCTGCCTACTCCCCTTTCCAGGACATGTTTGTAGGGCTCAAAAACATTTCATATATGTCATATCCTGTGGAATTCAAGCAGTTGTTTTATTTTTACTTTCAGTAACGCAACTATCTTCATACAGAGGGTCTGACGCAGAAGGAGCTAAATGTCTCTTGAAGCCTTCGAGCAAAACACAATTCAAACCCCCGTGCAATTTTACGAAAAGCACATGTTTGCTTTAGTTTTTTCAGCTAATTTCACCCTTTAAAGTAATCGACACAACCAACATTGTAAACTGGTGCCATAAACATTTCATGTATTTTTGCTGGTTTCGTTCAGATTTAATTTGGTACCTATTATATCTGCTTCAGCTGGATGCAAACTTCATTCCTGAATATTTAAAATGTGTAAAAAAAACAACAACAAAAAACAGTAGCATTAGCTGGCATGAATAGCCACAATGGATTGTGATTATTCATTTATATCATGATATATTGTTGAAATAAAGTTAGTTTTCCAGTGCATACATTGTGTCAAAATGTGCCCAGATGACATATTTGGTGGTTCCAGATGGATATCTCTGTGTTGAAACATCTGTAGCACTGCTTGTGTTCACTTTTTGGAACATATTTGTCTTATCAGATATTAATCTACTAATTCTTCACTCATAACATTGTTTTAACGTTATTCAGGCAAAAACAATTTTTTTTTATTCCTCTTGTGAATTTACCCTGACACAGTAACTAACTTGATACTTTGACGCTTGTGGAGTAATATCACATGTCCTGGGTTTCCGTGGAGACCAACATTACACATTGTTCTTACTCCACTTTGGTAAGTCATTTTGGGCAAGAACCAGAAAAATAGGATTTGTGTTTCAACAACAATACCACTAAGGTTAAAAACATATCCATGAACTTGTCAAGTGTGTGCCGTTTCCTCTATCACACACTGAAATATCAATACCCGTTAGCAAAAATAAAGACATGCAGTAAAGATGTGGATGATTGGACCCGGTCCTTCATGCTTTCCTCGTTTCTTGGTGAAACGAGGAAACTTTCACCAAGAAAAGGAAAGTTTCTTGGTGAAAGAAACTTTCACTCAGTCTCAAAGAGTGAGACTGGCACGCATTCTCACTCGTTGCGTGCCGGTGGGTGTTTGCATGAGATACATTTGGAAGTTGGTTACCCTGCATAAACCCATGTATTCTGACAGACACCCGATGGACAATGTCAAAAGTCTGCCTTCCCCTCAGAGCTCTTCAGGCTCAATCTAGAGCCTGACCCGAGATCATCAGCAGAGCACCTGCCACGTCAGCGGCTCAACAACACCACAACGCCCACTTGGTCGGCGGCTCCAGACGTCACAGACGCAGAGCAACAACGGGCTGCACACAACATGAGATGGGTGGGAATAACAAATACATAAGTTCATGTTATTCTCATCACTTGAAATAGCAATCAAAGCTGATTTAATTAAGTCATTCTGTGTAATTATGGTCTGCAGGGAAGCACTGACAGGGTCCAGATACTTTTTCGTTTTGGACAGGGCATTCTGGGATACTGGGCAGTCATGACAGAGACTTCTGTGGAGGATCCAAACCAGAAGTGGGGCGCCTGTGTGTGTCCTGATGTGCTTTGAGCACTTATCGGAAACCTTCATGCATATATGAGTAAGGCGTACTCACTTAAAATAGTCATGTCTTTGTCATTGTCCAGGTCTGCGCTTGTTTGTTTAAGCTCTGGGTTGGCACATGAAGCTTGCATATTATATTTCTATTTAGAAAATCAGACTACTTTCAAGTTTGTTTTTGGGGCCTTTTCGGCACGAGTTCTGCTCATGCCAATTCCCTTTCATGCTTTACAAATGCTGAAAAGATGCAGAGATCGGTTTCTTTGAAGATCTAACTTTCATTTGGATAATATCAGGGTGAAGGATTTTATTAAATTTACAAAACTGGTTTAAAAACAACCAAATTTTGCAAAACATTCAACAACATCAGACAATTTGTGTGGTCATTCACAGGTGGCATCTGACACCATCTTCACGGTCGGGCTGAATCCAAATGTGTTTCCAGTTTCCCCTCACTTCGATGAAACGTGACCTTTTGTTTTGTTTGTTTTTCAGAAATATTTCACCCTAAATTCCAAGTCCAGGATTCTTTTCTAACTTTTAGATAAACAGACCTACACTGTGGTTCGTGGTCACAGAGTTTAGGTTTAGATGTTTATCTCAGTATCAACAAAGAGTAAACAACATACACCAAAGTGGACTGAGGGGTTGAGTTTTTGCAGAAAAAAAAAACAAAAAAAAAAAAACAACAAATCTGTGTCTGTCAGATTACCTCATCTTTTTTTCTAGTAGTAAAGAACAGTGAAATCTGGTACAACTATTGTTTCTACTTGTCTATTTACTTATGCGTGTCAGTATGTTCTAAATGTCCCTTTGCTCTCTCGAACAAGTAAAAAAAAAAAACGAAACAGAATGCAAAGTGTGAAATACATCATTAAAGTTTAGCATTCGCTTGTAGGTGTCAACTCGGTCCAAGAAAAAAAAGAAAAATTCCTTCGCCGCCCCTGTTTAGAGTGTTAATCAGGGACTTTCTGAGTATCTCTGCTGATTAAGCATCTGGAACTGTGGAGCTACGCAAACTTTGTCTGTGACTGACAGATGTTATTCCAAAGTTAGTTTCTGAGAGAATCCTCAGCTGGTGTTTTAACCCGGAGCTTGCTCCCAAAGACACCCTCTGGGCCAGACTCTGTAGGACGCAAATGTCAGGTCTGCTTGGGTTGTATGGCGGTGGATAAGATCGGCTTTTGTCACTGAGCACTCCGACCCCATGTGATCGATTTCCTAGCACTTCACATGCGATACGAACTAGAGACTGAAATTATATAGTTCTTCTCCTTTTACACCGTGGTTCTTTTATTGTTTAGCAACAGCAATTAGTAAATAATTAAAGGAGAAGTATTGCAATTTCAGTAAAATATGGGTCTGGACATTTAATGGAGGGCTTCAAATACTTTCTTAAATAAGAACCTGGTTTTGATAGATCAGGCACTTTTTCAGAAGGGATGAGGTGACTGCAATTTAGGTAGTTATAAAAACCTACTAAGATTAGTTTGCAGCTAAATTTAGAGGTGCAAATTAACGCAGTCTTGTAAAAAACTTTTTTTGTTGTTTATTAATCTTAGTTTTTGATTACTTCCTTTTATCTGGAGTATTATTAAGACACAGAGGTCCATTTCTCTTAGTCACTCTCCAAAACAGGAAACATCAGAGAACATGCACTTCTTGCGGCAGGTGTGTGTTGATCTTCATTAAAATAACACAGCAATTTTTCACACAACTTTAAAGATGTGTATGTAAAACATAGAATGGGGTGAAATTAAAGAACTGAATATTTATGTGCAGGTTGGAGAAATTAAGTGTTACGTTTTCAAGTTCCATGCAGTGATTGCGTCATGCTGATCATTTCTCCCATAAAGCTGACAAATCATTATAAATGATCAAGCTTACCTTTAAACTATTATTAGTTTTTATCAACATTAATTTAACCTTTTGGATTATACCAAACATGCAAACTTTTCTCAAATTTTGCATTTGTTAAGCTGAAGGATGCCCCCTTTTTTTATTGTTTCAATTTACACAACAGCTGCAAAAATTGCAAGTTGATTTTTTTTTTAGATATGAAATAAAATAAATTAAATAACTCATGTGTGACTTTCGAATGCAAAATGAGGCCTGAATGGAAACCTGAGCGTGCAAAGAAGAGGAAACCTGGAACACGTGTGGCTGCACACAGAGACACTTTTTGCATTTCACAGAAAAACTGGAAACAAACAGACTTTTGTGAATATCTAACATCAGTAAATATCTTTGCACTTGTCTTAGATTAGTACTAAACGTCCAGCATATGGTCGCTTGCTGTACACTAACATAAATTTACATTTATAATGTGCATATTTCTGTTTATTTATTTGAAGGGATATCACATGCAGAAAAGGACATATACACAAATGCACAGTTCCTTATGTTGGAAAACTGGAATGTTTGCAGGACAAAGGAGCACCTTCATCTATGTCACCTGATGAGCACTTGAATGAGTCTCATGTTTTTAGATGTGTGCATTAATGCGTTCCACATTAAACAGGTCAGGGCACGTTTGGTTCTGGGAGAAAATTAATGATTCTTTGACGGAAACTTTTGATGCTTTTTAAAAATGTTAAAATTTCCATGCATTTAAAGATCTATATTTTTTGCATGCAAATCACCTTTTCATTTTCGAAGTATGCCCAATAACCAAAGTAAAGGACAGTGGAAAGTTGATATATGTATTTACATCTGAATGATGACGGTCATTGCCAAAAGGATTTTTCTGCTCCAGCCTTTTGAGTTACTGCTGTAAGCTTTAAAAAGACAACATTCTAAGCCACGACATCTCATAAAAGAAGATTTGC
This sequence comes from Poecilia mexicana, assembly GCF_051168715.1. Taxonomy (NCBI): domain Eukaryota; kingdom Metazoa; phylum Chordata; class Actinopteri; order Cyprinodontiformes; family Poeciliidae; genus Poecilia; species Poecilia mexicana. Next base: position 18,885,077 of record NW_028263372.1, read on the forward strand.
GAAAATATTCAGTGTTTTCCTCTGTGGCTTTGCCATATGCATCCACTGGCCTTTGGTGCAACGTTTACCTCTGAACCACACTCGAAGTTCAAGCCCAAGTTAATCACTGTTGCATGATGGAGAATACAAATTCTCCTGCTTCAGTGACGATAATAGTTGCAATTAAGTGAAGATGCTTGCTGTCTGTCTCTAACACATGTGGGTCATGAATTATTCATGCTGCCCAACTAAGAGAAGAAAAGCTGAGTGGAAAAACAAAAATCTGTTGTTTTCTTTTAAACCTCTTTAAAAACCATCTGAAAAAGGGAGTGTGGAAAAAAGACCCGTAGGAGCCAGAAGAACTGCAGATAAATCCATGCGCTTGCCTGGATTGCACTACAAGTGGTGTGGGGCCAAAGTGTTTGTGGGGCTCCGGTGGTTTTTCAGCCAATAAATCCTCTACACAGATTTAATCCAGTCAGATGTGGAGCAGGAGAGGCGCAGTGAAGGATGTACGGCCATTACTCAGCAGCCCACATCAGACACAGAAGCCAAGGATCCGTTTGTCCTTACCTCGATGGTTTTAGAAAGACTTAGACAGGACAGGGAGAGAAGGGAGAAAATCATGCTGTGAGAATATTTGGTTGAAATCTCTAAGGTAGTCATTCCATAATGGGCTGTTATTTTTGGAAGTGTTTAAATTTTTGGAAACCTAATTTGTCTCCTACAACTCAAAGGCTGACCTGAACAGATCTCTAAGCTTCTTTATTACTCAACATTTCATAGTAATTTGAACAAAGAAACATTATTTTAATTAGGTTTGGATTTAATTGTAAGGTCATTGATCACATATTTTAAAATAACTTAAGATAACTCATCTGCTATTCAGACCCATGTTTGAGCATTTTTAGTAAGGCCTCTTTCTTTTCGCCAGTATGTATTTTACTACTCCCTCACAACAGAGAGAAAAAAAAACTAAAACAAATAAAGAACATTGCAAAAGTTGTTTGCAGGATCTTGTTCAAGATTTTCATCAAATTTGAAGTTCAAAACCCCCAGTTATCCAAGACACATGCGCCCTCTTCTGTCCAACCTTTGTAATTGCCACAGTGTGTGGTTCTTGATATTACCTTCATTCATCAGTTCACAGTATTTTTGTTTTGTTTTTTCAATGGTGGTCAAATTTCAGCTGATGTACTCTCTTATATATACCCACACGCACACACAGTTAACGACACTCATTCTCTGCAACACCATACTTCTGTTTTCTTTTTTTTGTTAGCTCAGCGATTTTATTATCCTTTCATTATGTGTCACACCATATGTTTTTGCCATTATTTTAATATTGAATAAAATTAAAATTATAATAATAAATTCAGCTGATGTTCTTCTAAGTTAAGTAATTCGGATTTAGGACCAGAACACAGTTTGTTCTTTCTGTCTTTAGTTGGTGTGTTTCTTTATGAATGACAACATACATGTTAACCCACTGCCTCCATAGGTATCTAACATTTGAATCAAAACAACGAGCATGCATGTCTTTCAAATTTAAGGTAGACTTTTACAAACATGCCAGAGCTCCTGAATAAATCTAAAAGCAGGTTCTCTAAAATGAAACATAAAGCACACTTATTAAATAAATCAACAGTGCAAAAGCAGGCTTGTCCATGTGTAAATATGCGTAGAAATATAAAACAGCTGAAGCAGTAAACATATGTTACTTAGAAACCTTGAATACTTTTATTTGATCGATCAGGGATGCATTTGCCACGGTATCTGATCAGAATTTTTAACATCGCAATGATCAAGGTGTGCAAATACATTTACGCTGTTGAATTTTGGACATAGTTTTAAAATACCTCAGATAGAAGACAGGTTTTAAAGATTAAGTTAATGTCATGTTATTAGATTTTTTTTTTAAATCTGAACTCTCAATATAGATTTTCATTTTGTTTCTCTTCCAAATTTCTTTTAATCAAAAAATTTAAGCAGACTTCAAATATACATTAACAGAGGAATTTATCTTCACTCTAGAAGCAATTCTACGTATTATCTCTAGGGGGCAGTAGGGTATTTTTGTCTTGTGTCGTTCCTCATCAGAGGAAGATAACGTTAGCACAGGGGTCCTTGTTAGCTTAGGAGCTAGCTAGCGTCAGCCGGTTTGAGCCTGAGCATCCTTCTAGAAAAGCTCCACTTAAAGTAAAAAAAAAAAAAAAAAAAAAAAAAAAAGACACGGACTGTACTGATCGTTTCGCTGTTAACGTAAACCCCGGCAAAGAAAATCTCTTTGAAGACAAAGAGAATAAAGGTATGGAATGGTTGCTATTTACACCAAATAGCTATTTCATCTGAATTTCGGGAAATAAGTCTTTTGTCATGTTTTACTCGAGACGGCTGCAAAAAAAATCCGAGTGGATCGCTGCGTCCCGACAGGGTCTTTGTTTTCATGGGTAAAACTTAACGTCATGGGGCAACAATTTTCTTCACAAGAACCACTCAAACACTTTATAATTCGCGTAAAAGGCAGTTTTAAATGACATTAGCTGGGCGTCGGGCTTTGCCAGCATATCGTTAAGGAACATGCTAGTATAGGCTAACAATGGGACCATGGTCGAAGCTAGGTTAAACTGAATTGGACGACGTTGTCTCAGAACCAGAAAGTCCGCATTTTCAAATTAAAACTGTGGACGTAGAATTTGTAACGTCATAATAAGACGCTGCTTGTATCTGTCTGTAAAATGTTTACAAGTTAAGTTGAAGAACGCAACTTTAAAACGCAGGCCTTCATTTTAATTTTGTTCAGTTGCTCGGGTTTTGTTTCTATTTGCATGTGCTCTCATAGAACCAGATTTAAAGGGGGGGAAATCTCGTTAGCATTCAAAGAATAACGGCTTCAACTGCTGCTTTCCTCGCGTAGGAGAGATGGGTTTAGGTCGAGGTAAAATGTTCTTATTTTGAGACTAGATATGTAAAAGCCCCCCAGTATTCCAGATTATCTTTAGACATTAATAATTGCTATAAAAGTTAAATTAAGATCATCTGTTTGGAAAATTACTCAGTAATACTCCTCGAGTGTCAGTCGGCCCTGCAGCAGGTTGAGCTAACATCTGTCTGCAGTGTCTTCGACGATAAAATAAAATACATAACCGCTGTATTGTATGTGTGTAGCTTTCTGTAAGGGTGAAATGTGGTTCGTATCTGTAGACTGTATGTCCTCAGGAAATGGTTCATATCAAAACATAAAATACAGTTTCAATTATACCGAGAGAATTTATGTAGGTTAAAATAAATCAGTTACAACATTTAAAAGCCACACTCTGAGGTAACTTACGTCCGTCTTTGAAATTAATATAAAAATATGATCCCACATTTTTCTAAACCTAGACCTTTCTTAGCCTAATTAAGCATGTCCTCATGAAACAAATTAGTTTATTTCTGCATTATAGGTGCTTGAATTTATTAAATAACAAACTATCTGGTTGATTTATATTGTGTATCTTCAAAGACTGTTTAGCAATCGTACCCAGACATTTCATTAGCATGATAGAAAATGCAGTGACATATGTTAACATTATTATTTAATATCTTCTAAACAGCAACCGGTAATAAAACTGTCAGTCGGGGAGAGTTGATAATTCTGACGTCTAGATTTGTAAAATAAATAAATAAATGTTAAAAATAATAAAATAAAAACCTCTGGCGTTATTCTGGAAACATGGAGCCACATGGAAATCGTTTCAGACAACAGTGGCTGCATTAGGAAAAATTCAAATGCTATTTAACTTCCAACCAAAAAAAACATGTTTTCTAAAAGTACTTTAGTCTTCTTGAAGATGTATGCAATATTTGGTACAGTGACATCATAACACTGACTAATTCACTTTAACACAATTGTTCACATTCATTAAATGGCCGATCAATGTTTTGAGAACTATAAGTCCTAAGTCATTCGTGTTATGGAGACATTAAAAGCCATAAATCACACAGCAATAGAGACATTAAATAACACCTGCCCCATTTTTCTTTTTCGGTTAAATCTTTTCCTTAAGATGCCTTCAGCAGCGGCTGGCAACAATGCTGTCCAGTGTGCCATTCCAGACTTGGGAAATGGAAGTCATTCTGAGACCATGAAGCAGTTTCTTGGTGTTATCGACAAAAAGGTCCGGAATATGGAAAAGAAAAAGGTACATGGGCAAAAATGTTTACATCGAGGTTTTTGAATCTTTCTCTGTTTTGGCACTGATTTTTGTCTCTGTGTGTGTGTTTGTGTGTGTGTGTGTGTGTGTGTGTGTGTGTTTTTCACTAGATGTCACCAGTTACTGCTTGAGATCATTAAGTGGATGAATATTTTTATGATTAAATTTCAGAAAGAATGTTGTTATCTAAAGATGTTTTTATGGCAAGAAAAAAATGCTATTTTATAAAGCTAAAAAAAAACAACAATGAAATGTTTTTAAATGAACAAGAAGACCAGTTCTTCTATTTACACTTTTGAATCTATGCTTTGGATTTTATTTTGACATTTTTGTTTTTATTTTTTTTTTTTTTTCAGTCCAAACTGGATGACTATCAGGCCAGAAAGAATAAGGGAGAAAGACTGAATCAGGATCAGCTGGTGAGATGGGAAACTGGTAGCTACTTCATATGCAGCATTGTATTAATGCAAGCAATGTAACTATTTGTAATTTTCTTTACTGGATGTTTCCAAAGGAAGCCTTGTCGAAGTATCAAGAGATCATCAATAACCTTGATTTTGCTCGAGAACTGCAGAAGAGCTTCCTGGCTTTGGGCCAAGAGGTTAGTCAGACCTTTTCCGGAACGTTTGTGACCAAACCCCAATAATTGTTTATTTTAAAGGAGTTTGATGGTATCAGACGTCTCCATTAAGAAGCTGTTTCGTAAAACTACTAACTTATTAAACCGTGAAGAGAGAAAAGATTGTCTGCTGTTGGCTTAAACTTTCTGCGTGATGGCTCCTGTACCAGCCACAGTGGGAATTTTCTCCTTTTACAATTTTCGTGTAACATAAAATGCACCAAAACGTCTCTGTGTACGTCTAGGTCCAGAAGGCAGTGAAAAAGTCCGCACGGCGAGAGCAGCTTCAACGGGAGGAAATGGAACAACGGCGGTTGAAGACGTTGTTGGAGCTCCAGTATTTGTTGGACCAGCTAGGGGAGGACGGCGTTCGACAGGACCTTAAAAGACCAGATTCCTCTGGCTCCCCTCTGCTCACAGATGCTGACCTTGCATCTTTTGATGAGTTTTATAAACTGGTGGGTCCTGACAGGGACTGCGATATCAGGTATGTGGATGTGGGTAAATAATTTTCTTCATTAGGTCGTGCAAGTGTGTCTCAGAAACCAGAATAGTATTGGAGAGTTAACTTATTTCTGCTTCTGAAGAAGAAAAATGAAAACGAGAGTATGCAGATTCATTAGACACTAATTGATATATTTTGAAGGCTTTTCTGGTAATTTTGATGATTGACTTTAAGTTAATAGAAATCCAATCTGTTCATGCTGCCCTTTATCTCGTCTGTGCTGTTAGGAGTTTACATCAGGACAGTTTGTAGGCCAGTCAAACAGTGATTGTATAGTTTTTTAACGCAGGTATTGATATTACTGGCAGGTACCAAGTTCTTCCTAAAACTCTTCTATTCTCTTTGCTTCTCAAGACTTTCTTGTTCATCTTTTTTTGCTACTTTTCTCTCCACTCGACTTTGGATCAATATGCTTGGTTTGATTCCCGATGATTGGCATAAAATCCCATTTTGTTGTAAGAAATTAGGTTTTTTTATTGGTCAGTAATGTTTGTATTTTCCAAGAAGCCGAGTTTGGGGATTTCATTAGATGCAATCATTAAAATGAACGGAAATAAACAATTCAAATATGTCACTGTGTGTATAATGTATCTTTAAAATGCGACCTTCAGCTGACATGATGAAATACTTGCATTTTTGAAGATACTCTAATTCTTGGAGGTGCCTCTATATGCAGATATTTTTCTTATTTGTGTTTTCATACTTTTGAAATTAAATGTCAAATATCCTTCACTTCACCCTGAATCGTTATTTCCAGATTGACTGACCAATATGAAGAGGCCTCACAGCACTTGTGGTCTCTCCTTGAGGGTCGAGACAAGTCTGTGGCAGGAACCACATGTAAGTAGGTTTTTAAGTTATTGTACATTTACAGCACAAACATTCAGCCACTCGTTCCACTGGCTTTATTACTCAAAGCAGTAACCTGGTTTAGTGTTGAGAACTCAGTGAAAAATCATTTTGTCAGTCAGGCCGTGTTTGACATTTACGTCACTTCGCAATGAAAAAAAGAACTTTTATTACTAAAATCAATCCCTCTCGTCTTTGTTCCAGACAAGTCACTGAGGGAGACTCTGGACAAACTACTGGTCAGTGGTTACTTTGACAGAGCAGAATCTAAACAGAACGGGACTTGTGAGACAGAAGAGAAGCCAGAAGAGCAGGCTGTTGTGGATGAAACGGCGGTTACTGGGGAGCAGCCACCTGAACCTGGTAAAAACTTACTCTTTTGCGTATTAAATTATTAGTGTGTATTTACTTGGGTGTAGTCACGCTTCAAATTTGTTCCTTTCCAGAAGGACCAAATAATGAAAACTACACAGAGCCTGTCCAAGTGGAAACCACAGAGGTTGTCAGGCTTTTTTATGCAGTGCATTAAAAGCTGTGGCTCATCGGTTATTAATGTGTATACATATATATATACTTTTATTATGCGCTTAAATTAAATAGCCGTCCTTTGTCTCAGTTTTTTAACAGACAGTTTGTTCCAGAAACTACATACAGTAACACTGACAAAGACCAAGTGGAGGAGTGGACTGTGGAGGCTCAGGTATCCTCACTGCACCCATCAGTGGCACCAAATATCTGTATTGTCAAACGTACTGAGATGGTTGAACTTATGTCACGTCCCATTATTGATATATAGGCTTTAGTCTTCTAGGAATGAACTCAATAAGGTTTAAGATTGAGTTTGTAGGACTATTTCAACTTTTCTTCTAAGACCTCATTTGTGAGGAACCGTGTTCCCCACATATCCTCGAGCATGAATGTGTTTTTAACATGTAGCATTAGCTGAGACTATGGATCCAAGCCCCGGCAAGCATACCCACACACGATACTTGGCAACATGGTGTACTTGACTGTATTCTGTTTCTGCTGATAGATGAATTCCCTGCAGCACCACCCACCTGCACAGCTGGCTTCTGAGCCCACCATGGCTGTGAACCAAGCTGCTCCCTCTCCTGCCACTGACCCTGTGGTCAGAAAGCAGGTGGTGCAAGATCTCATGGCCCAAATGCAAGGGACTTACAACTTCATGCAGGTTAGAACAGTCTCGCATAGCCTTCTGCAGATGTCAGGACTCCGCTAGGTGTGAATAGTGTTGCGAAATACTAATTTTAATGCAGTACCTTGAAGTATTTCTGCTTCCGGTGTCAGCAAGTTTATAAACAGATCATTATTTCAAAATTTTACCAGCTGTGAAACTGGGTAAATTGAACAGTAGAATCAGGGGTAAAGAGGGAAAAATGTTATTTCTGGCAGAATTGGCTCCAGATTCCAACCTTATTTAAAATTACGATGGCGTTGACATAAGTCGTATTGTTGTAGCTCCAAGTCTGATTAAAGCGTGTTTGCATTGACAGGACTCCATGTTGGAGTTTGACGGCCAGGCCCTGGACCCAGCCATCGTGTCTGCTCAGCCAATGAAAGCTCTGCAGACGGTCGACCTGCAGCAGATGGGTGGCCCTTCAAGTGAGTGATCCTATAGCTGTAATAAGACAGTGGATTATGAATATTTTTTAAGAATGTACCCGTTTTATTTTCTCTTTCGTAGTCCACTCGGAACCCAGGCTCCCTCAGACAAGTACTGTATCTGCACCACAGGAATCCTCCCAAGTAAGTGCAGGAAAAGCACAGCTGAAGGTTAAACACTTAGTTCTTTTTAGTTGCCTGAAAGCATCAGTCAGTAAGTATAGAGATCTATTTTAGGGATCACGAAGATGGTATTTCTTCTCAGCTGTGTTGTACAGAGTCATTCGAATATTATGTGGAAATAGCTGGAAGCTTTTAGTGTAATGATCGCAGCTCCCATCGCATCCGCTGACCTTTTTCATATTCCTTGTTTCCTTGCCTTTCAAATTTCCTCCTCCCTGCCTTCCCAGACCTCTATGTCTCTGTCATCTGAACAGTCTTCTGCCCCATGTTCCTTGTCTACCGCCTTCCCACCTGTCTCCAAACATATCCACTCCGGAGGCATCAATGTGAACGCAGCACCTTTCCAGTCAGTGCAAGCGGTATGCTTTGGGTTCATTTTAGCAGCCTAGCAGCAAAATACGTTTGGACTTCAATATATTCTACTGAAAACGTCGGATCGTGTCCAATTTAAGGTTTAGTCAGGGCCAGTGAAGAACATTTCAGGCCAGTAAACAAGTTTCACTTCCTAAAACAAAACCAAATGCTTAATTATCGTGTGCCATCCTGACGGGGGGTGGGGGTAAAACTGTTTTAACCCTTTCTGGATTCACAGATCTTCAGCGAGAATTATGCCGGGCTTTTGAAAGCGAACAGATTTGAGATTTTTAATTTATCATTTCAGGTTTTTAATATGAATGCACCCGTACCGCCACCCACTGACGGCCAAGCAGACGCACTGAAGCAATCCAGCCAATTTCCTGGTGGCTATGGCCAGGGCTTTCCCAGCCAGTCAGAGAACACTGTAGAGCAGCCAGAAATGCCACAGGAAAGATTACAGTCAGGTGAGAGAGCACACGGCACATTAAAGAGCCTTTTACTGCAGCAGTCGTAAGGCGGAGAAGGTAGCTTTGCTGTTTTAAAGTATGTAAGCTACCCTGCTTTAGTGACCCACCTATTAGTGCATCACAGACTTCTGAGATGTTCTCAACTCTCTTTTATCAGTTGTTGGTGGATTCCAGCCTCCAGATCAGGTCATGCCATCAACAGGAAGTCACGATGATCCCTCTGCGGGGTCAGGGTTCGGGCCGTCCAGCCAGTCGTTCTACAGCAGCAGAGGTGCGCCCAGGGGTGGACCCAGAAACACCCGTGGCATTATGAATGGATACCGGGGCTCCTCAAATGGATTTAGAGGTACCACCGTCAAACTGCGTCACAGCTGGAACAAATAGTGGTTTTAATTGCAGCACTCGTTGCCTCTGATCACATTGACTTCTGTAATCAGGTGGTTATGAAGGATACCGTGCTCCGTTTTCAAACGCTCCTTCCAGCAGCGGTTATGGCCAAACCCAGTTTAACGCATCTCGGGACTATTCCAACAGCAGCTACCAGCGTGTAAGACATGACTTCACTTCCAAACCTAATCGGTGTTTTTCTGTCACGTGAGCTGGCTAACCTCTGTTTACCTGCGTTCGTCCTTCCAGGAGGGATATCAGCAAGGTTACAAGCGGGGAACTGCCCAAGGATCAAGAGGCCTGTCCCGGGCCAATGCTCAAGCAATGCGATCCTAAATGATCAAAAGAACCATCCTGTTGCGCCACGTTAAAACATTCAGGATTTTTGAATGCGTTTGCCCAAGCTCACTTTTCTAACATTTAAGTTCCGATGGTTAATTTTATTTCAGGTTTTTTTTTTTTTAACTCCCGCCCTACTTATTAATCAGCCTGCTGACATTTAGATCCTCTAAATGTTCTAACTCAACATGCTCAAGTTCACCACATGTAGGATTCTCAGAGAGTCTGTGTCATGTAAAACTACAAATAGATGTTCCTGTAAACTTGAAAGAGTTCATTAATTTATTTTTTTTACAAAGTAAATGCAAAAAATTACCCTGCCACTGTCGATCTGAGTTCATGGGAATGGTTTTCTTGTACCTTACTGTCGACGCTTCTCCCTTTTGATCCAATAATTTTCATAAGCATTTTTTTTTTCCCCCCTTTTCTTTCTTTAACCCACTGTTCTGTTGCGCCGTAACCCATTTGTACACTGATGTTATTGGTTAAGACTGTTTCAATAAAGCTGTATCCTATAAACCTGTGCTTAGTATTTTTAACTCCATAGTTTATGTTGCCCTGAACTATCGAAGGACGGATAAATACATCACTGGATGAAAAAAAGACAACAGGAGAGGGGATAAATTCTGGAAATAAAAATATTTTCTATTTTCCTTATCATACTTTGTCTAGACCTTAAGAATACTTACGTTGTGTCTGTTCCTTTCCACAGCAATAAGTCACCATATTATGCAATAAGAGTCACTATCAAGCAAGTATGATAAAAGGTAAACAGTTTTATTATCTTGAGCTGAATCTGTAGTATTGCCAAATGACTTGTATGGAGCAACAGGCATTCAGAAACCCGACCTGTATATTCTGTGCAGTATTCGAAAGAACATGACAAAAAAAAAAAAGAGCAAGGATGGAGTATGTAGTAACAAATCTGTCTTTATCTCAATAAGATGTGTCATTGCTAAATTAAACATTCTCCAATAAAAAAAAAAGCAGCAAATGGGAAAAACCAAGGGAAAACGGCAGAATGGATATCGCACCAACTTAGCCAAAAAAGCAGCCTTTAATTTAAAAAAATGTGTTTATATGTAGTTTTAAACCAAATAAAATTCCACTTCCAGACAAAACTAATTCCTTCTGTTTGCAACATCACTGAAATTAACACATAATTACGGTAAACAACCTGTACACCTAAACTTCTTAAAATCTTCCTTAAATTAACAATTGTTCACTTTTACAAACATGGTACGTACACATGTAAGTATAACCAGCTGTATTCAAAATAGTCACTGTTCTTATTCTATGCGACTAATAAATTTCTAATACAAAATCCTTCCAGGAGCATGCAGTAACTGTTTCCCTCCATGATGCTCGAGGGCACTTTGGCCTGGAAAGTCTTCCATGCTTTCAACACACCTGAACTGAGTTAGTGGATAATTGAAAGGCCTCTAGGTCGTCGAATGAGGTGGCCTGATCGAAGCAGCGTCGCAGGTGGTGCACCTGATCAAGTAACAAAAACATGCTTAGCAATAAATCAAATGGAGATTTTGCAAGATTTTAAAGTTGTAATGAAATCTAGCCCCTTCTTTTTAAAAAAAAATTATCTCACTCTTAAATTTATTTTGTAGCACACTTAACTGAACAAAAAAATTACAAAAAAAAAAAAAAATCAGGCAGCAGCTGCAGGGTGACTTGAAGATGACTGGCATTATGTGGCATTGCTTAGGGCAGTAGGTTTTAGGTAAACTTTTAACGACAACCTTCCCTTCACAGCAATATAGATTTTTTAGATGGATCCGTCACAAGTCAGATCGATGCATCAAAATGTGCTTTTGAAATGAGTATGTTCAGATTCCAGCACTTTCTCTTGTTTTTCTTGAATTTTCCTGGTCCCACTTACCTGTAGAAAATCTTAAAAATGTTTCTTTTACCTAAAGAAGTTGGGAGGGTAGCCTATGCAAGAACAGAGAGAAGCTAAGAAGAATTTTTACATCTTAAAGCTCTTTAAAACCGTTACTGCACAAATCCAAGAAACTCTTCATGCCAAAGCCACAGAAGAGACTTAAACACTGCTCTATGTGGATGGTAAATATTCTTCTTATTTCTTTGCACTTCTCTAAAATAATTATCAATACAGGTCAGTGGTGGGTCATTTTCAGTTCTGTTCATATAATCTGAAGATTGCTGCTATAAAACGTGTATTGAGGATAACAGGTCTGATATGTGCCAATCTTCATTTTGTATTTAAAAACCTAAAATGCTGGTTGTACCTGTTAAAGTGGTCTTAGGATTGAGGGACATCGCTCCTCTCTAAGTACGAGTTTAAGTACAGCGAAAGTCCGGTGTTGATTTTTTTTTTTTGTTTTGTTTTGTTTTGTTATGCCAGGTTATGCTGGTCTTGTGCAACATTCTGCTGGTTTGGCAGTCCGTCGTGATGACCCTGGGGTTGTCCTTGCTGAGGTAAGTCTTGATTGTGTTGCTCCTGGTGCTCTTGTGGCGTATCCTGATGGTGCTGGGGTATCTCTTGATGTCCTGGCGGGTGGGCTTCTTGATCAGGATGCAGCTGGTTGTCAGCTGCGTGGACCTCAGGGTCGGCGTTTCCTTCGACTGCGACGTAAAAAACAGTTTTATATTCGCTGCCGAGGCAGGACATTTCAACAACAACAACAACAACAAAATGTGCAGTCAACACTTACCGTGAACCTCTGGAGGAGGCTCGACTTTCTCTGACTTCAGTCGTTCCATATGTTCAACAGCCTGGAAAGAGTTTTGATTAGACTTTCTAATATTGGTAACAGTAATGTTAAAAACACATGAAGATATGATGATAAAAATTGGTATAGGGAAGATTATTTACATTGTTCAAACTTTTCCCGTAATGATTGTACTCCAGAAATACGAGATTTTGAATGCTCTTCTGAACAAAACATAGCTAATCATGAGGGAGGTTTTTACTTTTTCATTAGATTCAATAATGATTCCGTTTGTAACCTTAAAGTATGTTAGCAAGCAAATAAAAGGCTGGTAGCAATTGCCAACTATGACAAATCCCACCATCCTCCTTGCAACTAATTTTTTTTCAACAACATGAAACATGGAACCCAGGTGTAGGTGATTCTTTCAGACTCTGTTTCCACTCCTTACCTGCTGGAGTTCAACTTTCTGTGCATTCAGCTGCTCCTGCTGTCGCTCCAGCTCCTCTCTCTGTTTTTGGAGATCAACGGTCCTCTGATTGAGGTCCTGTTCTTGCTGAGCCAGATGCTCCTCGAACTCTCTCATCTCCTCATCTGTGTAGGCCTGATTCTGCTCCAGAGTCTGACCAAGAACACAGTAGGAAATCATTTCAACAGGTATGCATGTATGTTTATGCTAATCGTTTTAGCATAAACGCTTAATATTGCTACGGCCTCGTGCCGTTTCTTACCTCCCAGCTATCTGGTTCCAGGAATTCCTTTTTCTTTGTAGCAACCAGAAACTCATCTAAAGACACCAACCTGTCTTTGTTGGAATCCACCTAGACCAGAAAGTTTTAGAGTGAGCATTTCAGATCAGACTCGTCTCAAACGACAAGCTCATGGCATTGGGCTGAACGTCAACACGCAGACATCAAAAAAGAGGTAGACATAATTAACTCATCATGCCCATTAATATAAGCAACCCAAACTTTATCACAGGGCTCCATAATGTTATGCTGCCACTTTATTAGGTACAGCCATTCAATTGGTTGTTGCCACAAACGGTGAATCAGCCAATCACAGGGCAGCAACTCAGAGAAAAGAGACGTGTTTGGTCTTAAAGCAGACGGGATACAACAGCAGAGGAACACACCAGGTGCCTCTTCCAACACCACCAGAAACGACACTATACCTCGCAAAGACTTGCTAAAACATTAGATAATAGCTTAAAGAAATGTTGAGTCTGGTGAGTCAGCTTCAACCTAACTTTTATATAGTAGACAGGTTTCTGTCCTAGCCCTGTCTAATGGACGTAGGGCATTGTTACTTAGCAAACTTTGGTAAGTAACAACATTTGCCAAGTAACAAATGATATGTGGTTTGTACCAACCGCATATCATGAAACATGAAAGCTGACCACATCCCTTTGTGACCCCAGTGTACACTCATGTGCTGATGTTTTTTTTTCTCAGCAGGATGATGCACCATGTCATCATGTAAAACTTTTTAATTTTAAATGACAATTATTTTTACTTTTTTTTTTTTTTTTTTAATAGCTTGCAGAATCTATGCCACAAAGAATTGAAGCCGTTTGGAAAGAAAGAGGGTCCAACCCAGTATGAGTGTAGAAAAAAAGAAAAAAAAAACTTTTAAAATAAATTTTGAATGATGAAGGTTGTAACCCTCAGTTTACCTCGTTCATAACATGCTCTCTCATCCGCAGCCTCTCCTCTTCCATCTCCACCATATCATCCTCTTCATTGGTGGGGTCATAGATTTTTTCCAGCTGAAATGATACAGCAAAACAGATTGTATTAAATCAGTCGCTGAAATGGAGCATTTTTAGACGCTGTGGCTTTACCTCCTTGGTGAACAATGCTTCAAGCTCTTGTTCATCGAAGAAACCATCTCCATTAGTATCTGCATTTAAAGGGAATAAAATGAATGAAAGAAATGTATGCAAATTCTTATATTTGATTTATAAAAAATGGCATTAAATGAAAGGCTGATAATCCTATTTTACGAAGCGACTGCTGGTGAAAGGTTTACCATGCAGGTTGAAAAAGGTCTTTGGATCAAAGTCCTCTGGGTCTAATCCATCAGCTTCCTCCCAAACCTCTTTTAGTTGATTTTGGCTGCCCTACGTCATGACATTAATACATTTCTCAGTTTATTAAAAACCATGTTGCAGACAGAAAAATAACGAATCAACTGTGTGAACACCACATTTTAATTGTAAAGCTTAAATCTTAAAACTAGAATACTGCAACGTGCTACCAGCTTTTTATACGCTTCTCTGCTCAATGCCACTCACTGGGTGGTTGACTTTAGGGTGATCCGCATGCTTCTTCTTCATCTCCTCGTAGTGCTCCTCCTCTTTCTTTCTCTGCTCCTCATCCAGAGTTTTCAGGTGCTCCCGCCTGTCGTGCTCCTTCAACATCTCATACCTCTTGAACTCCTCGTGCCTCTCTTTGTCGAAGTTTTCCAGATCATTTGTTGCCTGTAAGCAGGTGAAAACATTTAAAGAGGTTAAAAATGTAACTTTTTAAATGCAGCATAGGCTCCCTGAGCAGTTAATGACAGTGATATATAATGTGTGGTTTAGCAGTCTAGTCTACAAAGATTACTTGTATTCCTATTTTGCATTTCTTGTTGAGATTTCCTGAACAATTTATGATATTTCAGCCATGCCATCTTTGTTTGGATGTTGACTTCTGAAAATAAACCTTGAAAATGAGATATATCTGATTGCAAAACAACATGTATCATTAAAAGCAGAATGCTTTTGTGCAACAACTTACTCTGAAGATATCTACTCTAAGGCGGATCTTTAGATAAGGTAAGGGTGAGTTATGTGACACAGGCAGTAATGCAAATTGAAACAAGCAGTAGGCATGCACAGATAAGCGAGTTGTTTTTCACAGTTTCAGTAATTTGACTCAAGGGTGACAACGAAAGTGTGTGTGAGGCTGTTCAATTCTGACTCTGAAGAAGATGATTTTAGTGGTTTTAGTGCACAAAAGGAAGATGAAGATAGCAATATATGACTTTTTCTGGTAGGCTATTGTATTTTTTCAATGTTTTTAGGAAGCTGTATTACAGGCACTGTTTGGAAAAATCATTTACTTTATGTATTTGTGTACCTTACCTTTATGCATTTCATTCAAAGGTAAAATAAATAAATAAAAATCTTTCCATGTAAATGGCTCATGTTACCAACTGGACACCTGCTGCAGCTGACAGACTAGTGCAGGCTATATAAGTAATTTTTTTTTTTGAAACGCTGGAAGTTCATAATGTTAGTGGATGTATTTAGTCATTTTATTTTGCTTTCCAGGTCAACTCTATAATTTGGAAATTATGGTACTGTATGATTTATGTTCTATACACGTGACAAAATATTATAGAGGCAGATTTTACCGATTTAATGAGCCGATCCAGATCCTCAACTTCAAAGGTGTGTGGGTTCATGTGGTTCAGGTGCTCAAACTGCTTTAGGAGAGCCTGGTGGTCCACAGCTATGTCTGTTCAAAAGGTAAATGTCTCAATATTTAAAATCAAGACAAAATATAAACACTTTTCCCAACAATAGGAATAAATATTTTAAGGGTGTAGCGTGTAGCGTACAATTTAAAAAGTAAAAGCATAAAAGTGATATACAGTTTTGCTGAACCTCCTACCATTTCCTCCTTCCAGATCATGCTTGGCTTTAATCAGAGTCCGCAGTCGGTTTACTTCCTGCCTTTTCAATTCGTCTAGTTTTGTTCTGACATGATGGCTGACAAAGTCCAGTTCTTGAGCCAGCTTGCCTTGCTAAAAACAATCAAGGAAAACAAGGAGGGGCAGATGTTTCTCTGAGGAGGCATGTCTTAACACATTACAGATAATTTTGCTTCTAAATATGAGATTAACAAAGCGGTTAGGTGGTGTTACATAGGATTTTCAAAGCATTATAACAGTGTTACAGCCAAGCAAGAGATACACAGCCTACCTTAATGTCCTCCATGTCTGTATTGTGCAGCTTTTCTCTGAAATGCTGATCTTTCTCAAGAAAATCAATTACTTCCCTGAGATAGCGGTCATAGTGGAGTCCAGTGTCCTGTAAAATGTAACAAAGTTGTCGGTTAAACCTCTAACCAAACCAATACCGATTATATACACTGCACAGGGGCCATTACTTTTAATATGTGTAATATGAGACATCATTTTGTGTCATAAAGTAACAGATTCTTTTTAAAAACTGGGTGAACTAACTACTGTTAACTGTGTTTTGCTTACAAGAAAAGAGGGGTCTGACATGGCTTCAACATAATTACACATTAATTAACGTCTATGTTTTCACGGTGGTGCTGGTTGTGTATGAGTCATGTGAATTTTTACCACACTGGCTGGTGGCTCATCAGGCTTCTTCTCTGTCTCTTTTACTTTTGTCTTGTCGATGCCGATGGGAACAGCCTGCAGGTACTGAAGCTGCACCAGCAGCAGAACCCAGCCGGTGAGAAGAGCCCGGCTCCAGCACATCTGAGCATAAACATAAACACACACATTAAAACACTAGCCTGAATTAATTCACAGATTTAATCTTTGCACTACATAATTCAAATTAAAATCCGCCTGTTCCCGTGTATACATTTGAGTAAATATGTTTCGAAGCTTGCCTTTACATTGGTGGCTAATTATAAACTAAAGGAAGCTGTTGGTGGTAGCTTTAGCTACCCCTGTCAAATTTGGGATAAAAACCCCCCCCCAAAAAACAAATCAGGAACTAGTTTAACGTTGCCTTGATGGTCCGAGCCTCACAGTTTACAGTAATAAACGTGTCAAAGAGGTTTCAGAGTAATGTTATCGGATTAACTAACAAGGACCACTGTCATGTCATTAAATACTCACTTTAATGTGAACCCTGTCCCCCATCTGCTCTGCTGCCCTGTCGTTACTCCCTCTCAGCTGGACCTGCATCCGCAGCTAACTGGCTAGGCAGCATGGTAGGTTGTGCGGCAGATGGCGTTACCTGATTGGCTACTTTTGTGAAAATGAACAGCAGGTTGCGTTGCATGGAATAGTACGTGGCGACATGACGGCAGAACAGGTGGGCGTTCCGTCTTCTTTATCAAGTGAGGGGGGGTGGTCAGGAAGCAAAATTAACTTTTTATGTGTTACTATTGTTTGATATAAAATGATGGTGCTTCTAATTCCAATAATTATGTTCAGTAACGTTTTATACTTAGTTTAAACACATATTTTTCCACTTCAGTCACTCATAGTTTTGCCATTTCCAAGATGACTGGCAAATTGTTTGTGCTGGTTTGATTGCAAGTCATTGAGTTGGTTGAGTCACTGAACTGGTGCACTTCATAAAATAGATTGCATCATGAGGAAAGAACATTATGTAGAAATATTGAAGCAACATAGATATCAGCCAGGAAGTTAAAGCTTGTGGTCAAATGGACAACTACCTCCATACGGCCAACATAGTTCTGAGTGGGTCAAGGACAACAAACTTAATATTTTGGAGTGGTCATCTCAAAGTCTTGATCCCAGTTCTCTTGGGAATTTGTTGATAGCTCTGAACAAGCGTGTGCAAGAGAGGCGGCCTACAAACCTGACTCAGTTTCACCAGCTCTGTCAGAAGGAATGGGCCAGAATTCCAGCAAATTACTGTGAGAATCTTATAGAAGGAAACCTAAAATTTTTGTCCCAAGTCAGATAGTTCAAATGTAGTGCTGCCAAATCCTGAGGAAAGGTATGTTTTCGTACCTTTTGATTTCGAAGGTATGAATACACAAATCTCTGACAGATTCTCCTTTTCATTATTGTGGCACTTAGTAATTAGAAATAATTTTGCTAATTTTAACCGTCTTAAAACGGAAGGTATTTGTTTTTCTGACAGTGAGAAAAACCCCCAAGATATCTATAAATTATGATGCGTATGTTTTTTTTTTTGTAATGATCAGCACAATTTTCAAATTTCACACTATCATCCTGATTAAATTATTTTAGTAAAATCTTTGATAGTAGCGTTTTAACTGACAGGATTTTTATAGAACATAACAGTGAAAATGGCTTTAAATTATTATTATTATTATTATTATTATTATTATTATTATTATTGTTGTTGTTGTTGTTGTTTTCTAATCAGGTTTTAGTGTTTCCATGACATTTACAAGGTGTGAGTGTTGAAAACGGCATTATTTGCTTTGCTTATTCCAAAAATAACTTCTGTGTGCAGAATCCCACAAACTGCATTGCGGTCCAAGCTTTCACTCAGCTTAAGAATCAGCTCACTGTGATTAATGGGTCCAAGTCCACCTCTGTAGTTCTGCTCAACGGTCTCTTGGGGAAGCCTGACATGAGACCTTGTGGCTCTGCTTACAGATGAGCAGACTTCTCACAGCTGAATTATCATCCTCTGGCCAATGAAAGTAATGATCTGAAGTTATTATGATTGTTTTTTTACACTGACTTGAATTTGTATACTTTAACTTATCAATTGGGTAAAGTTTGTAATCATGTTTTGTTATTTTAAGAAATCCTGTCTTTAATTGTCTGTAATAGATTTTCCTACAGTTGATCACATCCCAAGTTAATATCTAATGAAAAATATATATATTTTTAAAAAATTAGCAAGGCTTAGCATGTAAGTATGCTGTCTCTCCAGAAGAGGGCGGAATTGTGCTTAATTTATCCTACGCTATAATTCTAATGCTTCAAACTGTTCTGAAGATATAGCATCAAAGTGATATCTGATCTTTACTATGCTAGAAATAGGAATAACATTTATTTTCTTCAAAACAAAATTGTTTATTTTTCTGTTACTTTGTTTAATTGAGAGTCTTACTACAACTATTTAAATCCTTGTTTTGTTGATTTTGTGGCAAATAAAAAATACGATCTCGTCTTCCCCTACAGTATCTAGCAGCATATGATTGGCACAGCTCAGATAAAGATTGGCACTTAGTTTTATAGATATTATCTTTCTACTAAAATTGTGACTGCTGACGTAAAAAAAAAAAAAAAAATCAAAATTTACTATTTATGAGCCTTGGCGGGCACAGCAAGGTAATAAATCTAGTTTCTCTCTGGATGAGTGAGCTTATGACTAAATGTAACATTCCTGCCCTGTAGATGTCAGTGTAATAGTTCAGTGAGCTGGGAGGTAATTAATCAATGTCTTAAGATCATAACCAAATTGGAAATGAGAAAAAGCTCTATAGAGAGTATGACGCTGATCAGCACTTCTTCTTTTTTTCATCAACAGCTATATGTTGATTAAATGTGCTGCAGGCCAAAAAAAAAAAGGAAGATTACTGTTAAAATATTACACTTGTGTTGGTAAAACTCTCTCATTTGGAGAGCATTTCTTACACTGTTGGCATTAAGGGACACTTTAAACGTGAGCATCTCAGAGAAAGATGGTAATGATTTTCGATGAGAGGTTGTGCCAGATAAATTAGAGACCAAACAAGCTGCAGATCATTACAAAGTGAGATTAAAGAAATCTTTGTTTCGTTTTCTGCTCAGCACCTCCACTAAGCCGTGATTCAGCAGGAAGAGACTCTCTGAGGAGAAGACGATAACATTGAGTCACCTTGCTGCATTGTGAACCTCTGGCAGCCCAGAGGCAGGATTCAGCAGCAGAGAATCCACTGCATATCTGCACTGGACTGCGCAGCAACTGCATGTGTGTGTGTGTGTGTGTGTGTGTGTGTGTGTGTGTGTGTGTGTGTGTGTGTGTGTGTGTGTGCGTGTGCGTGTGTGTGTGTGTGTGTGTATGTATTTTCTGTGAGTAGATTAGTATGTACAAATGAAGGTCTGTATGGTGAAACGATGATAAATCATAACAAGGTCAAATAACAGCAACTGAGTACAGCAACGACATGATTACGCTGCAGTATACAATGCAACAGTCCTGCTGCTACCCTTCATGTCGCAGACGACTTGACGGATGGGCGTCTATTTTTGCAAATGCAAAAATGTAATGCTGATTAGTTCAGCTTCAGACTAATTAAAAAAGTTTTTAGTTTATGCAAATCTTTTCTGTTCTTAAGTTGACCCACTGTAACAATGCAGAGCACTGCATGCAGAGCACTAAGATGCAGTAAATTTCCTCATGCAAACTGCTGCACTTATGCGGTGCTGCTTTGACGTTGTGTCATATTAGGAACACAATGTATAATTTATATATGACTGAGAAGTAGATTACATGTGTATCCTGTCTATGGCATGGTCTGGGATTATAGCTGGTAAATAAATTGAAATGAAGAATATATCAGAATTACAATATCATAAAAAATTGATATACGTATTCTGTCGATTAACAGCATAATGTGATATTTTCTGGGGGACGTGGGGAGTTTCAGGTTCATTCAATTATAGTTTTCAGCTAATGGTAAGTCCAAATTGAATTAATCTAAAAACATAGAATATTATAATAGACCAATGAAAAAAAGTATGTTTTATGATTAAACAGAAATCTTGTGTTATGACCCAATTATAGGGAGGACTCTGACTTTTCAGCCACAAAATATATTTGCTAAAGAAGCTGGCTATTCACAAAGTGATGCATCTAAGCACCTTAATGAAAAGTTGAGTGGGGGCTGGGGGGAAGTAAGGTTAAAAAAAATGTCAGAGCCACAAACTGATCACCTCCATGCCACGCTGCATTATTGCATGTAAAAGGAGAACAGACCAAGTATTGAGTGCATCAGTAAAGCTTCCCCTTTCCCCCCACTCAGCTCCTCCAGACTAGTGGCGGCAGCCATTAGCAAACACCTGGTGGAACTGCATGTCTGCTGAACTTACCATACCAACTACTTCTCAGTCCAGCATTCCTAAAACTGCGATTGTAAACGGCATAATAGAGAAGTATAGTTGTGATGACATGCTGAAATAGGATTGTTGAAAAGGGTAGCAGCTTCTTAAAGTGACAGAAGCCAATTTCAAGTTATCAGATACAGCTATGATACAAAGCCAAATGTTATTATTTTTTACACAGTATTTTCATAGCAAATGACAGTAACATGTTACTATCATTTGCTATGAAAATACTGTACAGTTACCAGGATTTGCTATAAAATAGCACTATGTGCCTGGAAAATACATAACACCTCCCAACCTCTCTAGTGAGCTGGTTTCTCAGGCACACAAAGAAATGTTTAATCTCCCATTATCTTTGAGGAACAGAGCCATAAACCACTCTGTAGCATTTCAGCAAAGCCAACGTAGAAGTGAATCATAAATCAAATATTTATTGTGTTGTTGATCTCTTTTCTGACCCCATTTTCCCATCAAAAGTCGCTCAAAGTTTAATGGAGTCAACATTCTACAGAAAACTCATGACACCCAGAGATGAGACATTGTTTCAACTCTTTCTATGACTGACAAATCAATGGGATGCAATGAAAAGATATTACCCAGAGGGAACTATTACTTATTAATTTCAAATACATGATTTATTCCCAGTAAAAGAGCTTTTTTATGATGATGTAACACTTTGCCACCTGTCTCTCGAAGCTCAGTAAAATAACTCTTGTGACAACACTATGCCCTGACATTGAACACTGCCTTCCCAGCCCTGAAGTGCAATTTATTGACAGAAGTGCTAAATTGAGCAGGCCTGTTTGATGCAGTGTAAGCAGTTTTTTAATGTGTCATGGTCAGACAAGTCCGCTGTCCTTAAGGCATGACCGCAGCAAAGGCAGTTTGAAGCAGGCAAACTATAAGTCCTCCATACAACTGCTGCAAGAACACACACTTGAGAAAATAGTTTCACCAAACGTAGATATGCTTTGGCAGATGATGGACATCAAGGCCATATGCTTCATCTGGATTTGTTGGCTTTCTTGCTAAGGTATTCTGAACGTGCACATAAAATATTTAGGTGGTATGTTACACTGGGTCCATTGTTTCATTTTGATAAGTATGGCTTACAGGTAGTGAAAGCCTAAAAGTAAAATATCTCAGAAAAAACTTATCAGCCACTTAACTCGCCTAAGTTCCTGAGCCTGTAAATGGTCTCTCGGTCTGGGTTAGTAGCCTGCACAGTCACAGGGAAGACAGCTGACTTGACAGATGTTGAGAACAAGTCAATGACAGTCATTATTGGAGGGGAAGCCACAAAAGGCCATTTCCAAAGAAGCTGAATTTTTCATTCATTAATGCTAATGTTTCTTCTAAAGGTAAATAAAGCATTAATCACAGAAGCAGGAGGAGGAGAAGCATTTGTCATTGGCAAGACAACTATTAGTTGTGCATATAAATTTGGTCTTGATAGAAAAGTGCCAAGATTGTTGTAAGTAGTAAAAAGCCCGTTTTGCAGTGTTCTACATGCCACGAGGGGGACACAGCAAACTCGCTTTTGGCTTACATGCAATGTGTGCTGGAAAATAAACAACCTTAACACAGCATCCATGCGATGAAACATGGCAGTGGTAGAACCATAATGTGGAAATGGTTTTATTAAGCAAATAAAGAGAAGATGGAGTAGAGTTGAATGCAATGTGTTAAAAGTACAGCCATACAATAAATCCAACTGAGAATCTTTGGAAAGACTTTAAAAGACATATTCTTTCCATCCAATGTGACTGATCGATTTTGCAAAGAAGAACTGACAAAAAAGAAGTAATTGTTGTGAAGATGTGCAATGGTAGAGACACAAAAACACATCTGTAATTGCAGTAAAAAGTGGTTGAATCAAGTTTGATTCAGGGGAAATGAATACATTTGGATGATGCACGTTTCAGATTTTTGTTTGCGAAAAAAAAGTTTCCTTTTCCTCCCACTTCCCAACTACTCTGTGTTAGGTTTTGTCACATCACAAATAAAATACACCGCTGTTCGTTGTTGTAATGTAACAAAATCCAACAACAGCACAAAGAGTTTCAGTACTTTCGCAGTATGGAACAATCGTTCTCCGGTTGGACTTTTTAAATATTTTTTTCTGGATGAACTTAATCTTCTTCCAGACCTCTGCTTTGTGAACGAACAGCTGGGAGGACTTTGGTGGTGTTTGTGTGTGGCTCACTTCTTCTTCTTCTTTTTTTTTTTGGTATTCTTCCCCTTTAAAAAAAACCCCGCTGCCCTGGAGGTGGTATTATCTGGACTCCATGGAAAAAAAAGTCTTCGGAGTGGGGAGAGACGGGGAGGGGGGCAGTAGCCGAGCCGGAGAAGAGGGATCATGGCGGCACCTCTCGGACGGGACACTCTACCTGACCACTGGTCGTACGGAGTTTGCAGAGATGGACGGGTCTTCTTTATTAAGTGAGCGGCTCTGGGTCTCACCTACTTTGCGGGGCATTTTTAACCCTCCCTGTGGAAGTCTGTTTTGGCTCTTTTCTGTTTTTTTTTTTTTATTTTTTATTACCCCTTCAGTAACAGGTGTCTTTCTTGCAGCGATAAAACTCGTAGCACTACTTGGCTACATCCACGCACCGGCGAGCCTGTTAACTCGGGACACATGATACGATCAGGTAGGCTGCAGATAAATGATCTGATTTGCGGGATCCCCGGCGGGACACTGTTGCTGCAGCGTGCTTTCTTTCTGTGTGGTGGGTCCGCTCAGTGTGCTCTTTTTTTTGTTTTTTCGTCTTGCAGATTTGCCGAGAGGATGGGAAGAGGGCTTCACGGAAGAAGGAGCCAGTTATTTCATCAAGTGAGTGTGTATTTTTATTTTATTTTTATTTTTTTATTTCTGCCGTGCATTTTCCTCTAAATCGCTTGTTTCACGTGGACTGGGGCTTCTGCTGCTATGCAACACGCTTGGTCTGTTGCAGGTTTGTGAACACTAATTTATCTAAGGAGCTGCATGTAACCTACAGGGCATATGACACAAAAAACACAAAGACACATGGATTAACACAGGGATCTCATTTGATAGGTGAAACCAATTATCTCGGTCTGCACTGGGAGAGGAAAGTAGCAAAGCCTTTGCAGGACAGACTGAAAGCTATTAAAATTCTCCTCACATCCTCCATGCAGGACCTCTACTCTCCCTCTCTCTCTCTCCATTAGATAGGTGTGCAATCTATGTGTGTGTGTGTGGCAGTGAGTGAGAGACTGTAAAGGTTGCAGGAGAGGGGTGTGACCATGTGGTGACAGAGATGTATGGCATGATTGCATTACTGAAGGGAGGGAGGACTGAATTTTCAAAGTCACACACACGCAGAACGATGGAGTTTCCTTGTTGTCAGATGTTCACACACTTCCCACTTTAACTTTATTATTCATGTTCAAGCTGCACGGTGAACTGCTGGTTAGTGTTTTCCCGGAGCAGAAAGGTCATAGGTTCAAATCTGGAGAAAGCGGCCGTCGTGTACGAAGTTTGCCTGTTTTGTAGGTGTAAATGTGTGTATGTGGTTTTAAGTCACACGTGTCTCTATAATTGACTGACTGTGAAGAGGACAGTTTGTTTTAATGAAGACTAAATAAATGTTTTCTCTAAAATACTGGATTCTGGTTCCAATATTAGAAAAAGGAACAAATTCAGAATAATTTTAAACTATTTAGACCCCTCTCACCAGTTCTTTTCACATTACAACCACATATGTTAATATGTTTTATTTGATTTTAAATGATAGACCAATGCAAAATAGCACTTCATTCTGAAGCTCTGAGAAATCATAAATCTTTTTTTTTGTTGTTGATGTTGTTTTGTTTTATCAATAAAAACTTTTACTGGTAAAATTAAGCTTTTACCAATTATCTCTGTCTGCCCTGGGGGACACAGGTGTTTTCGGCCAATACTTTCTAGCTTTTGTCTTTTATCATGTCTCGTCCAGGTTTGCACATCAATTTTCAAGTCTTGCCACATATTCACCTTGAATTTGAATAGGCCATTCGAAAACACTGATTATGATTTGACCAAAACTATTTCATAGTAGCCCTGGGTGATTGTTTTGGCTTGTCATGTTTTGATAAAAACTATTTTCAAAACTTTGTTTTGGAATTTCTAGTAGTCCTTTCTTCAGGATTGCCTGTCTTTAACTCATTTGATATTGCCAAAATTTCTTACGTCTTTCCTGCACCTCTGTCAGAGGAAAAGAATCATCTTGGCATATTGCTGCCACCATTATGTGTTACTATTGTCATCATTGCAACCTGTATGATTATCCATCACAATGATTCATCACCGTAGCTTATTTAATTTTACTGTCCTCTTAGTTTTTCCCAGTTGTTCCAGACAGAGAACCTGTATTTGTGGCTTTACATCAATAGGGTGGATAATATCCAAGGACTGGTTTTGTGACACAGCATGCACCAGTTTGTAAATTTGAGAGAATAATGAAAAAAAATCTGTAGTAATCTAAGACAGCTAAAGATGTTTCAAATCCCTACACTAAAAAAAAAAAACACATAAAATGGTGTAGAACAATACATTTGTTGCTCCTGCCCCACATTGTGGGAAGAATAAAAAGCTCTTTGTACTTCTTTATTTGCCTACTTTCTCACAAACTGTATGCTTGTGAAGTTGTGGGATATATGGCATCCCAACACTCACGGCTTTGAACACAACCTTGACTTGCCTATTTAGCTGTTTAGTAACATCATAGTTTGAAAACTTATTATTTCAAATTATTATTTCCATGTCTGCTTTTTGAGTGTAAAGGAGCAATTCTGCAAATATGTCTTTCTTTCTTGTGAATTTTTCTCTGTTTTTTCTAATTTCTAATCAAATGTATTATACATTCCTTCCCTTAAGCATTAGCCACTTAACCAGTCAACTGAGAAAACCGAACTACGATTTTGGAGAGTTTTATGTAGGAATATATAACTTATTTAAATTTTTTTTTAGAATGATGAATAAAAAAATGGTTGCAAACTTTGCCTTTTTTTGCACACCACTCCTAGTTTGTTATTCCAGCAGTTTGCTGACCATAGAGTCCTAGTTAATTTATTACTGCCCCTTGTGAAAACATGACTTAGGTTGGCAGAATAGATTAAAAACAGTCAACAAAGCAGGAACATCTTAACTGCTTTGGAGCAAGGGAAGCTTTGGGTTGTGCTGTCAGGTCAAGATACTTGGCAAAAAGGATAGAGTACAGTGAAGATGGTTTGAGCTGAACATCCTTTCAAACCCAGATTTGTATTATTAAGACTTGGAAAGGAGACAACTTAAACTTTGGCCCCGTTTAGGCACTTAAAATGATTGCAAGTTTCATTTGCCAGAAACGAGTAGTAGAAATTCAGCTTTTTGAAATGTTTTTTTTTTTTTTTTTTTTACTCAGTCTACGAGGATAAGCATCTGTTGTGAATATACTTAAATTTCTATTTGTGACCATGATGCTTTGTTTTGTCTCCTAATTTTATCCCACTGACAAATCATCCTTATTTGGAAGTTATTTTTGTAATAAATTGCTCGAAACAAGCAAACTTCACAATATTAGCAGGATGCCCGTCCTGATTTTCTTTCTATTACTTGAGCGGTCCAGGAGGTACACAACAACAAACTCAAGAGCTCAAGTCCACATGCTGCTGCCGTGACAACAGTCTGGTGTGTTGATGGTGGAGTTTAGTTGAGCGGAGGCACAAAGGAAGCATTGTTCGTGCAGCTTGACGGTGGCAGGACTCACGTTTACTCAGCGGGCTGCGGGTCAGCTCGCTGCCTGCAGGCCATCGCTGCTTGATTAATGCTTAACGGTGTTGTGGTGAATTGCGGGCTTAGGTCATTCCAGAAATATTCCACCGGTGTTTAGCTTGAGGTGCTTTTGAAACAGTGATATTAGCGAACCGATGCACTTCAAGATGATAAAGGAAAAGAAAAGAAGCATTACATGTGTGGCAGTAGATTGAAATAGTCTGTGTGTTGCTGTCTTCCTTTGGGAGAACCTCAGAGGAACTGACCCATTTGGAAATTCATCTTCCAAAAATCAGAGAGGAAAGAGGCTTTCGCTGCAGGTCTGTCCGTTGAGATCTTTTAGCCTGACTAGCACAGATCAACAGAAACAGGAGGAAGGGAGGGAGGGAAAATAAAAAGCTGACCATTTAAAAGATACAATGGATGCATTTAATTTACTATATAGGGGGCTAAAGAGTCATACTACTTAAAATCTTATATAGGAGAATAGCTGTCAGGAGCAATGTTTGGACCACAGAGGGAAAGCCTTTTAATTAACTTATAAAAAGGAATAAATCACTGTCTAAAATAATTTCCAGGTGGAAGCTGGGTAAGATGGGGTTTCACATCACCCACACTCACCAAGAATAGGAAATGTGCAATTCTATATCTCCCTCAGGGGGGAGGGGGGAGGAGGGGGGGAGGGGGGGGAATGACCCCGCTGAGGTACAATGATGTCCTGTTGAGGACTCGGTTCACATTGTTGAACGAGCTCACAATGATGTTGGACAACCCAGCAAAGTGTTTGATATCCACATCACAACTTACTGTTTCCAAACTACAAAAAAGAAGAACTATGTAACCCTCTTTTTTTAACTTTGTTTACTCATCACAGACAGAAACCTCAGTCAATATTTCATTGTTGCCCAAGATTTTTAATGACTGTTTATCTTCCTGTTGTCCCACAGCTTATTATGTATTCAGGTTGCGCTTGCGTTTTTGAAATAGCTGACTGTTTTGACCAGGACAGCAGGAGTTAATTAGCCATCAGATGTTTTGGGAGTTTTGAAGCAGAGCTTTTTAAATCCAGTGAAAATAAAGCCAAGTATCCCTACAGGCCAGTTATCCCCAAACTGCCTTAATGAAGCTTTCTTTTTCTGCAAACACATCAAATTTATGCCTCATTGCTATGGTCAAAACAACCCTGGAAAACCTGATGTGGGGAACTATAGCCCGAACATTGTCTTATGCAGTTTAGAATGAAAAGTTTTCTGCATTAAATGTTGGAGTATACGTTTTTGTTGTATTATTTGGAGAGATACATTCAACTACGGGGTGAACTGCTCAGTCAAGAAAAATGTGTTTTCTACTGTGTCTGCTGGTTTATGTTGTTCAAATTGTATCGTTGACAGTTGGTTTAAAGTGTATACTTTCATGATGAGCAAAAACATCTGTTGTGTTTATGCTGTCATTCTAGAGAAGGCACTTGTACCATAGATTTAAGATTTCCAGGAATTGCTTAATATCCCAAATATCCTCTTTGTAAAAAAAAAAAAAAAAAGGCAGTACGAGCATATTTGGCTTTTTTTATAGAACAAGATGCAGAAGAAATCTTCTAGCGGTCACATGAGTAGTAGTCATTTAAAATGTCAGGATTTGACTTTGAACTTAATCTACAAACCACAGCAATGTGCTTTACTGGAAACTGATAAGTTAAAAATAGCAAAAGTGTATCAAATGTGGATAATGAAAGTGGCATCATGTTTGTGTGAAGGTCTTTGGTTTAGAGGGAAATAGTTTGGAAATATTTGCTGAGTGCATTATGGGCAGTAATGAAGCATGATGGAAGACACATCATTGAATACCAATGATGGAAAGCAAACTTGCCAAAAGCAGACAAACAAAGGATCAGGGCAGACAGAGTATTAGGTGAAAGCTGATAATTATAAGGTCATTGTGCTCTGAGACTCGCTCACTTGTTACCTACTATGCTGGTAGTGGTTATGCCTCCTTGTTTATGGTGTTCCTTGTAACAGATGTTTTTTTTTTTGTTGTTGTTTTTTTTTAGGTTTTTAGGTCCAAATATTTATCTTGGACACAAAATAATTGCTTCTAGTAGTATTGATGGTGCCCGTCACTTGATGTGTACTGCATGGCACCAAAAGAAAAATTTAGTATGTGAGCTAGACATCGACTTTCTACTTACATTACCATTTGAACCGTCTCTTATGAGGATAGTGATTTATCCTGTGATTAGCATACAGTGCTATCATCACCTAAAACATCTCCAACAGCATGTTGAGTATCTCTGTCATATGAACAAACACCAAGTTAATATCCAGTATGGTAGTAGGAGATTATCAGCTTGAAATGCTAACACTTGCACTTGCAAGTTTTCAATAAACGGTTTAGGACTTTTTTTTTTTAAACATTATTTCCTTTTTACCTTTGCAAACTGTAATTATACATAATGTATACTCCTAGATGAATATACATTATGTAGTTTGTAGTCAATATGCTAAAATCAGGACACCCATATTCTGTACAGCTGCAATCTGCAAAGTGTCCACATAGGCTGTTCGTGGTTTGGTTTTCAAACCACGAACAGCCTAAACATAAATTATATGTTTAATAAATTGAACATACAGTTTATTTCATTTTATTCATTATCATTATTGTTTCTGCAATTCCAAAACTGTTTCCTGACACACAAAACTTCCACAAGTGCAGTTTTGTGTGTTGAGATAGTTTGATCTCGCTGCTTTTCGAGCATTTTTCTTCTTCTTCTTCTTTTTTTTTTTTGCTGATGCTGACAATCAGCAAAACATACAAGATATTGATGGTTCAGTCAGAATATCCTTGCCTTATCTGCAGAAGTAAAGGTGCATTTCATTTCAGTAAGCATAGAAGAGCTGCAAGGCTTTTTTTTTTTAACATTTGACAAGTAGCAGACCTCATGAGGCTAGATATCATCCTGAGTTTATGCAATGTGAAACTTCTGAATAGTTCCAACAGATAAGTTTGTTTTCACATTTTGAACTCTTTTCAAAATCCCCCAGTCTTTACTTTCTCATCGCACGTAGTGTAGTCTGTTATAATACTGTGTATTGTGAAAAAAGAGTGACAGCCATATTATACATCAAATCCCAATAATGTTTCACATTTGAAGATCTCTCTTTATTCCTTTTGTTTTCTGAGGCAGTATGAACCCTCCCTTCTGGTCACGATGTTAATAAGCAGCGCTGTGTTGTCACCGTCATGTCCAGAGTGAGTTATTATGAAGCTTAAATAATGCACTGTCCTGTTCAGGCCTTCAAAGAGAGAAAACAAAGAGCAGATTTAGTGTCTGGTACAACAGAAGTTTGTTCTGCAGGATAGGCGGGAAGCTTTCCATCAGGCCTTGTCATGACATGCAGTATTTAGTCCAGGAAATGGCAATGAATGACTTGGTGTTTACATTAAGAGCTGTGGGCCTGATGTGCGCTCTGTGTGATGACATGCGTTCTTTGTGATGAGTCAGTCGCTGTCTGTATGGCCAAGGCAGGTTAAGAAAGTCAGAGCTGGAGCTGCAGGAGTCAGAGTGGAGACAGACCAGGGGAGATGCCCGAGCTAGGATGGGGACCAGCTGCTTCAGTTGCATGCCTCTGGGTTTGGGGATCAGGTCGGCTGATCACGAGACAGAGGTGCAGCCCCACAGTTTGGAGGAGAAGAGGCAGGCTGAGGAAAGGTAATTGCAGACATTTTGCTAAGTAAAATTTAGGTTCAAGCTTAGTGTTTGCTTAGAAATAATTTGATGCAACAATGTACAACAAATCTGAATTCATCTGTAGACGAATCATAAAAAAAAAAAATACAACTTATATATTATAGGAAACTGTATTTATTTAGCTTTAGTTGGCATTTCTCACAGTCTTGTTGTTTATGAGCCAATCTTTGTACTTAAAATGATTCAGTTATCTTTCAGAAAGACAGAGTTTGTTGACTCTTTCTTTTATAGATTTTTGACAGAAGTTGTTTCTGCCGCATTCTGTCAGAATCTTAGTGGGACGGGAGCCACTGCAGAATGAAGCGGGTTTCACTCCTCTCTCTCTCATCTGCCCTTAAGGATGGAAATATAATTTGTTTGTTCCCACAAAAGTGCTAGATGGGTGCCATCAAAAAATGACATAGGCAACATATCAATACAGTTTATTATTGTGGATAAAGATATTGCATGGTTGTATTAACAATGACATGCAAAAGAAATCATTATCCGGAGCGAAATACTGCACCTTTGTTTTCTTTTTTCCTGTATAACCAGTGCTGAAATGTTCAATAACAATAAGTTAAAAATATGCTGTCTCTCTCTTTCTGGATGAAATTTGCATGCTCTCCCTGTCCATGTGTGGCTCAAAAATCAGACCCCTTACCCCAAATTAATGGAGGAGGGAAGGGTATTATGGAAAATTGACATTATTGAGCTTTATATCATGTTATGTTGTTATTCCCTCATCAAAAACATACCTGGAGTGTCGATTTGATGCCATGCATGTTTGAGAAATACTTGAATCCCCCGTGACAGTCATTTGGGCAGCCTACATGCCCAAATGACTGTCACAAAGCGGTGCCTGATTCCACAAATATCCTTCTTGGAGCTCTTGAGATTAGTAAAAAAAAAAAAAAAAAACAAACATTTACAGTAGTGCGAAATTGGGATAATGTTTCTGTTGGTATCAAAACTACTACCCACATAAAGGAATCTGCACCACTTTTTGCCACTTTTATGCCATTTTTTTGTACTTATAAAAACAACTTTGTAATCGATCAAAATCAGATCTGTTAAAACTAGAACTCAATTTGGAACCTGGTTGTTGCATTTACCTCAATAACTATAAATATGTTTATACTACACTCTTTTTTTTTTTTTTTTTTTTTCCCAAAAAGGGTCACCGAGATCGACTTTGGGCTAGACTCTAGAGAGCCATCCGTCACTGAGAAATACATTTTCATGCATCAACAGTAGCACAGTGACATTCCTTTGGTGTTTCTGAACTGTGGGAATGCCTGTGAAGAATCAGGAAGACCATTTGATCAGTGGAGTTGAACCCAGGGTCTGTTGACAGTGATTAGTACTGAAACACATTTTTGAATTAATGTTGGGTAGCTGTGACAGCTTCAAGAAGGTGTAAAGAAGAAAAAAGTCACGCATAGCACATTGTGTGAATTATGGTCCAAAGTCCAATCTGAAAAAGCAAGTGATGGTGATATCATATTTCTGAAGAGTGAAATCAACACTGTTACTGTTTTTTTTTGTTTTTCTTTTTTCTTTTTGGGCAACGTAACAGAGTGACAAATACCTAACTGTAAAACACAAACAAAATAACTATTATTATTATTATTATTATTATTATTATGAACTTTCCTAAATCAACAAAGAATTAGCCAACTTTGCCTCTAATCCTCATTGAATATGTTGTTTTTTTGTACATGCTAATGTTATTCACCTGAATTAATAACTCTTCTATCAGAAATTATTCTTTTACTGTTCACCATGTATATTTCAAAATATGTGTAGACTTTAGTGACATCAAGCTGCCAAATGGGAAACTGCAAGCAAGTAAATAGTCTCCTTAGCCCAATCAAATTTAAGTGCGAGAGAGATATGCACTGATTCACAAAGTACATATCTAATCAGTGTTAGATTACCGATCCTGGGTTAGAATGAAAATGCAGCAGTGAGTTGGCGGGAAAATCACCTCCTAATAGTTGCTGATTCGAATGCATACAGAACAAAAACACTATTTAGTTCTCCACAGTTCTAAACTGATTAAAGCAGAAAAGAAAGCAACAGATTGCGTATCTCCTAATAAATCTTCTTAAAGATTAAAATCTGCAGTACATGGGCTTTGTACATTCTTGGATGCTAAAACACTGTCATCACTTCACAAACTTATATTCAGCAGCTAATTAACAGAATAAATAAGCTCCAAAAATGTCTCTCTCAGTATCACTTAATTGCATTTTGCTATCACCATTAATGGAATATCGAGTGTGAATAAGATAAATGAATACATTGTTCTGGCCAACTCAAGTCGGCACAGATGTGATGGTCAAATGCAATTTCACTCTCTGCAGCATTATTGAACACACTGACCACACAGCTGTGTTATTCCTTGCGGATCTATCAAGTGTAATCTTCTTTGCAAATATACAGCCCATCGCTAACTGCGTCTCATTCCAATATACATCTCTGTTGCTGTGATTAGATGGCAACTTTGCACATTTTGCATAACTCTCATCGATCCATCATTGGTCTTAAATCTGAAAAGTAAAATGAAACCTGGTAGTGACGGTGTACTCTCTGTCTACTGGGCATGGTTAAATTTTGCAGAGTTGTGCATGAGAGAGGCACTTCTCTTTTTGTAGCCACTAGAAGAGCATGCTGTGTACCATATGTTTTCATGGCAAATAATTAATTCTACAAGATGTCTATTAGTATTTTATCAAGATGCTTTAGCATTCTCTCCCTTTTAAGGGTTACTATACAGTTAAGCTCAGATTTATTGATTATTCACTAATATACACTGCTCAAAAAAATAAAGGGAACACTCAAATAACACATCCTAGATCTGAATGAATGAAATATTCTCATTGAATACTTTGTTCTGTACAAAGTTGAATGTGCTGACAACAAAATCACACAAAAATCATCAGTGGAAATCAAATTTATTAACCAATGGAGGCCTGGATTTGGAGCCACACACAAAATTAAAGTGAAATGTTCCCTTTATTTTTTTTGAGCAGTATAAATATGTTGGAAATGGCCCAGTCAAAGCCCCGACTTGAATCTGATAGAGGACCATGTGAAGAGAGCTAAACATTAGGGTAATGGCAAGAAGGCCACTGTCATCAAAATACAGGTAGAAACATTAAATAAACTGATTGCTGACTGATTATGGTCAGCAATCTTAAGATGGGTTGACATTGATACAACCCATCTTAAGATGGATTGTATGAATACAAGTTTTTTGCACTGATTATTGAGAATTGTCTACATAATTTTCAACATGCCATTTTTTTTTTAGCAATATCTAATATCCGTTTACATGGTTTTATCTTTTCAGGGATTCTCGCCTGAAAATAATTTGAGATGTAAATATAGTGATTAACCCCTGTATTCCTCTGACCTGAAGTATGAGATATAGGCTATGTCATAAGCGTTAAGGCTGAAGTCAGGATCCCTGGCATGTGGCCTTTAGAAAGATAGATATAGAAAGATATGATAGATAAGACAGATATAGATATATAATGTTCAAGGGTGGCAGCAGTGACTTGGCTATCTATCGAACCGACCTACACCACCTTCATCCATCCCCCTGCTTCTATCTAAAGGTCTGTCTGTGGATTATCGAACCGTCCTTCCAGCAGCTCGAGCTGCCACTCAGTTTTTCTCTCCATCCTTTACCCCTCGTTCCCACTGGCCGTCTGGATGGGATCTGATAAAGTTGACTCGGGGTGAATCAGAGGGCTCTGGTTGCAGTCAGAGACCAAGGTCAGCACTTTTCTGGACAACACAGCGAGGTGATTACTACTCATCTATGGCAGCTGAAGACAGGGGGAGGTTTGGTCCTTCCCGTTTTCCTCGGTTTCCAGTGTCCGACGTTCTGTTTTTTCTCTCCGTACTAGCTAGGTAGAGCTGGGTTTTGTACGTGTTGGGAGTGTCTCTGTGTTGTCAAGAGTTAAGAGGGAGATAGGGCTGAAACAGCAGATCTTCTTCTCTCTGACACTCCTCTCTGTGGCCTTTCCAGCACACTCATCAAGCTGATTCACTTTCAATGCGTAAAGCAAGCTAAAAGAAACACTCCTTATTGTCGGGAACAGATACGGGCACTTAGAAATGGACCCTGTCATCTCAGTTTTTTCATTGACTGGTGAGTACTAACATGTACTGACAAAAGATTTTACAATTTTACTATTAGCTATGAAAAGAAGGTGGCTGAAGACTCAGACAGCTGCTATGCTATCCTCATAGAAGCTAGCCAGTTCAAGAGCCATTTTACTAAAGTTATGTTATGTATCTGTGTTCTGCATTTGAAATATTAGTTCCTTTAATGTCTTTTCATTTACATGTTAGTAATATTCCTTTGGTGTTTTGTCATTATTTCGTAACAGCAGTTAGACGCTTTTGTACTGTCACTTTAAGAATTTACATTTATATTTTGCTTGTTTCAACACCTTTAACTTTCAGGCAGTTTTAGAGATACAAATTTTACTAGTAAAGTGAAAACAAATTTAAGTGAATGTGTATAATTGCAAAATGTAGTGCAAATACAGTAGTTAAACATGAAGAAAGTTTTCAGTATCCAGCACTGCCTAAGACAGTTCACATTTACTGGTATAAATGGAGTTTGCTTCATAACGTCAGTGTGTTGTGGGTGTGAAGAAAGCTGGTTTTGTATTTACACTATTGTGGAGCTCAGCTTGTGGTCAGAAATTGTGATTTTTCCCAGTCCAACTTAAAATGTTTTTCACCAACCTCAGTCTCAAAATTCAATTTGGCCACACTTACAGAGACAGCTGTTGTACATAACTCTTTATTTCCACTTCTGATTTTATCCATTTAAACTAGACACACAGTAGTCACACAGTATTTCTGGGCGTCTTCCTACAGAAGAATGAGATGTATGTTGCTGTGCTAAGAATTTTGTTTTTTATTAAATTGGCATTTTATTGTTTCACATGTCACACTTGGTTTCAACTGATGGATGATTAACAGGCTTTTACTGAACCGCTGTCTTCTGAGTCAGTTATGTTAAAACAGAGAAACATCTAAATCATGCAGGTCAATGTGTCTTGAGGACCAGCTTTGGGAATCACTGGTGCAGCCTACTACTAACACAGAGTGAGACGTTTAAAGGCTCTGGAATCTTTGCAGGTGTTTTGGGTTAATTACCTGATTAGAGTATGACAACGAGTTTCCAGTAATGACCTTTTTTCACAACATTCTAATTTTCTGAAACGTTTGATTACTGGACAGACAAAGGCTCGGAATATGTCACTATATGTCTGATGATTCTGTATAGTATATTTTTCACAATCTGAAATGGCTGACTAGAAATATTGCACTTTTATGCAATATTCAACTGTTTAGATGCAATATCAGATCTTTAAAAAGTAATTGCAAATAAGTCATTGGATTAATTAGTAATATATTTTGCTTTTATGCATGAGGGAGTTGAAAGTGAAATGATCAAATTTGGACTAAGTAGCATATAAATAGAAGTGAAAGTTTGCACAAGGTTTTATAATTTATTGCATTGTACTTATTTTTACCACAGATAAAGGTACAGTTGAACTCGAAATTATTTATGTCCCTCACAGATTTAGATTTAAAACTATTATTATTTAATCAGGAAGCTTGATTCTGAAAGAAATCTCTCACAAAAAGAAAAGAAAACAAAACAAAACCATTTAAAAGGAGTTTTGATTTTGAACAAAATAGTTTATCTGGGTTTTTTTTACACGTTATTTAAGAAATGGCATGTACAAAATGATATAGTTCATTTTTAAATAACCAATTGAAAAGTCTGTTTTGGCAATAGAGCAACCAAACTCTTTACTGCTGACTAGCTTCTTGCATCTTTCCGTTGGAATCTGAAAAATTAATTTTTGGGGATGATCTCCAAGTTCTCGAGTTGGAAGTCCTCCTTGTCATCACCCTGATGTTGAGCTCCCTACACAGACTCTCAGTCAAGTCTAAACTTTGGCTGGGCTAGTCTGCAACCTTCATATTACTACCTGCCAGAAGAAACTGGTTGATAAAATCAAAAGATTACTTTAAACCTAAATCTGCCAGCGTTGTAAATCGTTTTACACTTAATTATCTAATATGATAGATTAGATTGTATGTAGGATTAGTGAAATTTGGGCGATTGATCACTGTGAACAGTCCCCTTTCCAAAATGCCATTTCTATTTTGATTTATGAAAACAAGTCTAGAGTAGCATGTGTTGTGATATTTAGCTTCGCAACAAAATCCATAACAGTCCATAATGTATAAGATCATTTCACTGCAGATTCTCTTTCAGCTGCTGTTATTCAAATGAAATTGGAGGATTTGCAGCCACATTGAATCACATCCAGATAATGTTTTTTTAAAAAATAAAAAAGTTTTATAAAAATAAGTTTAAAATTGCAACAATATACAGCTACAATTCTATAGCGGCTTGTGAAAACAGGAAAATATTACCCCAAAGTGTTTTTCTTTAATCCCTTTGTAGACCCTTGTTTTCCAGAGGAATCATAACTGCTTCTACGTTACATATGATTTACGCCTGTTTAAGATAATCTTTTGTTTTTAATCACATTTCCTTTTTTCATATAGTTAAAATAATCACAACAGACGACTAGCGTGCAGTTCAAATGGCCATTAAGCACAGTGATCTGTCAGACTGGTGCCGTGATCACAATGCTGACGAGGTTTTTACTTGCTGTGTGAGAGCCGCGACTCCTGAGGTATGTTAACGAGATGTGAGGGAGGGCGTGGCGAAGATGGATGAGAAGGAGCAGCAGAGGATGGAAGTTTGCTGAGGGCAACGCAGGACCAGGGCACCACCAGATGGATGTACCCCTCCCTCCCTTCCTGTGCGTGTGTGTGAATGCAGGTATTGTCACTTTAATCTGAACTCCCCGAGTCCTGAGAGGTTGTGGAAGACATTTTTCATCTATGGCAGAGCTTCCCATATCAGCTGATTGTGGCATGACGGAGTCATCAGTCTCCTCAGCTGTTGGGTCATAACCCAGCACTCACTTCCATTTCTCATGTTTTTTTTGTGTGTGTGTGTGCGTGTGTGTGTGTGTGTTTCTGACTTGCACACTCCTCTGTTCATCTCATTTGGATGAATCTGGCAGCATTTCCTGTTTAAGCTGTTTACAGAGATCCTCTTGGATAGCAGAGCTCTGCTGTGTAATGTGAAAAAGGAACAGAAAAACCCATGTTGCATTCAAACTAATTTTCACCCACATTTTTTGAAAGGAAAGCTAAGCAGTGTACAGACAATAAATCTATTATCCAAAATCTCAGCTGTTAAAGATAGAAAAGTTTAACACTCATAACTTAAGTTATTCCTGCATTCCTTCCTACTTTACTTCCTTTCCTCCTCCTTGTTCCCTGAGTTTCTGCTGTGGATTTCCCGCATAGCTGCAGAGGGAATGAAGCAGAGAGAGTGTCCAGTTCAGGGAGGTGCACACACAGCAGAGCTCTGCTGAGGAACGCATTACAGAAGTAGGAGTAAGGAGAGAAAGAATACAATTACTAGAAGGGGATAGACATTTAAATATTATTT
The DNA here is from genome assembly GCF_051168715.1 of Poecilia mexicana. Classification (NCBI taxonomy): domain Eukaryota; kingdom Metazoa; phylum Chordata; class Actinopteri; order Cyprinodontiformes; family Poeciliidae; genus Poecilia; species Poecilia mexicana. Next base: position 18,923,125 of record NW_028263372.1, read on the forward strand.
TATAGATTAAGGTTAGTGATTTTTTTTTCTTCTATTTGTGCTTTTGAACTTCATCCAAGATCGATCTGCGTGGTTGAGTGGCCATAAAACCCCCAATCACTAGTGTATGCGGCTCTCGGAGAGGAGGGACAGTTTGGCGATTGTGTGTATTTTTAGCTCCACAACACAGGAGAGGCGGGAAGCGGGTTGTTTTGAATGAATTGACGCCACGGAGCACAGCAGAGGACGTCAGCATCAGCAGCACTACCAGCTGGGAGAAGTGCACACACACACACACACACACACACTCAAGCACCACAGAGACGAGCACAACACGGCAAATAGCAGACCTGCAGCTAACATGCTGGGCAAGCCAGGACAATCGAGCTCCCACGCCCCTTACAAGAGGCGGCCAGAGTGCGGGGCGACTCGCAGGTGTGTATCCCAGCCCCTCTGCTAACACATATGCAGGACTGTAGTGCAACTGAAACGCTCAGGAAATGTCTGCTGAAGCTGTCCAGCAGCTGCGGGGTAAAAAAAAAAAGTGCTTTGGCTTGCATGCCGGTAAAGTGGCTGTATGCGGATTGTCTGCTGGAGGGAGCATTGACATGCATGCTGAAATGTATCCCTCATTTGTTGTTGCAACAACAAATGAAGGCTGCCGTTTCTCTCTGTCGCCTGCAGAGAGTTTATCGGTGTGTACCAAGCAAGCTGTCCTTTCAGGAATGAGAGGAGAGCAGCTCACTGCAGTGCCTCACAATCCCAGGACACTGATATGTGTGTTGATGTAAGCACAACTATGATCTCTAAGGTTATAATGGTTAGTGAGGGATGCATCTGTAGCCCGAACGGTCTGTTGCAGAGGGTCGATGCAGTACTTCCCTTATCTGAGTAAACCAGGGAGACAGCTTTCAAAGGAATCTGCCTCTTAATATGGGACCGCATTGCAATCTTCTTGATGCTAAAAGTCAGCAACAACCCTCACCACAACCTCCATACACACAAAGAGAGATGCACATAGGTTATTGATACTTGCACTTTCTACATCTTCTGCACATTGTCCATATGATGTACATTTGAATTGAGTCAAGAGATGGAAATGAAAAGTTTGTGCACCAGCCACTGCAACTGGAAATAAACTTTTTACCAGCACCTCAACATTTTTACGAGCCACCGTGTGTTCCTTAGATTCTTTGAGAAAATGTTCGTCTGGGTTCTGAAAACAAATGTGCTCACTGAAAAATCTCATGGTTATGTTTGTTTTTAAAGGTTTTGTTGGCTCCAGTGGCCTTTATTTGAAAGTAGTTTGACAGGAAGGAGGGTAATGAGAGATGGGGAAGACATGTGGCAAATGCCACCAGGCCAGGAATTGAACCTGCGACCACCTGCATGAGGAGTAGGGCCTCAATACATGGGTTGTGCTTTGCCCCTGTGCCACCGCAGCACCCTCATGGTTATGCATTTTTTTCAGTAAAAGATGAAGTACAGTAAAATAATTTTATCAATTTGCCACGCGTGTGTACCCATACAGAAAGATTCAAGTGGCAACTGGTGAATTGATCCTGAGCCTATTTTAGTTGATTTTGGTTCTTCACTGATGCATTGCTGCCCATGACGGGTCGCATGTAAAAACTGAAGGTTATTCTCCTGCCAGAACCCTGTAGCACTGCTTGATGAATGATCACATTTCTCACTGGTATTAACTGGTTAATACACTGGTATTATCTGGTTAATACACTGGTATTAACTGGTTGAGTTGCCTTTTTATCCCTGGAACATGCTCAATTTCAGCTCCCTTAAAGATAAAGCTAACATAATTTTCTTCTTGTATCCATTTGCATGCTAAGCTCTAGCATCATTTGAAATAAACCCAACCATTATATATTCCATCTTTGGACCATTTATATAACGATTCTTCTGTCAAATATGTAAACTCTTTAGGTTATGAGGTGAAAAAGATACACATAAACATGCAAAACATACAAAGCCTATTAACATTCTGGCAGCGTCTTGTTGTCAGCTGAAGCGATAAGGTTACTTAGCCAATTTATCATTCGTGCGTATTCTCCCCCATCGGTGAGCCCTCCTGCTGTTTTCTCAGCCTCACAGGCAGAGAACTGGGAACGCCATACTGCAAAATTTCACCTGTAATCAGCAAGTGATGGATGACCATTTGGGCCAGCTCCCATCAATACTGTTTTTCCTGCAGCAGATCTATAGCTATAAGTATATTAAGCCAAGTCGTGTTCATTCTTTTGACCTCTTGTCATTTTCCTGCAGGTCTATGTTCAGCTTTCTTTTGCATTGATGGTATGATGGTCAGCTATGATATTGGTCTGGTCCTCTGAACATCTGATTTAGTGTTTACTCGGTGAAGGTTACCTGAGCTCACCTAAGCAATATCATTTTTTTAATTTTTTTTATTTAATCAGTGTGAAATATAACTAAAGGTTGCTGGGATTCATTTACTGTAATTGCTAACCTAACACAGAGGTCATGCCTTTGCCTCAGCATCTGAATCACTCCATCCTGGAAAAACGACACTCATAAAAGGCACCGTGCGCTGATAATAAGCGAATACAGGAGATAGAGGAGGTGACCTCTCCCTAACTACAGACATGCCGCAAATTTCCAGGGAGACTTGATACTTCCTACGTATCCGCATAATCATGACACAGATGGTTCAAGTTAAAAGGGCGAGTATTCACTTTAAATGAGTGCTATAACCTTTAAAATTCCCCACACTGTGATTTAGATCAGCCTGTGAGTGGGATTGAAATTCCAGGGAAGGGATGTTTCCTGAAAGCCAGTTGGGGTTTTCAGAGCTTGTGTGTCGCTCGCACCCCCACCTCTGTCCTATACTGATACGACGCCTTCAAGCTTTTCTGCAGACGGCTAAAATTAGCCTTTAATTTCTGTTACCCTCTCCTGGCCAAGTGGAGCATGATTTATTTAATCCCTCCATTTAATTCCCTTGTAAAAGTGATAATGTGATAGCTGCTATCCTTTGAGGTATGGGTGGGCCTCAGACTTTGGGTTTAAATTAGAAAAAAAAAAGGTTATGCACTGAAACTATACTAAAGAAAAGGTCATTCACAGGAAAGTTTTATTTGCTTTTACAACTTTGTAAGTATGTTTTTTTTTTTTTTTTGCATTTTGAGGGGTAGTGTGCGTCAGATCTTTGGTGTGGCACAGAGGTGTTTCTATCACCATTCAGCATTGCAGTCATGGAATAGCTGCATGTTGCTGTTTCCATGTGCATCACAGTAATGTAAAACCCCAGTGGGAGTGTGTTCGGTGGCTGCGCTTCATCTGTTTCTGTGTCTTTGGTGCTCAGGTTCTGTAATGACAAGCACAAGGGGAGAGTTTCCTCTGAGGTGTATCTGAACACAGGTAGCCTAGATTCAACACTCTCACTGACACACGCGTACACACAGTCTTTATGTTTCACAAAGGAGAGATTGTAAGTGGAGAGGAAGGCATTTGTCTGTCTTAACAAGAGATCAGAGATCTATTTGTTATTCTCTGCTGATAAAGTCTTATAGACAAGCTGTGCACGCTTGAGCTGGTAAAAAGATTGGGCTGTTGCTCTAAAATGTGCTGCTCTGTTTCCGGCTTGGGGTCATGGCGTGTAAACTGCCACGTTTTACACACACTGAGTGGGTTTTTCCTGAATTGCACTGACAGAAAACAGATTTTTGGGTTCAGCAGTGGATAGTTCTAGCAAAAACAACACTTTGCACCTGCCTTATCGCATTAACAACCTTAATGGGGTTAAGGACAACAAGCTGTGCTTCTTCTCACTCCTTTTTGAATGCTAGCTATTTTCTTTGGTTATGGTGTTCTATAGTTATTGTGCTTCCATAAGCTGCATTTTGGTATTGTGAGATGTATGCTCTTTTGTAATAAGTGGGAAGCTAGGTATTATTAACGTTATGTTTGGTATAAAATTAGACTCATTTGTTGTCATTTTACTGACTAGTGGTTCCTTAGATTGTATTCTACTGATTTCTATCCATGTCACATTTGAATCCACTTGGTCTTTCTATTACTAGTTTAACTGTAACGACACGAGTTGTCATTGGAATGAACTGATCTGATTATAAATCAGCCATGTTTGTTTTCGTGTAAAAATACTGACCCAATTATAAGAAATTATCATCATCATTACTTTTTGTGTATGGCTCTGTGTGCTGCAAAGGGCAGTGACATAACAGTGGGATTTGACACGATGGTGGAAAGGATTTAGACATGTTTTACAACATGAGCTGCTAGACGATCCACTGGCTGCTTATCTGTTCTGTCTTTTTGAATAAAACTACTGGCAAGCAACATTTTTATTTTTCATTCAGTGCACAGGGAAACGGGGATTAGCCTGGTGAGGATAATCCCTAAGAACACAATGGCGTTGAGCTATGCCTGTCTTGTTTTGCTTCTTCACATTATAAGTAGCACACAGTTAAGGAATGCAAAAAGGAGGATGGGGATGGGGTGGGTGTCCCCTCTTCATTTTTCGAATACTTCATTATGTAACCAGACTTTTTAGTATTTGAAATTGTAGTTTTGTGCTTCAAGGTGTTAAGCAATTTCATGTTTCTGCATTGGGGAGTGCTAAAAGTAGAAAGTATTATTAAAAACAAGCAAAAAAAAAAAAATTATGGTTCTTCTCTTAATCTTCATCTTGAAGTAATGCAGTGTTATCTAGCATTGGATTTCTGTTTTTAAAACAGCAAAGTAAGAACTTTTTTTTCTGCACCTCATTCAGTGTTTCAACTGCAATTTGCTCCAGTTTATCATCTGAGTCCTTTGGGGATGTCTGATTTATTTTCGATGTTTGCCGGATTACGGGGTTTAGAGATCAAATAGATAATCTGAACATGAACATATGCAATTTGTGTTCTGTGCTCTGAGGAAAATGTGTGCACTGTATGTAAGCATTTAGTTTCTTCAGACAGTTTCATGCCAGAGATGTGGGATTTTGTTCACTTAAATTTAGTTGAACTGCATGGGAGAATAATTTACACCCCACAGGTAAGTCGCATTTTCCTCTTTTTTTGTGCAGTTTTCTTTGGAAAATAATAATTGGCACTGATTTTCATTAGCATTTTGCAACATCTAAACAAACCTTTCTAATTTATTCCAAAGAAAATACATACTACTATACCACCATCTGTGCTGCAGCATTATAATCTAATTCAGAACAAGCTGGTGGCTTCTTATGGCACTTTACCTGTACATATGCATTTACCAAAGACTGATGAATGAAAATGTTTTCTATCTGTATGCAATATGACTGCTCTGATGGTGTTGTGTGCAGAAATAACAAGGACAAATGAAGCAAAATGCAAGAACTATATGCCAGAAACAGCAAGTAGCTGTTGTTGGCATATCCTCTACTGTCTTAAAATAAAACATTGGCTGTAATTCAAAAGATTTCAAAGGAAACATGGAGTTTCAAGGAATAAGAGGAAAAATGTCCTCCGACTTTTTAACAAGGGTTATTTGTTTTTGTACTTTTTAATTGTATTATTCCACTGAAGGACAGTAGTCTAAGGACTACGCCTCATTTGAGTTACATTTTTTTGTGGTAAGTTGTAACTATCTGAAAATCCTCTATGTTAAAATAATGAATATTAGTCTTAAGGCCAGAAATACTCTTTACTTAGGTTTGGAAAATCCTGCCATAAATTATTTTTCTAATGAGGGAGATTTTCTCTTTGTTTGATCTGCTAATACGCTTTGTCAGTGTCAGGCCCTTGGGTGTTTAGAGAGAAGGCACTGCCTGGCCTCCATCTGACCTACGATCGTTTGCCTTGACCCCAAATTCAACATGTTTTGACAAGTAGGTTGTCTTTGCTACTGCAACACTCCTCCCTGGCTGCTGTAAACCTCTGTTTGCAGTGATGAAGCACACACACGTAACAGACAATAGACAACTTTGGAAAATGTTGCAATCAGTTTTTATTGATTATGTCCTTATGGATTATACAGTGCAATGTTGTAGTCATTACAATGTAAAATTTAATTGTAATCATTTCAGATTAGAAAGACTGTTGCTTAAACTTGTGCACAAGTAAACCCTCCATTGGTCTTGCTAGTTTCAGCGGAATAAAAATTAAATATGTATAATTAGAAAAATATGTACAAAAAAAAAAAGTGTAATTAATATAACTAAAGCACATCCAGATAATATTAAATTTGACTCTGGTTCTTGTAACAGTTGGCAATGTTTTGATGGGGTTTTTCTTTTTCAGGGTAAATTGAAAACTCGTGAATTTAACACTTCCTAAAATTGCTTAAAGGAGGTGAAAAGGCGTGATGTTTAAAATAAACTATATGAGCTTTTTATCATGTTATAATGTTATTTGCTCATCAAAACCACTCCTGTAGTGTTGCTTTGATTCTTTCATCCATGTCTCTCCTGTGGCAGCCATTCAGAGATGCATAAACATTTGCTGCCAGAAAGCACTGCCTATTTTTACAAAGCCCCTTTTCGGCACTGCAGTCTCCAACTGAGCTGCCGCCTCACAGAACACGCCTTCCCCTTGTACCAAAGTTTAACAATTAGAAATGTTTCTGAGACATTTATGCAATCCTTCACCATGTTGCATTCGGAATGACAGGTCACTTTTACTGACCTGATGACATACATTTGCACTTCCCTGCTATGTCTGCTGTGGCAACCTAGATCTGATTCAATTCACATTTATTGTTTTAATGTGTGCCACCCATTTACAGCTCCATCTCATCTGCATTCTTGGATACTAGTTGCTTAATGTTAAATAGAGGCTGAAGGTCGGCAATTCTCAATATTTTGTGGCTTTTAAATATATGGCGGCCTTTGGTCCTAATAATCTAATGTGACAGAGTCTCAGACGTTTAAGAAAAGTCTTGAGTCAGTCCTCTGAGAGAGTGTGTAAAATGTACGTGTGTGACTAGGTAAATGACAGCAGAACACCTTTAATCTGCGATCAATGATGAGCTGATAAAATTGGGTAAATATTGATTTGGCTTTTCTCATTTTGTTGTTTTATGGTTAGGTAAATAAGTTTTGATCAGAATCGCTTCATTTTTTTCACATGTTTAGAGTAATTGAATATGCAATGGTGTTCTTATTAGATTATTCTCTAAACAGCTGATGAACTGTTTTGATAATGTGCCCATTAAAGGGAGCGAGCTTTAACAAGGGGTTGCATTAAATACTGTGCTGATTCTCTGCAGGTACAGGCTAGTATGTGATTTTCCATGCGACTACAAGTAATTGGAATTGGAATTTACCGTTTGTCTCTGTACACATGTACAGTGAGATTAAAGTCTGATTTTGATGCTGGCTTTTGGAAAAAAAAAATGCAGTGTTTATTGTTTCATAACTGGTTACTGCATTGTGTTTATGTGGTGTACAAACTGTACATTCAAACTGCCTTCTTGTTGAAATGTACTAAATAAACTTGGCTTGATTTTATTCAGAACTTTAGACAATCTGTTACTTTGTCTGCCATTATATTAAAGGGATTTTATAGCGCTGGAACAATGTCAAAGAAAACTGTGGTGGTTATCTTCCAACTTACTATGACTGTCATGTCCACTGGAACATTCGAAAAGAGTTCATTTCAGTTCTAAAGCTGCTTTTCTACTGGTTTCTCTACTACTTCTTTGTGAAATAATATAAATGATCAATGAGTTGATAAATATCAATGAGTTGATGAAATTGGTTATACATAACAACAAATTAAAATGTAAATAGTTTAAGTTGAGGTGGATATTGCTGCATTATTAGTTTTACAGCCTCTAAAACATCACATAGATTGCGCTTAAAACAGATGCTCCGTAAATTTGGTTTTCAAATCTAGAAGCGGTTGTCATGTGGATTCTTTACGCTAAAGACATTTCTTTCAACATCTGGAGTTCAACCTGTGATACAACTGTTGGACATTGACTTTGATTGAATTAGTTTTTTTTTTATGCAAGAGAACTGATTTATTTACATACGACTCATCTACCTGCCTAATTTCCTACTTAAACCTTGACAATTCATGCTAGTCAGTTTGGAGAGATGAGTAAATATGATTTGTGATTGCTGCTAAGCAATCAGTACTCATTGAGTTGGATGCAGCCTGAATCTGTCTTTGTGATTGACTTAAAACTGCAGAGTCTTTTCATTGATTTACTTCCCTTTCTGAATGGTGGGTTAAATGGTCGTGAAAACTTTTTTTTTAGATTAACCTTAAAATCAAATATTTTTAAAGAATTGTTTCAAATTGCTTGTTACAAATGAACTTTATTCTAATGAATGTGGGACGTTGCACCAAGTGATTTTGAACAATAATCCCTTAGTTCAAAAGATAGACGCAACAAGACTTTTTTTTCCGAGTGCGGTATGTTGCATATCAATATCAGCCATTTATTGCGAGTAGTTATTGGCTTCTGCTTCCTAGCATCCTCAGTGCTGATTTTAATCAGGTCTCTCTTACATTTAGTAGAATACAATAAACTGTTTCCTTAGTTATGGTGTGGAACAACATGGCCTAACAGGCGATTGTGACTGCAATGAAATGTGCAGAGTCAGAATTGTGTGAGTTGAATGTTGATAAGGGGGGAGTTCTTTCAATTTCTGCCAAACCCTTTGTCTGATAGGAGACTTAGCCACTGGCAAGTCTGTGCACCTGCTTGTTTGCTGCATTGGACTTGTTTACCCTTCATTTTTGCTGAATGATTACAAGCTTGCTTATTTTATTTTAAACCACACATGTGCGTAGCACGATGACTTGGCATCATCTGGAGTTGTAAAACTGTCACACTGCAGGTTTTGTCCTTGGGCAGTTTGAAGGTGAACACGAGTGAATGAGAGCAATGATCGAGAGTCACAGCGCAGCTCGTTGTGTTAACTGTTTGTAAAGACGGCCAAAATAGTTTTCCTCCAAAAGGCATGGAGTTACAGCTGAACTGGGCTGCTGCAGTGTTTGTTTATAACTAATCCTGCAGCCAAATACTTATCTCGTATATGGCTTCCTTTTTCTTGGTTTAGATTGTGCAATTATTATTATTTTTTGCCTCCTGGGGTCGAGCTGCTGCAGGTTCTGCTCCTGGAGAACCATGATATCTGTTTCCAATTATATAACATCCTTCTGCACACTCAAGGGCATTCATACTGCCTGGGGTGGGTATCTTATGCAGATGCATGAATGACTAACTGGGTTCAGCAATGATTTTGTTTTTTGTGTTTTTGTTTCTCTGCTTCTTTGGCTTGTAATCCACATGCATATGCAGCTTTATTTGATTCTTTAGATTTTTCTGAAACATCTCATCCATGCTCTAATAACTTTCTGATGTCAATGATTCTTTTATTGCTGTTGCATCAACTGGTGTGGAAATGAAGTCAGCAGCCCTACTTAATTAAATGGTGTGATGGTTATCTTATTGCCAAACACTTACTTTCCCTTTATTCACAGTTAGAAGCAAGTTTAAGTGCAATGATTCCCCATTGTGCCTCACAACTAGAGGATCCCCGCTTTAGACATTGGGGGAAGCTCTTCATTCACTTTACCTGATGGGCATGTGAGAGTTTTCTCATGAAAGTGTGTAAGCAGGTCTGCGCTATAGTCAGTTGTTTAGGTGTTTTTTTTTTTTTTTAAGAACCAATGTGATTTTCCACAGCTAGAGACCCAGCTTGAAGTCACATCATTACGTACTTGAAAACATCACAGGCTTTCAGGTACTTAATGACACAGCTGTCAAGGGATTAAGTAGTAAGTTGTCACTGTAAGATGGAATAAGTTAAAGGGTTAACTTGGAAAAGTTACTCTCTACAATAATAAAACAAAAAAAACAGAAAGCACAGATTTTTTTTTCTGATGTGTTGAGAGGTTAGGAAGGAGTATATATATATAAAAATCACATAAACATAGGAGAAATCAATAAAATGAATAAATGCAGTAAACCATTAGATTTTTAAATCCATCCTTACAGGGTAGAGAGGGAGCTAGCACAGGTCGCCACATACCTGCACAGAAGCAAATATTCATGCGGTCATACCTTAGGCAAATTTAGAGAAACTGAGGTTTGGACATGTGGTAGGAAGCTGGTGCACCTAAAGAGAACCCTGGAGTGAAACTGTTGCAATTAATTTGCACAATTGTAGTTGATGATTTAAGCTTATTTATAGCTCACCTTTGAAGGTTAACATTTGTCACCGACCTACTACATGTTGGTGTCCCCTGCTTTCCTGCATTCAATAGGACTAAGGCAAAAACGCTCTACGCATAACTCTCAGAGAAATCAGGCACCTTGAATTTACCCTTGAAGACGACTAACAAGTTCAGGACATAATGTAGATCAAAACGCAAAAACATATGTCAGCGCATTGGTTCTGACATTCAGGACTTTTGCCGAACAACAACATAGTCAGTGATTGAATATCCATAATTCTCATCTCAACCTGCTAAATTGAATACAGCAGCTGCTGCAGATCAGGTTGTCATGATAATGACATTTTATATGAATTGCCCGACGATAAATTCTGAGTGAGGATTTAGCTATTTACGTCCTTTCATCGTCACTCCACGGCTGTATTAACAGCCTTTCAATAACATGTACAGTATAAGGTGCCGTCCTATAAGAGTTCTTCAGAAGGAGGTGCATAGCTTGCATTCTTCTGAAAATGATTACGTTCAATTAATTCTGAGAAAGAGAGCGAGAGGTGAAAAGAGAGGGGGGGGGAGAAAATGATGGCAGGGAGATGGTTCTGTTCATCAGCTCTTGCGGACACCAGAAACGGGAGATTAAGAGCTCCCCCTTCAGCCCACACTCTGCTGGCTCCACTTCACCCTGCTCTTGGTGGAGAACAGCTGCTGTGAGACACTCGCGCTGCATCTTTCACCTGCCACATTAACTCCAGGGGGATTTTCGGGGCCCGCAGCTTCACAAGCAAGTCCAGCAGCTTATTTATGATGACTCGCAATCTCACAACAGGTGAGAACGTCCGAACTGTGTGTATTGTAGCAAGGAGTGTACTGTAAAGGAGAAGTGCAGTTGTAGCAGAGAAATCCAGACTTTTTCAGGGGTATTTTTAAATTTTTTTTTTTTCACAAAGCAAAAGTTTTTATGGGTAGATTAAAAGATAATGGATTGTGTGTTTGTGGAGGAAGTTGTATATCTTTGTGTACTTTTTTTTTTTTTTTTTCCCTGAGTGTGAAAAGGAAAGGGGCGTTCAGAGGCTTGCTTGGAGTTGTGCTGCCAGGAGTCAGTGCTCTAGTCTGACGAGGTTTAACCTGAGACTGTTGTTTTTCCTGGGGGAAAAAAAAAGAAAGAAATGGCATTCCAGAGCTGAACCATAGATTTTAACTTTAGTGGTTGGAACATCGAGAGGAGGATCACATGGTTCTGATTATAATTTAAGCTTCTGCATTTTTCTGTGGAAATATGTAGAACAAGATGCCAGTCTGTTCTCAGGTTACCTGCTTCTCACACAGAGGGAGCCCTACTTTATCTTTGAAGCAAGCGCTGTTTTTTTTTCTTTTTTCTTTTTTTTTTTTTTCTTCTGTTGTTTTAGAAGGTCAAATTGTGTTTTCACATGCTAGGTCGTTTCTCTTCATATCTTGGAATGAAGTAAGATGCCCTCTTGTAGATCAATACATGCCGAGGTGCCACTCATTCTTTGCATTTATCTGGGTCAGAACAAACTCAGCTGTCACACAGCAATGTACAAGTGGAGATGCTGGTTTGCTGAGACAAATTTCCCAGAAATTGGCAATTTGCGAAACAGAACAATTATTTTCAGTATAAAATGCATACTGAAAGATGCAGTTGAAAGTTATTTCAGTATAAAATGCATAACCTGCCCTTTAATATTATTGGTGGTAATAATTTACCACCAATAATTTGAAAAGAAACAGTTCCAAATCTTAAATCTTAAATTTATTGAAAGTAAAATGACTTTTCAAAGAGACTTAAGTGATCTGTTGATCATTTATTTTCTTTGAATTATGTATCAAGCGCTATATAGAAAGGTTTTTGAGGCAATCATGTTTTTTTTTTCCCCATCTATATAAAACAGTGTGTTACATCAGGAGTGTGTCTCGCCCTGTGTAGCAGAGTGCTTTCTCGCTTTAAAGAAAGCAATGGCGCTGTAAGTAAATAGGCCTACTGTGCTGCAGTGCATGGCGAATGCTGCAAATTCCATGACAAATAGTTCAGAAATAATGCGTCTAAAACAAAAGCCTAAAAAGAATCCAGATTCCTAATTACCGGGAGGGAGGAATGCTGGTGCGGTGCTTTGTGTGCACAGTGTGGCTCGGGTTGTTACAAGCTGTTACCGCCTTTGAATGAAGCCCGTGTGCAAATTGTGTTGTTGTTCTGTAAATGTGAACATGGATATATCATGAATGCATGTGTTGTCAATATGATGCCAGCGTTTCGTGTCTGGGCGGGTGTGAAGGGGCTGCAGCAAAAACCGTCTGAACTTTCGCTGAAATGTCAAGTTATAAGTCTCCCCACTCTGTTCAGTTGGATTTCCCCCCTCTTGCCGCATGGTGATGCAGAGGAACTGCTCTGTTTGTGTCCTGCTGTGCCTTTATTGGATTGAAACTGAGCAGCTGTTCTTTAGAGGATTCTATTTTTTCTAATGCAGCATGATATATCTCTGAGTTCTTTGAAAAAAAATATTGTAAGTGCCTTTCATGCAGCTTGTGAATTAATGCCACATTCTGGAAGCTAACTTCAGTCAGGTGGTGCACAGGAATAGAAGGATAATTGTGGAGAAAGATAACAGAGTCGGGGGAAATTAAATACATCAAGTGCAAAAGTCAGACATAGAAGCGTCATTTGTCTTCAACTCTCTAGATTATTTCATCTGCTACATGCTGTTAATTGCAATCGACACTTGTCCTGAAAATATGTTTCCAACATATTGCTTTAAATAATGTTTTGTAATTCTCTTATGTGCATTCACAGTAGTACTAGAAATGTGGCACTAAAGGATTGTGTATCTTGAATAGCTGCAGACTGTACCTTTAAGCACATTATTAAAGCCTGACCAGTCTGGAAAAAGTACACTATACAGGTTTTGGTTGCTGTCATGTTTTACTTTTTTTTGTTTTTTCATTTGACAACGAAGCTTTTTTTAGATTGGTAATATATTAGTTTTGGAATACTTTAATCTGCAGCATTGGTTCTGGTTCTTACACTGTCTTGCAACAATAAGATGGGTTTATGCTCTAGTTAAAGCAATGAATGGCCCCATCTTGTTGAAATCAATAAAGCCCAGTGAGCTGGATGAGGGAGATTGCTGAGCCCTTAACTTTCTCTAAAAGAATATTTGCTGCAGTGCCACTGTAGACTTTTCAATGTCCGAGGAGAGAATCTGGATTTGTCGCTTTAACCAGTCCAATAGCTAAAATAAAAAAAGCTATAGCTGATCATCCAGAGACATAATTTTATGTTTTATGAAGTACTCATCTGGTTTCCTCACTTGACGGCTTTTTTCTGGTTTTGCCTGCAGCCATAATCTGAGGAGCACGTCGTTTCGGCATCCTGTGACTGGACAGATTTCACCTGAAAACATAGAGTACACCTTACAAGACAGGTGAGATGTTCTTTATTCTGAAAACCTTAATGAACAAAGCGCATATTTATAAAACAAAAAAAGGAAATGGCCGGTTATCCCCCCACCCCCCTTTTTTTTTTTTTTACTCCCAGTTAAGCTCTTATAGGCCACTTACAATCTGACTGTCAGTAGCTGTTTCATAGTGAGAATAGGAGGAAGGATTGGCGTGCTAACTTCATTAGTCAAACTGAACTTATTCTCTACTGTAATGACCCTTATTACTGTAGTAATGTGACCCCAGTTTTGGATTTTGGCAGTTCATTAGCTTTGTTCTTCACACTATTACCTCATTAGTTGTGATCATAATGACACTGCAGTGAAACCGCAACTAATAAGTGTATTTGGATTTCTTTTTTTGTATCCACAGTAATGAATGTGAATGATCGCTGTGCCTACATATGACAATGATTGTCATTTTTGCTTTCGGTAAATGGCATCTGGACTGAACCGACATGGTTATTTTCTAGTCACATCAACAACACAAAGCGCTTTTACACCGAATCCCCATTTACTCGGCCACATTCATATATGTTCGCACATTTATACACCGGTACTCAGACGGCAAGGCAGCTTGCTGTCAATTTTCTTGCTTAAAGGGTAAATTGATATGTGGACAATCACAGCTATTTCTCCAAATTGACATTGTGTTAAATATACTGAAATAAGAATACTGGATTGTTTTCATTCCCCACCACACACACTCTTCTAGCATGGCAGATGGGTATACTGTTGTTTTTATGTACTTGGATAAAGCTCCTTCTGGAAACCCATCAGTGATATATGGCAGGCTTAGAGCTCAATATAAGACACCAGGTGTGTGATTTTTATTTTGGGTGGTTGGAGTCATCTGATGCATTGCATGCATTTAAACATTCCACTGTGGGCAAAGGAGAAATCAGTGAGACTTTTGGACATTCATGAAAAGTCAATGTAGGATTTCTCTGTGATCCTCTTATGTCTTAAATTATGCACCCTCATCCTTAGATTAGTCCTCTTAAGCTGCGTATTTGCATATAATCTGAGTGGGTTAAAAGGTCATGTTGTTTCACTTAGATATTGTCATCATAAAAAGAATAATACTTATTATAGCACTAGCTATCTCCCTATTACACACAACATAATTGGAAAGCCATAGAAAGGCAAAAGCAGTTTGTAGCAGTCAAATCTAACAGTTGAAAATAGGTATTGTTCTTAGAACAGCAGGTTTGTTGCCAAAGTCATTAAATAGTTCTCAACAATACAAAAGGACAAATAAGAAAGTCAAAGTAACTTGCTTATTCAGCAACAAGAGTGGGAAGAAAGATATGCTGCAGAAAATACTCCTGGAAATGTTCCTTACCTTTAAGATGCCTTAAAAATAATGTACTGCCTCATTTTCTGTTCTCTAAGGTAAATTATGAAAACAGATTTTATGTAGGACCACAGGTGGAGAAAGTGTATTTTAAAGTAGCATTTTATTGCGTTTTCTCTTTAGAAAGCTACTGTATATGGTACATCAACTTCTCTTTAAATCATAGCAAGACGACCATGATTAAATGGTCATCCTTCACTTCAAAGATTGAAGGTTTGATTCTCCACCAGAGAGTAGGAATAAAATTCAACCCATAAATAAAGTCCACAATTATAACAGCAGGCAATACATAACTAAATGAGACGCTGTGTAAAGCAAGAAATATTTGCTGCACATTTGAGATGCTGTCACGTCACCAGGGAGCAAAATCTCTCACAATCTGTCCAAGTACCACTGATGCTTCATAGTTTTGAAGGCAACTACATCTAACGAGAAACCTATCAGTTCATTATTTTTCATTCATGATCAGTGTTTGAGACAGTAATAAAATAATGTCATAAAATAATGTAATAAATAGAAGCAAGTTGAGAGAAATGTATTTGTTAGGCCCTTAGAAAGAAATCTGCCAGTGAAAGACTGATGAGTTAAAATAAAAAGCCTGCGTATACACTGTGAAAAAATGTAACGTGGTCGAACCAAGGGAAGACTAAAAAGGCTCAAGATACATCAGTTTTCGTGTTCATACCGGAATGTTTACAGTGTTGAAAACATGACTTTATGTTGTTGTACTCCTGACTTTATGTTTATGGTGCTTATTTAAACATGTGGAGGTGCATATAGAGCCATTCAGAGTGAAAGGTAAACTCATTGCTCTGCAAAATATGTTTAATTAAAGTATGTTTGTGTTATCTTCAAAATTGATATGAAATGTTGTTTGTAATCATAGCAAATTTGAGTGATTAACTCTGCATTTATTAAGTTAAGATGAAGTTTCCATGAGTTACTACGCTCACAGTAAAAAGGAAGCCAGAATTTTCCCTGGAGGTTTAAATCAGATTGAGGACGTCTTGAGGGGAGGAAGCAGCTGGTGGAGGCCACAAAAAGGTCAATGAACCTGTGTTTTACTAGCCAGAAGCCTTGGACTTCCTTATAGATAATTACACTGTGATCGGCTAATTATCTCCTTTTATGTCCACCCAATGATCAAAAGGATCTAAAACTGTCAAATACTCCGTCGTGTCACTTCAGTCATGCCCCGACAAGCCTGGAAAAACATGGACAGCTCCTCTCTCCCTTCTGCTCAACACTTCATGAAATATTGACTTGGTCTTCCACATGGCACAACAAATCTCCTGGGAAACTATTGCAATGACCGCTTCATATAAAACGGCTGCATCCTCTCGAGTTACAAGAGGGAACATCTTGTAAGAATATTGGCAGCAACCCAAATTGAGAAGGTATTCTGCTGTAGTGTTGCCTTTCCTCTTCAACTCTCTATTCTGCTTTTGATTCGGCTTTTGATGTCCATCCCTCTTTTGATAGATTAAATTAAGTCATTTATTTTTGGCATGTCAGACTGCAAATATAATAATAATAATAATAATAATAATAATAATAATAATCAATTTAATTTGTACCGCACTTTTTATTAGAAAAAATCTCAAAGTGCTATATGTTCAATGGAAACACAGCTAATGAGAAAATGCTCTTTAACACGATGCTGTTTGAACTGTCAAATCTTAAATAAATACATGAATTATTAACATCAATTATAAGTCTTGCAAAGAAACCAGAAATGGCTGTTCAGAGATTTACAAAAACTGGAGATATAAATCATCTGAGAAAATGATGATTTTCTCATCATTTACTGTTAACATCATTAGGGATGTTAACATTAAGCTCCTGTTATAACGGGAGTGGAGATGCTGGGCTGCCCTTAATGTTACATTTTGCAGCAGTAGATTTTATGTCAAGCAATGAGAATTATATTCTTCAGATTTGACAAAATTATACACTTGGAAATTTTTATAATTTTTCTTGATACATTCCCTAAAAAAAAAAACAAAGAATAATGCATAAACTTAAAAAGAAACAACTCTCAGTTGCAAATGACTTTGGTTTGCACTAAGTGGATTTATATATATTTTTTCACCTTTACTCAAAAAAAACAAAAAACAAAACTAAAACACATCTTTTTCACTCTTAAAAAGAGTGCAAGTTGTCTGAACATTCACTGATTAAATCTCAGTGATTGCTAAAATATCTGCTCCTGCCTCACTCTCTCATTATGTTCAGCAAATTAAAATCTATTGTTACAGTAACCAGTTTTCTGTTTAGAAGATCTGATGCAAGTCTTTGAAAATACGTGATGTAATATTGTGCAAAGATGCAATAATTATAACCAGTAATTCATAAGACGCTGTTGGTCGGTGGAAATTGCCTAATCTTCATCTCATTATAGCTCTGAATATAGTATTTATTTGCATATGTTTTCAAAGTTCTGGTAAATACTGTGCACTGCAGAAGTTTCCATTGCCTTACACAAGTTTTTTTTATATATATATATATATATATATATATATATATATATACTTTTTGTGCTCTTTAAACTTTTTTCTCTTTGAAATTAGAAAAGTGGATGTACTTTATTGTGATTTATGTTTCTCTTAGATAAGCACAAAGTAGCAAATAAGCATGAAGTGGAAGAAAATGAGGGCAACCAAGTTTGTGACCAACAGTCCACCTGTGTATTATTTCATCCAAGTATAAATGAATCTGTTCTGTGAAGACCTCAGACATGTGTCAAATACCAACAGCACCGTGAAGATTAAGAAATACACTAGACAGGTTAGGGATGAATAAAAGTAATATCTTAAGCTTTGACCATCCCACAAACTGCAAACCAAGATGTATCTTTCCATCTGAACAGGCAGGAAAGCCAAGGAGAGTATTAATCAGAAAAGCAGCCATTGTAATTCTGGTGGAGCTGCAGGGATCCACAGCTCTCATCGGCGAATCCGTCAGTGTTAGAGCCAGTTGATGAGCACTCCACAAATCTGAGCTGTGAGGAGGAGTTTCAAGAGGACAGCTATAATTTAAAATCAAGGTGGCAAGAAGGTACTCGGATTGATAGAGAAGAACACAGGAAATATGTGAAAGAAGAACACGTAGTTAGATGAGATTAAAATTGGAACCTTTTGACCAATATGCAAAACGCTACCGTATGTTTGGCAGAAGATTAACACTGCTACTTCACTCTTGACATACTACATTTAATGCCAAGCATGGTAGTGGCAGCATCAGGTTTTTTTGTTTGTTTGTTTGTGTTTTGATGAGGACAGAGAGCCTGACTAAGTTAATGGAAAGGGGGATGAAGCCAAATACATGGAAATTGTGGAAGAAAACCTGTTAGCGACTCCAAAGAAACAAGAATAGAGCGAAGATTCAACTTCCAGCATGACAAGGACCCCAAACATGGTTCTAGCAACAGCTTTTTTATTTATTATAATGACTCAATCAAACTCTAGATCTAATTCTAATTGTAGAATCTGAAAATACTTCTTTTCAGATTACCTTAATTCAATTTCACCATTTTCAAATTTGCAGAGGAACAATATTAAAACTCTAGTCTCCACATGTTGTAGAGAATTGGTAGTTATTTAGATTTCTCTGCTACCTATTTATGATAACAACAGCTGTTAAAAATATATGTATTTATTAGTGAGAGTTTTTATATAATGCAACTAAATAAAGCCTTTATGTAATGTCACAAACTGTCTTAAAATAAGTCATGTTCTGGTGAGAACTCTACTTCATTAAAACAAGATGTTGAAAGAACACTGCAGTCCCACTCGGCTATGTGAACTATGTTATCATTAATCCTGGGATTTTCATGAATGTGTTAATGTGAGGTTTTTATTTCACAGATGTTAAAGACCATTAACACTGAATAAAATAAAAGGCAAGGCTAAATAAGATCATGGCACAGCTTTTATGATCTGCACCAAAAGGTGGCCTGGAGTTGCTCCCAAGACAAAAAGAGCAGGCAGCTTTACCAAAGTCACACGAATACAATTAGAGACGTTCATCCTTTATGTTGTTTCTGTGTTTAATTAGCCAGTGCAGCCTGCAACTCTGGAGCTGCTAATGGTAAGAATGGCTGCGGTCCAAGGATTCTCCTCCTTTTAAAATCCGCTATATTTTCAGTCAGTAAAAACATAGATTCTGCTTGAGCCTTTAAAAAAATTAAGAGTTTTGGAGATCATATACGTTGTGAGTTAGATAATTTGCCCAAACAATTCTGTAACGTGGGTGTGTTTTCCTCTTGTTTGTTTTTGCATTGCATGTTTTCTGTGGGATATGTCCAAGTACCGCATAGCTGTTTCCACTCCAACTAAAACATCCTGCTAAAGAAGCCATTGGCTGTGACAGGAAACAAGTCACATCCTTTTATATGTGAAAGCTCAGCACATGCCTGGTGTCTCTTTTTCACCGCTCGTCACTACAGGAATTAAGAAAGCACATCATTATTCCGGGCTCCTCATCCTGTCTGTGCGACTCATTCTCATTCACACTGTGCTGTCAACTGCAGGTTAGAGTCCCGCATGTCCAAGCTAATGGCCAATCAGAGGTCACCCAGCATGGTCACAGAGTCCTCCAGGGCCGTGACCCCAGCTGCAGTGGATGTTGCCTCAGGATCAAAGGTGAGCTTCATTTTACAAGGAATTAAGCTGATGCACGTTCACGTTTTGGTGTCATTTTGTGGTTTGGTTTACTAAAGAGCTGCACGATTTTTAAGGCAGGTGACAAAAGTGATGATTTTTCATCTTCATCCCACGTTAGGAGAGAGCTACCCAAAATACTTTTCAGAGAGTCCATGTGAAGGATGTAGCAAAGTCATCATCGAGCAATCAGAAAAAAATTTAAAACTTTTTATGCGTGACTATAATATATGCCACAGTCAAGTCAAGATACATTTCTCTATCTTGTCTTTAAGCAAGTTGGTTGGTGCTATAATGCAAACGCCTCAGATGTGATCTTTCACCTGCAATGACTGCTTTTCTGTAAGCCCCATTCAGATGTAAATAATGAACCATAGGTGTTGTCAAGAGTTTGTCGTTTTCTTTTTTTGCTTGTTTGTTTTTGTTAATGAGTAAACCCAAATACTGGCAGATCAGGATTATCAAGAAATCACCTGTCTTCAGCAAGAAGTAGGCTAAAACACAAGATGCATCAAAAAACAAATTCAAGAACAGATAAGAAAGAAAGTGATGTGTTTCAGTTTTTAAAGCGTTTAACCAAAATTCGGAGCCTTTGGGAATCAAGTAAGCCACACCTCTAAGAGGTCATCAACAACTCAATCAGGAGGTCAGAAAATCTGCAGCCCTGTAAGCTTTACTTGGGTCAGTTTAGGTCAGTGTATATAATATTCAACAACAAGAAAAAGATTGGGAAAAATCCATGGAAGAGTTCCAAAGGAAAAACCTATGCTAAGCAGAACAAACATAATAGCCAAACACATCATTTCTAGTTGTATGCACCTGAAAAAAGTGCAGGAGGAGCAACTGAATAAATGAGATCGTCCTTTACAAAATTGTTATTTGTTGTTAACTCTGTTTATCTTGATGAAAGACTAGGAACAGAAGAAGCCTGTACGGAGTGAATGCTTTTTCACAGCACTGCATATGAACACAGTTTTGCTTTGTTTGTCAATGTAATCCCACATAGGTAAAATCAATTGACCTCCTTTACCCAAGCCGCCACACAATTAACTGTTCACGGCTCTCTTTGCTTCCCTTAGACCTCTAGAGGAAGCGGGAAGGTGCACAGCTTTGGCAAGAGGGATCACGCTATTAAAAGAAACCTCAACATCCCAGTGGTAGTTAGAGGCTGGCTCTACAAACAGGTGAGCACAAATTCTCCTCACATTTCACAAAAGTCATGAAAGGGATAAAAACGCAACAGCTACAGAAATGAGAAAAATCTAGAATCTGAAGCTTTTTGCATTAAATTCTGCAAGACAAAAAAAAAAAAAAAAAAAAAAGCAGTGGTGTGCAATTATTGCTTTAATGATATGCACATAGCCTTCCCCCACTCACTTTTACTAACAAGCACACTATTCCCAAGCTGCTTCTTAATTAAAATGTGACTTGAAATTCTCTCCTGGAAGGAATACCTCTAACCACACTGCTCTTTATTCTCCCCCCTTCACCTCCAGGACAGCTCTGGAATGCGGCTGTGGAAACGGAAGTGGTTTGTTTTGTCGGACTACTGCTTGTTTTACTACAAAGGTGAGTCTGTGAAAAGTGCACTTTGTCAGAGTTTAAAAGACAGCAGTGAAATAAAGCCCAGGGACCCTCAGCGATCTCCTCTCCTGTCATCTAGAATAATGCCCCTCTGTTATTACCTATGTGGCATCCTTGGCTTTCATCCACGCTCAACTTTTCCTGCCTTATCAACTTGAAGTTCTTTATTACAGGATTTAATCTCTGCTAGTGTTGCCGTGGACTCAGGCTCTTCTTCTCCATTAATCTTCCTGAATAATAGATAAACCGCAAGCCCCATTGTGGCACATGCTAGCACATGGCCTCGTAGAGACAGCTGTCCCCCATGACTTATGTCTCACTCATTTTCCTGCTGTTTGTGAAGCTGTAATTGCTCATAAACACCACACACAAGCTTTAGCCTGAAGACACTGTTTGAACAATACTCTATACTTATGTGCGTTTCTGTGTTTGGAACAGACAGCCGAGAGGAAACGGTGCTGGGAAGCATCCCTCTGCCCAGTTATGTCATTGCACCAGTGGAGCCAGAGGACCACATAAACCGCAAATATGCCTTCAAGGTAACACAGAAGCGGAATCGGCCCTGATCTGTTTAAAGCTGTCCTGAACGTGTGTAGCTTGGAAGGTCATTCAAATTGTAGTTTTAAGTTAAATTCACTCAAGTAAATTCAATATTCAGCTTTTATTTATCTGAAATAAGTGTATTAGATCTTTGATCTCTACTTATTTGTATTCTCCCATGTTTTGAATCCAGCTCGGTTGTTGTTTTTGGTGTCACAGTGGATTGCTTAGTAGTAGATCATCTAATCAAGTTAGAACTGCAGACTAATGCATAGTCTGCATTATTTTTGCCTAATATGAAGAGAAGGCGGGATAAACATTTTTAATGTGCTGCCCATATAAGCACGTGTCAAGGGCAGGCTGCAGGATTGTAGCCTTCAAATTGAAATGACGTCTGCAAATTATGAACTTTCTGCATGAAATTTGAAAGGAAGCATACATTTATTTATTGATTTATTTATTTAAAAACAAACATTACTCCTCCTTGCAATTTAATAATTTGCTTTATATATAATAACAATTTGAATAAATGTTAATCAAGAAAACCAAGCAATGATTTGCATGTGTATAGCAGTGTGCTTAATTTTTTATTTATTTTTCTGAATCACACCTTTTAAGATTGTTGGATGACGAGAAACAAAATTTTATGAGGTGATAAAACTAAATACATATTTTGACTAAATTCCAGTACTCATATGCAGAGAAAAATGGGCACCTTCAATCACCTGACTAACACCTTTCCTACTCTGAACAACAATGCTAAAGATCCAGCTAAAGGCACTTTAGCAAAGTAATTTGGAAGAGCTGAATACGCATAAGCATGTTTTTTTTTTTTTTTTTTTTTTTTTTTTTAAATGACTATCGTTATCACCACGGGCAATGTGGAGAATTAGATGGAAACATGAACTTAATCTATTTTGGAATAAAACTATAACGCAACAGAATGTGGAAGCAAAGTGTTGTACATACATTTGCAACACCTTGATTCCAATACATCTTTTAAGCATTCTGTTGTAGATTTGCTGATGTGCTTGGAATTGGTGTCGTTTTTAAATAACCAAATTAGAAACCGAGCCTTAGCATCTGGATATATTGCATTGCATTTAATTAGCAGTACATATTGACTAGATAGTTGGGACTTATCATCAGGTGGTCTGGTTGTTTGATGTGTATGTTCCTCTGAAAGTCTTGCCAGTTTCTTAGGTGCGTTGGTTACAGTCTTTCTTGGCAACATTTCATTTGACTTAAAGCTTCATATTTGTTACATTTGGGAAAATGTATTGCTGTTGTCGAAAGCGTTCCGCCTCTCAGCAACATCTATTTCTGTCAGATTTACACTTGATGTGTTTTTGGAAATCAAATAAGATAAAGTAAGGGTTAAAATGTGCACCATTTTCACTTGAGAATGGGTTCATGAGAAGGATTTGATTAGCAACAACACTTTTCAGTGATGTCGTATTCATGGTCAAGTGAGTGTGTAGTTACATTTTTTTCTAAACAAAATGGCATGTACTTACCTTAGCATGGGATTATATACTACATACATTTTTAAAAGATATTTAACAAGTCTTTTCCTTACCTACAAAGACTTCTTTTTTTTTTTGTAGCATTTTGGGAATCCTGCCCCTGTGTGCCAACATTAGGCAGTTTCTCTTTTACACAGAGGTTGCAGTGAAGAACACGGGTGCCTGAATGTTTGATCCACTGTTTCAGCTCCAGGCCTTTCTGTTGCAATCCTTTCAACCTCTTTGTACGTTTTTTTTTTTTTTTTCTGTGTGTAAATGTGTGAGTGTGCACACAGTGCAGATGCCTATGGGATGTGTCTCTTGAGCTTCACAGCATACAATGGAATTTGTATGATAATTGCAGCTTTTGAAATATTAATTTTACCTTCAGCCTGCTCCCCCATCTCCTCCCCCTTGCTAGTCGAGGAGTATGTATATATGTACTGTGTAAGGTTAGATTAGATAATGAGACAAGGTTCTGCTCTACCACCTTGTACTGAACAGCTCCTTCAACCTCCTTCAGCTTTTCTTTGAGACACCAATATATAAGGATAATTATCTGACGAGCTTGAAATATCCTTCACTGTTCAGGATGCATGACCGCAGCTTAGTGAAAGGGATGTTACTTAATGTTAAAGCTTTGAAAATGTATTGTGATTTACAAAGAAAAAAAACATAAGGCAGTAGGAAAAAAAAAAAAAAAATCAAACGCAACATGGTGCAATAGTCTTGAGTCTTCCCTCATTTCTTTATAGTTTGTTTCCAAGAAGTCAAACCTTCTTGTGATATTTTAAAACGCTCTTGATCAACAGTTCCTCAGGCTTTTCTGAAGGTTTTTCAAAGTTTTTCCCTTGGACTTTGGCTGCCTTTGTATTCAGCTTGAGTTTATTTTTGTTTGATGAGCCACTTAACTCTGACCTGTGAATTGTTCAGGAAGGAAAAGAAAAAAAAAAATACCTTGGCACTTTGTCAATAGCAACCTATCACAAATATATAATTTTGTTCCCACTTTTGAAGCTGAACTGTTACCCATTCTTGCTTTCTGTGACACCACAGCTGGATCCATTTTCTGTTCTCTCGATGTGAGTCAGCACTGATCAGCTGTAACTTCCTGTTGTTTTTCTGTTCTCTTATTTTTGCTCATCTCGCTGTGTTTCTCTCATTCCCTGTTGGTCAATTGCCTTCCATTGTGATCCGGTGTGTTTGCGTGGGCGGAGTGAGTACTGTTCTCAGCGGGCGGCCGTCCTGAGTCACACAGGCTTCCTGTCTTGCATGAATAGGTATTTGATTTCACTTTAGCCTCATTGGTAGAACATCATCCTCACCTCATTTCACTCCATATCCTGCCACTGGCCACTGAGTGCGCATTTTCAAATGTGCATTTAGGCCTTACCATAAGCAAGCATGACTGCAGCGAGTCATCTGTGAGACAATGCCAGAGTACATCCGACTCTAGTCAATTTCAATATAGTTTGCCTGCAGACAAACAGGTCTCTTGTTAAGTCTCTGTCTATTTAGACAGTGGCACATTTGTTTATTATTTTGGTGTTGCATCTGAGTAAATACAAAAGATCCCGACTATCATTCGGATAAGAATTTGGGCACAACGTTCATGGAATACAGTCATTTGAGTGAAGGTCGATGCTTGATTTATTTAAAATCCGAAATCCTGCTCTGTGACGTTGGAAACGTGGGATGTCCTGGTATGTTCAGTCATCCATGTTCCAGCGAAAAAGCCAGTGTGAACTGTTTGAAACTGGCCGGCCCAGCTCAAAGCTTATTTGATTTGCTGATCACATTCAGCACTAACAGTATCAATTTCGGAGGCTCTGGTATTTGTCTTGTCATGTCGCTTGTTCCTTATCGCTTTTCATCATTATGGTTGGGTGGTTGGCCCGGTTCCATCTGTGTCTGCCACTCTTCTCTGCAAATCCATTGCATTTTGTTGTATTTATGTTGCCATCAGCAATCGATCTTATGCTGTATATGCAATAAATTTGATTGTTTGAAAATCTTAGATCCACTTTTATCTTATCATGTGAGATATTAACATCATTCACACAGTGTTTTACTTAACTTCAACCATTTTTAATAGGGCTACTTATGTTCCACATTTATCGGCAACCATGATAGAAATATATAATTAAAATTTTTTTTAGCTCTAGTTTTATACTTACTTTGTCAACCTTTATCAGAGTACATTTATTTAGTGTGTGTGGGGTGGGGGGGGAGTTTTGGTAAGATAAAACTTAAGATGAGGCTCCCTGAACTTTTTTCTCCAGAATAGTTTTTTATTTACACAGATCTCTGCCCACTACAGCACTGAAGTACAGAATAGACTTATAAATGTGGAAATAAGGCTAATAAGCCTAAAATTACAGTGGTTACGGTTTAAAAGCAGACTGTCACTCTAAACTGCAAGAGTGAATTTTAAATTAACTGAGCCCACCCTTACTCCTCACTGTGGGAGAAAGGGCGTATACTTTTTTTCTATCAGTATTATATGAACAACTACCTGAAGTGATGATCTGTTTTCTATCTCTAAAAGCATTATTGCTTGTTCTCCTCCTAACTCCACCTTTAGTTCATCTTCCAGGGTCAGTTTTGGTGTAGATTTTTACCAGCTTTTGTCTAACATGCATTAAAATAAAACACAGGAGAGGGGATAACGTATAAAGGCAGAGGGTCAGAAAAAGGAGGAGTTTCTTAAAGAAACAGGCCAATTTCAAGACGTCAGATTTCTTATGTTTGATATGCAACAGCAACAACCGAAGATGACATACTTTCTTAATGGTGCTATGAAACGGCAATGTGTGTCTGCAAAATAATACCACCCCTTTTACTATGGGAGATGATCTCTAATGCTGTGAGCCTGTTTCGCTTCTAGTATCAAATGCAATCTAGGCATTTTCAAAATATGTATTTGTGGGCGGAAAATGTGTTTCAGCAGGACAATGACACCAGAACTAATTTCTATAGCAAACCTGGGTGGGCTCAAGAGAAAACGGCATATGATAGAACCCCGGACTCTGGATGTCCTATTGTAAGGGATTTGGTCAAAAATGCCTCTTTCTGAATGCCCCAACTCTGTGAAATATTAGAGGAGAAACTTTGCCTTATCACATTTGCATACAGTGTGCCTCATATTGGCTAATAATTTTTTTTTTTTCTTAACATGGGATATCCTCCCCCACCCACCAAGCTGTATAAATGTACGCAAGTTAAATATTAAAATGTTCTAAACTTGTCAGTCAGCTACGCTTTAAATTTGAAGCATTTCATTAAAGTTGTAGAGTTCTGTTATTTATGTGTTGATGTTTTAGCCTTTATTATTTTCTTGCATTTTCTGTTTAGCATAGAATGGGACCCAATAGGGATTCATCTTCTGAGGACAAATAATGCGGAACAAGTTAATATGTTACACAAAAAGTTGAAAAATATTACCGTGGAGACAAAAGTCCTAATATCAGACATTACTGATAAGCTTTTTGCATTTGTGATCTTTGTAAAGGGAGGTAAAATTAAAATGTGGACATTTATAGCAGAGTGTTAACAATAGCTGCTAACAAACAACAACGGCTGTGAAATTGAGCCAGGAGCTGCTGATTGTTCCTTCGGTGTGGTAACGGCGTGGAGGTTGTAGGGCTCAGCAGCAGTATGCTAGCTATTGGTTATTGCAAATTTATTTCACCGTAGAGAAGCTCAGAAAGGCAAGTTGTTTTTTTTAAATTTATTTTCACAGGATGGGTATTGTGTGTGCTCTAAAACAGATGAAGTGAGCATATTCCATTTTCTTTGTATTTTTTTTTCTTGTTTGCTCCAAGGTTTGTTCTCTAGAAGGATTGCAACTGCTTTGTTGGAAATCAAAGGGAAAACAATGTGTGTTGTCTTTTTTTTTTTTTTTTTTTTTTTTCCTTCCAAGAAGCAGCAAACTTTCTTATTGCTTCTGCTGCGGCGCTTTTACTCCTCATGTAAAAGCTCCTATACAATTTATCGGCAAACTTCTGAGTTTAAAGGTCTCTGAAGTTTTTCACTCATCATCTTGTCTGACAGAATCAGGAAAAAAAAATCTCTTATACCTTCCCTCTATTTTCTGCCCTCCTCTGATATCTCCCCTTTCGACAGGCAACCCACACTGGAATGCGCTCCTACATTTACAATAAGAACTCTGTGATTGGCTCACAGGCGGAACACTGCGGGATGCGGACATATTTCTTCAGCGCGGACACACAGGAGGACATGAATGGTTGGATCCGGGCCATGAACCAGGCTGCGCTAATGCAGCAGAGTCACACTATAAAGAGGTTGGTCCCGCTCTCCCTGCTTGCTTCTGTGATTGGTCGGACGTTTGCTGGCGCTAACACAATCCGTGAAGCATCGTTTCTACAGACTGGAAAGGGATTGAAGAGCTCTGTTTAAAAAAAAAAAGTGTAGCATAAGAAGAAAATCAGTTTTAAAAATAACTATTTCATTCTTTATAACGAAAACTTGATATGGTGTTTTTTTTGGGTTTTTTTTCTTGGATGTAATTCATTTAGTTTTACTATAAAAATATCCTGGACTGCAAGCCAAACTCTGCCCAGTAACTCTGCGACACAATTATGTTTGGCTATGTAGAAAGCTGTGTTTGTCGTATGCAGTTAACGGTTGTGGTTTGTGGTTATGGGAGTAATCACAAGTTTTTTTTTTGTTTGTTTGTTTTTTTGTGCCTACTAAACCTTCACAACGGATTGCAAAAAAAAAATCTCCCGCAGTCATCTCAGCCTTTTACAGCAAGAATGCTGCATCTATGAAAAATGTTCCCTGAACCACACTTATACCTCTGTAATCAGCCAGATGCACTGCTTCAAATCTTCTAGGCAGTATTGCCACCTGGAGACCAATACGAGTCAGTGCTTCAGAGCTTTTGTGTGTTTTTCTCGGAAAAGGCATAAATGCTGTGAAAACTATATGGCTCCTGGAAGGTCATTGCTTATTTAGAAATAGCTATGTCTTATTGCTTTTTCACACCACATTTTAAAATCGATTAATTGTGAAAAAACAAAACAAAAACAATAAAGAAAGAAAGAAATTATTGATAGGTGGTTCTATTATCTGACCAAAGGTGTTTCATGAAGACAAATTGAGTCATTTTATTGAATCACTATGTAATCATTGATCTCCTCTGTATGTTAACCATGCCATTATGTGCACAGAAATATAATCAACTTCTTATATCTGGCCTTGTTCTGTGACAGAAAGGTGCCTCATGACAAAAACCATCACAGTTTATTGATGACTGGGGCTATGTGGCCACAGACCAGTGAAGATGTCTGTCCTAATCACTGTCCAAAGCAACAACAGGCACAAGCGCATGAGAACTGGATCCGAGAACAAGGGAGGAACGTGGCCTGTTGTGATGAATCAAGTTTACTTAAAGATCACATGATTGGCTGCATAATTGTGTGTTGCTGCTCTAGGTAACACATGCCAACAGGATACCTTATTGGCAGAGGCTGACAGGGGCAGTGTGATGCTTTGGGCAAGTTTTGCTGTGAAACCTGTTTTTCTGACATCTTCTTTGATGTTGGACACTTGAACTGCATGTATCATTGTTGCTGGCTATTCACATTCTTTTATCAAATCAATATTCCCTCTTTCAGGAGGATAATGGACTCGACGACAAAGCAAAAGTAAAAGTGGTTCAGGGATGGTTGGATGAGCACAACTCATCCTGGGGTGTGCTGGACAAATAAGTCCCATATCTCCTGTTTGCACTGCTATGTCTGATACCAAAGCACTACTTAAGGGGTCTATGGAGTCCATGAGTCAGGACTGTTTAAGGCTGCAATAGGGAGATTAACACACTACTAGGTACCTGGTCTGAATGTAATGGCTGATTTATGTATATTGCTGTCTGTCTGCTGCGTTGTATGCATTTCTGAGATAATTCTGCACTCAATTTATAAACTTCATCAGAAGAGGTTGATCGGATGCCTATCCATCTAAACCGTGTAATTAGATGTTCTACATCCCTGTTTAGCTTTTAATAACCTGTCTCACGTTTTCCACAGAGACTTGGAGAAGTCTGTTCAGCAAGCAGTCCCTCAGACCAACCATGTCCACAATGCTCAGATCTCATCCAAGTCAGACGGCACTCACAGGACAGACAGAGGGGAAGCTCAGGATAACGGGATCAGATTGGCTCACGGGGATGAGGGGAGGTATGGTCTGGAGATCCAGGGAAAACCTAGCCATGCAGCCCCACAGGAAAGAGTTTCACCAGACTCTGTCGGCGGCGGACCCCCCCACAAAAACGGACAGCAGACTGTGATACAAGTGACTCTACCAACAGAGCAAAATGGAAGTGTTGTCTATCAAAGGGGCTTTGTTTCACGGACTGACTCGGGGAAGCATGTTCAGAGGAAAAATACTCTGGCTCAGGTGGAGCAGTGGGTCAAAGTTCATAAAAGCGACCCGACAAAGAGGTCAGTTGGCTCTGATTCTCTTTTAAAGAACATGAATGTGACAGTGTTGAATAAATGACTCCATCTTGTGGTTAATTTGAGAACTGCACAACAAATGGCCCCCTTTTCTTCTCATTGTGTTATTTATAGAGGATTTAAAAGATTGTAATGTCATGTGTTTTTTCTGTCTCAGTGCTCCATCCGTTGACTACAACCTCCCTCGGCGGACTCCTCCTTTAAAGCCCAAATCCAGCACAATGGATGCTACTTATCAGTCGCTACCAAAGTCCCCTCGCCTCCTGTCTGGCAGCAGCTCCCCTCCAACAACATGCAACCTACCCAGTGACTATAAGTACGCCCACGACCGACTGAGCCACTTCCGCATGTCCACCGACGAGCGAATGGCCACGAAGGAAGGGATGGTGTGGCAGCTGTACGAGTGGCAGCAGCGGCAGCAGTTTCGTCACGGCAGCCCCACTGCTCCCATTTATACCGGCCCGAATTTCACAGACTCCTCGTCCTTCAGGGTTACCGTGGAGATGCCACGCTCCATCTCTGTCCCCCCGTCTCCGTGTGAAGTGCCGCCATCAGTCCCCTCCACTTTTAAACCTCTGTCCCCACGCAGGCCACACACGCCCTCAGACAGACGCACCGTCCGACCCCTAGACGAGCTGGGACTTGAAGACAGCACAAGATCCAGCTCCCCTGGCAATATATGTGCTCATCTCTCTCAGGTATTAAGCTGGATACAAACCTCTGATATTATATTTCTCAACAAAAAGTTTTCCCTCAGAATGTGTTTCAACTTCTTTACTAAAAAAAATTATTCTGACTTTTGTCCTGTTAAAAAATGATCCAAGTTTGCAACTCAAAATGAAATCTTTTCATGTTACTGACATGTTTCTCCTCACTAGAAGATGCAATAACATTATGGAGTGAACGGATTGAGGTTTTAGGGCCCAAACAATATTCCGTTTGGGATATTGTTTGGAAGAAGAATATACCTCTTCTGGAAGAAGAGGTATAAAGTCATAGACTTTCTTTGTGATCAGTGTACATAGTTTGAACTCAACAACAGCGACAGAATGGAGCACCTTATTTTAGGTTCAAATTGTACCACTTCATCACTAATAGAACTGGATTGTCTCTTTCTGTAAGTGGAGTCTCCACGCTTGCATCCCTGCTTGGATGCTAATGGAATCTCAGCAAAAAGGTCTAGGTTGGCTCCATGAAAGAAGAATGTTGTGCTACTTCTGGCACAGGGCACCTGAACTCAAGAATGCACAGAAATCAGTAGCTAAAAAAAAGGAGAATTGTAAAGTGAGTCACATGGGATAAACTGCTTGCATGTCCATGGTGTGTGCAGACTATGAACTCTTGCACTATGCACAGATGTTACACAAAACGGATGAAACGTATAATGTGGACAAAAAAAAAAAAAAATCAAACACAAACTAAGACACGGGCGATCAGCCCCTTCAAGCTCTGATGAGAGAGGTTTCTGAAGTGTCGTGTGTTGATTCTACAGACACTGGATGGACATGTCAGGTGGGAATTAGTAAACCAAAATCTGTTTTTGTATGAACAGAATAATCCAAGAATGAATCAAGGAAATCAAGGGCAGATTTGGAACCGTGAAGCTCATCGCTTGTTAGAGGGATTCATCCCCTCAATTTGATCTGTAAATAGGGAGCAGCTTCTTCAATGTGAGAAAAAAAAAAAAAAAACTGTGGTGGGGGAGTTCTCACAATGTTATAACATTGTGAACCAGCATAGACACCCAGAGCTGAGACTTGTCTGTGTTACCCAGTGGAAACATGAGAATCCTTCTTTTCATTAATTTGCTGTTGCCGAGTCGTTTAAGCTTTAACACTGTAATACAGGCACACAGTAACCACCAATAGCCTCTCATTGGCATGGGATTGACGATGACTTTCTTAGGTCTCACACGGTGCACTAAATGACAAAGGTCTTATTCTCACGGTAGCTCGTGACGTCAGAATGCTGCGAGCTCACACTGGGGGCCCCATGGGAAGGCTTTCACGAGAAGCCTGAGAAGGCTCCAACATTTCAGCGTGCACACTTTGATGGCCGTGTGATTCACAGAGACCACACCCACAGGTGGCGTGAGCGCGTGTGAGCGAAAGCTGGCTTCTGCGCCGTGCCTTAAAGCCAGCAAAGCGCTCAGACAGCACCGCCACCGCCACAGGAGACGGAGCGAGAGGATGTCCCGCAATCCACACCCTGTGCCGTCTCCTCACCACACCCTCCACATGTGAAAAGTTCTCCTTCTGAACCAGTACCACAGCTGCCAGCGCACACAAGCTTTACAACCAGCCCAATGGCTTTGCATAAGTAAACAGTGTCGTAGATGCTATCATTCACTTCAAGTGTCAAGACACTAATTACTACCACCGAACAGTGAGATTCACAATTACAGGAAGACACACGTTTAACAAAGGCAGCCACAGTGCTTGTGCAAAACAGCGACGTTTGTGGGAACTGCCTTTAGTCGGTGCCCAGCGTCTCAGAGGCTGATGGTGCTTAAGTAACGCTGAACGCCTCTGTGGAATATCATTAAGAAGTACAGTGTGTTTTATCAGTGGCTAATCCAATTTGCCCAGGGCTTCTCAGCATCCCATAAACATCTTTGCAGTATCCCAACCATCAGCACTGGTCTCTTTCTTCTGATCTCGCATTTAAATAAAAATCCTATTATACAGCAAAAAAACTGTGGCATGGGAATCTCAAAGGGAACGGCTTACAGGGCTTCTCTTGCTGGTAGCAAACAAATGTTATTTTAAGAAAGCAGGTTTGGTATAATTTATGTGTGGTTAATTAAATCTCTTGTTGTTTGTGTCCTTTTAAGGTTCTGTGGTGGGTCTAGGCTTTTTTGCTAATTCTGTGTGTTAAGCAGAAATGTCAAATCTTCCAGGCCCTGTAGCATCTGAAACTCGAGGCACACCTTGTTTCGAAGAAGAGGGAGAAAAGGATGGATGGAAAAAACAAAACTGCTGCGTAGGCCAATTTGTTTGCAGACTTGGAGGCAATAGTTTAACTTCGATTGAGTGTGATTTTTACCCCACCTTTAACACCTTACTGAAGATTACTTTTTATTAATTAGACATTCATATCTTTGACCTAAGTCTCTTCAAGTCAAAACTTGCTTAACATGGCTTTTTAAATATTTCGTTACTTTATTTTGTTGTCTATTGTGCCTTTATCTAGATGCTGTTTTGTTCTTTGTGTTTTATATGTTTTCTTTTATTGGGACCTGCCGTAGCAATTTCTAGTAATTAGCGAAAAAACGAGCCTAATTGAAATCAAAACAAATTCTAACTGACACTGTTTTGTGTCATTTGACTCAAAATAGATAGAATTTTGTCTTCCACTGCGTCTCACATGACAGGTTTCAGAGCAAAGGAACACAAAGGAGGGCAGAGTTGTAGAGAATTACAGAGATGGCGGAACACTCAGTTCAAACAGAGGAGGGCAGAGCTTCTAGTTAGAACTAGAGATGCCACCTTTCTACAGGAACACTTACTACAGACAAGTATATATGTTTTATAAAATATTTAGCACCTATGACAAAAAAAAACAAAAAACATTTTCACTTTTCTGCTAAATTCAGCAACTGCACATTTCTTGTTAAGTAGCAAGTAGTATAAGATTAGTAAAATTAGTAGTATTAGTGTTTTGAAATTAGTATTTCAAAAAAGCAGAAGACATATTTCGAACAATAACAATATTTGTTGTTAATCTGTTGCCAAGAGATGAGCGCGTTGTCTGGTAACCAAATGCCACAAAGTAAGCATCTGACTTTTACTTTTGCAAAATGTACCAGCTGTAAATTTCTTCTCTTAACAGACAAGCAGTATTTCAAAAGAGCTTGTGTTTTATGATCAATAATATTGCTTACTAATTTGGTGTTTATAGATGAGCGTTGTTTTCTGGTAACGAACTGCCACGAAGTATATATCAGACTTTTACTTTTGCGTTGAATGTCAGTTTTATAATATATTTACCACCAATGACAAATAAAAAAACATTTTCACTTTTCTGCCAAATTCACCAACTGCACAATTCTTGTTTAAGTAGCATAAGATAAGTAGTATTTCAAAAGAACAGAAGAAATCTTATGTTTTTTGAGCAATAACAATATTTGTTGTTAATCTGTTGCACGTTTTCTGGTAAAGTGCCACGAAGTAACCATCTGATTTTTTTATTTTTCTAAACTTTACCAACTGTAAATTTCTTGTGTCTAAGCAGATAAGCTGTATTTCAAAGGAGCTTATGCAACAACAATAACATCAGTTATTCGTGTGGTGTTAAGAGATGAGCGTTTATTTTCTGGTAACGAACTGCCACGAAGTATTAATAAGATTTTTACTTTTGTGTTGAATGTCTGTTTTATAGTATATCTACCACCAATGACAAAAAAAAAAAAAAAAAAAACATTTTCCCTTTTCTCCCAAATTCACCAGCTGCACAATTCTTGTTAAGTAATAAGTAGTAGCAGCATTTAAAAAGAGCAGAGGAAATCTTTTGTTTTTTAGAATAATAACAGTATTTGTTGTTAGTCTGTCGCTAAGAGATGAGCGTGTTTTCTGGTAACCAAGTGCTACGAAGTAAACATCCAATTTTTACTTTTGCAAAATTTCCCAAATGTTAATTTCTTGGATCTAAGCAGATAAGCAGTATTTAAAAGAGCTTATATTTTATAAACAATAATATCAACTATTAGTGTGGTAAGAGATGAATGTTTTTTTTTTTTCTGGTAACGAACTGCCACAAAGTATAAATCAGACTTTTACTTTTTTTTGAATGTCTGTTTTATAATGTATTTACCACCAATGACAAAAAAGAAATAATTCAGTTTTCTGCCAAATTCACCATCTGCACAATTCGTGTTAACCTGTTAACAAGAAGCATAAGAAAAGCAGTATTTCAAAAGAGCAGAAAAAATCTTCTGTTTTTTAGAATAATAACAATATTTGTTGTTGGTCTGTTGCTAAGAGATGAGCGTTTTTCCTGGTAGCGAAGTGCCAAGAAGTAAACATCTGATTTTTACTTTTGCAGAAGTAAAAATCAGAAGGCAGTGCATTAACATTAGCACAAACATTAGCGGTAGCTACTGCCCACATTAGCATTAGCCTTTTCCTTTTAATAAACCTTTGAGCTATTTTTGTTATTTATTAGCCATGTTTACCACACTGAATGGAGGAAGTCAATGCAAGACAACATGCTAGTTATACCCCACATGCCACTGGCAGCATTAGGCTACCATTAGCATTTTAGCTAATTTTAGCTTATACACTAATTTTAACATACTGAAAGGAGTAAGTCCATGTTACTCATCATGCTAGTGACCCTCCACATGCTGTTGAGTACATTGTATCTTAATTTAGCATTGATGCTAATTTTTAGCATCTGAACACTGGGTTCCAACCGATGGGCACACCTTGGCAGGCTTCGTTTAAATTTCTTCAGAAATGTTCTAGTTTTTACTGATTATAAAGCACCTTGGTTAATCTAGGAGTTAATGTATAGGGCGATAAAAATAAATGCATTATGTATTATTATATTCTGTTTGATTCGAATTTATATTATTCTTTAGTAACAAAGAGATAAACTATATCTTTCCACAGACTTCCCAAATAGAGAGAAGATCTGTGCCAGCTATGGGCTACATCACACACACAGTCAGTGCTCCCAGTCTGCATGGCAAAACGGTACGATCTTTTGCTTCTGTTGCCTACTGTAATCTATTTATATTTTGTTGTTGTTGTTACCGTTACTGGCATACAGTACTGTGCAAAAGTATTTGGTTATTCATTGCTTTGCTTACAAGAGGCAATCTTTTAAAGTGTTCTTGATCAATACTTCTTCATGCTTTATGAAGACCTTTGAAAGTTTTCCTTTGCTGTTTGGCTGCTCAGTTTCCATTTATGATAAGGAAATGCTGCATTAAGCTAGAGTGAGATTTTAACTTCACCACAACAAACAAAGAATATATGTAAAACAGATTAGCTCACAAGTAATCAACTCAGAATTAACAAAGCAAGACCAGATTTATCTATATTGTTTTATGTCAGGCACAAAGGAGGCGAGCACAAGGAGGATCAGTGTGTGAAACAGTGTTTTTCCAGTTCATTCTTAAAAAGAACTTCTTTGAAATTTTGTTCAAAAAGGTTAAAATTAATTTATCTTCATAGTTGAGATCCAGTATAAACGTGTTCTCATTCGTGTATCAAATTATGATTGAAATAAAGTTGAAATTAGAGATTCGCTAACATCAATATTGGTAGTTATTTTTTTAATATTGCTCATTGTCGGGGTCCGAAAGAAACCTCAAGAAACATTGATAAGGTCTGCTTTGAAATATTCAAAGCATTACTTTATCATTGGAAGCAATGTATGAAGAAACAAGAGCTGTTGTTAAACTTTTGGACAGCGCTTTTCTTGAAAGTAAATTAATAGCAAATTAAATACTGCTGAGAGGTTTCCACAATGATCTGTCCATGTTGCTTACATTGCTGCACTATGTTGTGGAGGAAAGCCTAAGCAAAATAGATAACCAAGCTCCAAATCTTCATAACTTTATAATGTTCCCAAAGGAAGAAGTTGTCGGAATTGCTCAGGGAGGATAACCATTTCCTTTCTACAATGAGTTTCATTTGAATTAATTGTCAGTGAAAAAGTTCTTAATTGTTTTTTAAGTTACAAACAGACAGCAGTGTACTGGCCTCGGCGTCACTTGGCTCTGAAAGCCTCTACAGTAAAGCAGTTGTAATGCCCAGATGGTTATCGGATATTTTCTCTCATCCCTTTGTACCGTCACTTGCTGTGGGCCCCCCTTTAACTCTGGCTTGGCTACAGCCAGAGGAGTTGACTCTGCTTCTCATTCAACTGCGGAGGCACCAGGCCAAGATGGCTGGTGTGCATAGCCCCTGCAGTGCGTTCGCTCACCTGCAACACCACCAGCACAACGGCCTTCTAGGCCCCAGCATGCAGGTCAGGGACGCTCATTCCTCCCTAAACGCAGCATTCTGCAACCCCTGCAAGTGCATTGTGGCCCCGTCTTCCCAGTCATTCCTGCACATTACTTCCCTGACATTTTGACAGACTCTGCAGTCTCTTTGGCACTGCCTGGTTGTCTGATTTTTATTCTACCATTCTGGCATGACGTGAGCTGCATTGTAATTACAAGCTGCATTTATATCCTTTAATATCACTTGTCCAAACATAACAGTGCTACTAGAGCTTTGCTTGACTGTGTTTATTAAAACTGTTAAAAGCTAATCTGCCATATTCAAAGCATGTTGCTTGTCAGAGTTGCTTATATGAAGCCACCCATTTTGACCGGTAGATGATGTTGCGCCACATTTTGATCTGTGTGCATTAATGTTTTGTGTTTGGGGGGTTATCATTCTGAAGCACCCACCAGGCCATAGTCGTCTCCATGAGCCTGCAAGGGAAGATCACTGCTGTTAGACTAAAGCTGCAGTGCTGCTCAGTAATGACAACTCCACCCAGGTTCTCACGTCTAACCATTCTCCATGCTCATGAGGAAATATAGGCTCTCAGTCTGACCACATGTCATGCACAGGACCTGTGTTGCTGAGTTGTGCGAGAGGTCACAAACGAGACCTTAAAGCAGTTCAAAAATGACACCATTACCTAATTACAATGTGGCTCCGCTAATTGCAGATAGAAGCATAGAGTTTGAAGTACACTGTAATTGAGATCAAGTTAATTAAAGTTTTGTTTGTAAAGCCTGAACAGCACATAAAGACTAAAGGAGTCATCTGGTAACCCATTATCCTGTGCAGCTTCATTTCAAATGACTTATCTCTTCACTGCTCATTTAAAGGCTGATGATACTTACATACAACTGAAGAAGGACCTGGAGTATCTAGATCTAAAGGTGGGCCCCAACAAAGAAAACGGCACTTCATCCTTTTTCATCCTGTTCTCAGTATATTCTGCTCTGCTGCTGCTGCTGCCTCCAGCGTCTGCCTCCCCGATTCCCTTTTACCTGTCTGTCCTCTGTTCTGTGCACTCTGCTGTTATGGTGGAATCAAAATGTCTTTCAATGCACACTTTATTTTTCTAATTCAATCAATATTGAACGATATGCTGGTTTGGATTCTCATGACAACCCTAATTACTTAAATAGAAGGCAACTGAACTTCTCTTGGTTTCACCTCTCAAACAAAGTGGAGTGAGTTAGCAAAATGTTTAGTTACCTTCTGCTTAAGCACTTATGAGTTTAATACTAACACCAAAAATGGTGGAAAAATGTAGAAATCTCACCATAACACTAGATGATATATTATTCTGATGTGATTTGAGGTGCTCCTTCACAGGACTGAATGATGGAAAAAAAAAAAAAGTGACCCTCAGATCCCATCAGTATAACAAGTACTTAACGTTTATTTGTTTCCTGGGTTTTATTGTAGCTAATAAGTGGCCTGTTTGCTGTTCACACTGATGCACATTCAAAGCAAAATTATCTTTATGTTAAAAATTACATTACCTGTTAAAAACAGTAAGTTGAGCTTCCGGCCTTGCTAGAATGTAAAAATGTGTTTGCATGCCAAGTCAATTGGCATTTCTACTGCTTTCGAAATTAACGGAAGCCGAGAACGGCCAAGTGAACGCAGTATTTTCTTTGCTTGCTCAAGATATAAATATATTATCTCCAGACAATGATCTCAATTACAAGATCATTTTAGTTTTAAGTTTTATCATTCAGTATTGCCGTCATGACACATGGCAATGATCTAAAAATGTTTTGATTGAGGGATGTGCTTATTTATGAATTCAACTGCTTGCAATTTTCTTGAAATTGGAAATACTAAAATACGTTAAAAATCATATCAAACAACCAGAACACCAAAAACAAACTAATTTATCTTGCATTAGTAAACCAGATTAGCTGTTTTGTTAACATAAATAAGCACTGTTATCTGCAGATAATCCAAATAAAAAGTGTTTATCTGTGGATAACGTTCAGAACAAAACTAAATCAAAAGATGACGACTCTCGGCTTCTTTACAGGTGTGGTATCATAAATTTGAGGAAATGTTGCACATAAAAGGCCTCAGGTCTAAGTTATGTATCGTAAATACCCAAAATAAGTTCATGATTATGTAAGGATCTTCTGGCATGCAGAGAAACATTTGTTTACATTGAAAATGGGTTTGGGTCAGTTTGCCTATTCACCAATTTGTTTATCTAACATAATGCAGCTTTGCTTTCCATTTTGTATACGTGAAGAACAATTTCTTCCCCGTGTATGCAACTTATGAGGCGTCAGTCTGATTTTCTTTATAAGTGATTATTTTCAGAAATTTTAATATTTGGGAAGGATTTGTTTTTGAACCTATTACATTTACTTTGGTTTTGTCACTTTCAGTCAAATTCAAAACAACTTGCGTCCTGTTACTGACATGTATTTTTCAGATTCATGAAACTCAATTTCCTTATGCTAGATTATGATAAAAAACATCTTAAGTTGTAGGTTGTCAAAGTGTTTATCAAACGTCTCCCTGTCAGGTTCAGATTGATGACAAAATGTCCTCCAGAAGACGACGTTTTATACCAAACTTTTTCCAGGTATAAAACAACAAAAACTACAAACTACAATTGGAAAATAGGCAAAATGACCAGCACCCATTGACAGTCTGTTTGAAATGTTTACATGGCTTATGTATGCCTGCTACAGTCTAAGAGAATCCTGAATACCTCAGTGCTGCTCTTTCAGAACAAAAACTGCAAAAGTGACGAAGCAATTGATTATTGGCAACTATATATGGTCTATTTTAAAAACATTTTGGTGTTGCTAGTTTATATATTACAAATAGGGCTGTTACGAATATTTTAGTAATCGAGTAATCTATCGATTATTCTTACGATTAATCGAGTAATCGGATAAAAAAAAATTATAAAATGAAATATTGGTAAATCTGGCATAATACCGGTGTTACTATCAGATATCAATATCAGTCCAATTTTTCATATTTGAGCATCCCTAACAGTTGCTTTTTTGTAGTTTAGAAAACTAACCTGTAACAATAATAGCTCACTTTCTAAGTTAACCAGAAGAAAAGTTATAGAAAAATCTGAAATTATATTGAATGTAATAACAAAGAGGCAGGCTCACAAATATGCTTATAAAAAATGTCTACAATCCAGCTTTTAGTTTATGTATTCATCTTCAGTGAGTTTAAAAGATTAATTAAACTCACCTTGCCACCTAACCTGTCACGCTTTGGGTTTGAAAATACGGGAAATGCCGCCTGGAGTGGGAGGAGAGGGCGAATGAACGAACGTAAGATGGGGTGGAGGGGAGGAAATAGACCAGCGGACTGACGAACCGTTAGACCGGGGGACGAACACGGGGGGAAGCAATACGGGATATTTACGACACCTTCACTGGTCACACTCAGAAACTCATCTACCAGCCATGTACGATGCGCTCCGTCACCCGTTTCTTCAGACCGGGATATGAAATTTATTGTGCAGTTCGTCGGTAAAGCTACATTTACACGGTAAGCATCAGCTACTCAGCCGCCCGCCCTGTTCAGGCTATCCGCTCACCTCAGCGCTCTTCCCGCCGTTCGCTTTCAACCAGCAGCCCCGGAGGAGAAATGCTGCCGTACTCCAGGCATTCCCCAGTCATTTTAAGGATGCTTATTGGTTCCCCAAAAACGATAAAAAGTCTGGCATTATCATCAATCAATAAAATCCCCACGGGCCAATCTTGAAGATTGGACTTTATGCCGCTGAGACTTAGCTTTTGTCAACAACTCAGAGGCGGAAGTGAGAGCTCCGCGCAACGCAAATTAAGTCCCGGCCGGAACACGGTGCGCTAACTAATAAAACATAAATTAACGAAGCTTCGAGGCAGGTAAATTTTCCTCGAGGAATTTTAGTAATCGAGGTACTCGAATCATTCGAGGAATCGTTTCAGCCCTAATTACAAATAATGGCATAACTCACTGTTAGTCCAACAACAGCTGACGTCCAAATAACCTGATGAAAATAACTACATTTGGAAACTTGCGCAAATAAACAGGAAGGTCAAACGTTCATGATGGTGATGCTTTACATGATATGAAGATGGATTGAAACATGATTGCCTGTGATCTTAAATTAGCGGTGGTCATATATTACGACAAATGCCACCACCACACTTAACACTTTCGATGTAAAATTGCAATTTTGCTCAAATAACTTGTAGTTTCTAACAAGAAAAAATATGATCCTTTGATCACTTAAAAGAATTTTCCCATACCAGAAAATTATCCCAGCAACACCACAGAATACATTATAACACCCTAACATGCTGTAAAACACCCAGTCTGACCAGTTTTATTTAATTTTTTTATTTTTACTTTGACATGCAGAGTCAGTGGAATACCCCTTTAACTGCGTCTGCCTTTTCCACTGCTCAGTAGTGCAGTGATGGGTGTGTCGATACTGACGTGGGTGTTGTATGAATGTACCACCAGCACCACAAACAAGTTCTGGCTTCAAGCACCACCAGCCATGAGAGACAAATCTCTGGATGTTATTGAGAAAAGAAACACCTCACACAGGATGGGGCAACGGTTACTGTAGTTATGAATTTAAAAGAAATGTTTCAGTGACAATATTTATTGAAAACATAAAAAAATACAGTAAATGTTACTCCAGAGAGGGTTTGAGCATCTTTACTTAAAACAACATAAAAGAAAAGATATTTAAGATTTAAGAAAATGTGCTACTTCATAACTGAAAACCGAATGATACAGTTTTTCTTAAGACAAAAAAGTTCTTCACAGAATAGTAGACACTACACCTTTTCTAACGATATTAACTGCATGTCATCTTCTGCTCTTACTTTTTTTTAGTGCATGGGCCTTACAAACTAAAATAAGACATGTTTTGATTTTCTACATCTACCCCCGTTTAGTTTTTATTGATTTCATCTTGGTGGGGGGGGGGAATAAACATCCATTCCGCCATTGTCTTCCGTTTATCTAAGATTGAGTTGTGAAGGCAAGCGATCCTGAAGCGAACCCCAGACGTATCTCTCCCCAGTGACGTCCTCCAGTTTATTCCGGGGGATTCCAAGGTGTTCCCAGGCCAAATGGGATCTGTAATCCCTGCAGCGTGTTCCGCGTCTTCCCCAGGGTCTTCTCCCAATGGGACATGCCCATAAAGCCTTTTCAGGGTGGAGCCCAGGGGGCATCAACCACTTCGACTTCCTTCTTTTTCTACTTTGAGCTCCCCCTGGAAGAGGAGCTCTTCACCCTATCTCTAAGGCTAAGCCTTCCCACCTTGGGAAAGTTTTTTTTTGGTCGCTTGTATCCAGGCTCTCGTTCTTTTGGTCATGAGTTATATATCATGATCATAAGTAGGGGTCAGAACATAATTGAACTGGTAAATTGAGAGCTTTGCTGTTTGGCCCAACTCTTTTTTTTATTGCAAAAAACTGGAGGAGTCACTCCATTATTGCAGACGAAGGCCCTAAATCTGTCTGCCCATCCCCCTCTGCATCCTACTGTTACTCGTAAACAAGTTACCTACTTACTTAAGCTTGTCTGATTGAGGCAGAGACTAATATCCAACACAAAAGGGACAGTTCACCTTTTCTGGTTTAGAACCATGACCTCAGACTTATAGGAGCTGACCTCATTCCAGTCACTTCACAATCAGCAGAAACACACTAAAGGTCATGTTGGAGGTCATGGGCCAAAGAACCCAACAGAACCACATCATCTGCGAAAAGCAAAGATGAGATCCTGAGGTTCCCAAACCAGACACACTCCATGACTACATCTTGAAATCCTGCCCGTGAACATCACAAACAGCCATGGATATTATCACGTTTTTCTCCATTTGTGCATCCTGTTTGAAGAAACAACGAGAAATATTTCTAAAACCACCATTTGGTGTTGGCAGATATGAAATATTGGGGAAAATAATGTTTCATCTTGCTTTCCTTCACATTTATCTAACACAGTTTGATTAAACCTAATTGCTTTGAAATGTGTTGTACATGTTTATAAAATATCGCTACGTGAGGGAATAGGCTTTTCTACGTTATGTAGACGGCACATAAGCAAAACTGCTAAAGAACTGGTGTTGCTACAACTCAAATCTTACCAACCATCACCCACACTGTGCTATTCGTCCTGCCAACATGAGTGACACCGTATGATTACTGACAGTGCCTGCATGGTGTAGCATTGTTATTACTGAACTGGACCGTTGCTACCTTTTATCATCCAGCAGAAGAAAGACACAAAGGCCATAAAGTTCAGGTGAGCCAAAATGAGAAATAAAATATCTTCATCCATGTGAGTCCAGTTTTGTTCAGGTTAGAAAAAAAACAAAAAAACAACTAAAAACCTAACAGATGCTGAAAGGGTAGGATAGAACCCTCTGTAACAAACAATAGATGTGTACATATATTAATCATGTCTGTCTAATTGATAACAAAAAGCCCTTCATTTTGGGTTTCACCATTTACAAAGCGATTATTCATACATAATGTTTGCCCAAATGTAGAGGAGCAAAGTCTAAAACAGTCTGGATTCAAATCGATTTATGTAAATAATGCCAATTTATCACATATTCTGTCAGTTTGTTCATACTTGAATTAAGTCCTGTACAAAATGTACAGTTTATGTCTAATTAAAATAGCTTTGTCCAAAATACTGAAAATGACATGCATTAAAAAAAAACCATACAAGATGTATATTTTTCTTTTAAAAAAGATCCTCATATAAAAATCTTCAGTAAGAGCAGCCCTGAGCTTTCAGGATTTCCCGAGACATGATCAGAAGTCTTTGTTTTTAAATATATTCTTCACTTTCACCACAGATTTTATCAGTGGATATTTACCCCGTTTTTTTCTTTTTTTTGTTTGTTTTTTATTATCTCTATCTAATTTTATTTACCTTAACTTTTGCAGCAGTATCATTATGGATTTTGAAGGAGATTATTTGTTCATAAGTGCATTCATGAAAGGATTAGACAAATTCTAATATTTAAATGCCATTATTGAGGGTTTTATGATGTTTTAAATAATTTTGAATTTCAGGTCACTGCACAGGAGAGCTTAAAAAAAGGGAGATCTTCCAGGCCTGTGAAAATTGCAGAAAGCGACGCGGATGTAAGTACACGTTGCCATAGTTTACAGAACAAACGCCCCGTTTATCAGCCTCCCTTTTCCCCGTGATCTTCACTTCCGACTTCTGACAATCCACTACTGAGACGCGGCTGACTTCAGTCTGACTTTGCTGTGCGCTTTAGTGTGGTTTTCTGTGTGTGTTTTTAACTTGTGGTAAACAGAGGCAGCAGAGCTAAGGGAACATGTGTGTTGCAACACTGTGGGGACACGCATCCACGCTGCACAGTGTGGGCCTGAGAGTATCGACCACAGCTTTTATTTTTCTCCCCACAATTTAAAGGGAAAAATGCATGTAATGGGAGTTTTAGATGTTGGGCTGTTAAATTTTTCAGTTTGATTTGCCTGGTCCTGCTTTTCTCGTTCTTTGTTTTGCGCTGAATGGAGGTAAATAGGATGGATGTCTTGGCTTTTCATCATTAGCATTGTTCCACTTTAACAATTTATTAGAAATTGACAGTAAATTTGTCTGAACAATGAATATTTCATGCAATTAAAAACAACAATATGTGGCAGCCAAATAAAAACAGCTTAATTATTAATTGAACAGAATGATAAATAGATCGGAGGGGGTGGGGGGAATACAGTGGGTGAGAAAGACTGTGAACTCTGCAGTCTTGTGTTGTTTTCATAAACACATAACCCATTTCTGGGAAAACAATTCTGTCACTCTCAGTAAACAAGCCTTTCTCCAGCAGTGAATGTGAAAATATGGATTTTTGATTATGATTACTCATAATGGGTATTACCAAATCTTTCCCCCTAACTAGACAGCGCAGAGCCTTTTGATATATCTTACTGTGTTGATGAGGAGAACTCCTCTGGGCTTTTTACAAAGATAAGCCTTATTGACAGACGGAGAAGGCTACAGTAGACGATCAATGCGTCTCCGGCGGCTGCAAGAGCTGAATGAAGACAAGAATGGAGCGTTTGGCCTCT
This sequence comes from Poecilia mexicana, assembly GCF_051168715.1. NCBI lineage: Eukaryota > Metazoa > Chordata > Actinopteri > Cyprinodontiformes > Poeciliidae > Poecilia > Poecilia mexicana. The sequence goes on from NW_028263372.1 coordinate 18,967,915, forward strand.
GTTGTAAACACATGCTCTGTTTATCACCCCATTCTGTTTTATCTCTTTCCTGATTCTCTCTTGCTTTACTTTTATTCTCTGAAGTGTGAAGTATTATATATGGATTGCTTAGAGGGGGGATATGGATGCTATTCTTTGTTTTCATCTGTTCTCATTACATCTGTTTGTTTTTCCTGCAGGTCAAACTAAGTCGACTTTGTGAACAGGACAAGATTCTTCAGGAACTCGAAGCAAGGATACGTAGTTTGAAGGAGGACAAGGTGTTTTCTTTTTGTTCTTTAATCATGATTAATAATTTAAAGATCTCCGGAGCTCATCGTTTTTAATCGTTTTGCCAACTAAAATCTCTCGATTCGACATTACTGGCTCAAATCTGTGTGAATGTTTCAACTAAAGAGGAGACTATACATCAGTCCTCTGAGATGGGAAACGTCTGTGGACTTTTGAAACTTCAAAAATCCACAACCAATGTTACTGCTCTGTGAGGGAAAACTACAAGCTCAACAATACAGAGTGAGATGTCATCGGGGCCGTGGAGCTTCTTTCACCAATTCATCGGTACCGCTGCCGGTAGAATGTTAAGGAAGCATAACAAATACATGTATGGACGCTAAAAACTGAAGTCAGAGTATTTTTGCACAGTGGAGCAGTTGGTAGCGCTGTTGCCTTGCAGGAATAATCTCCTGGGTTTGAATCCTGTTCCAGCGATCTTTCTCAGGGATCTCTCTGCATTGAGTTTGCATGTTCTCCCTGGGCATGTTTGGATTCTCTCTTGGTATTCTGGCTTCCTCCAAAACAGTCCAAAAACCACCTGTTAGGCCAATTGATTACTCTAAATTGATCTCGTTTGCCCCACAATGACAGCTGGAGATGGACAACAACGCCCGCAACCCTGTAAGTGACTGAATTGTCACTGTACTTGATATATAGTGGCATAAATTATTTTTGTTTTTCCCTACACTCACTTTAGAACCACTTTTTAATAACATTTCCCTTATAAATATCCACAGTATAATAAACTTTTAAAAGTATCCTTTCTGGTTTGCGTTCTGATGTGACATTTTGAGATTATCACTGGTCCCCATCTAACAACCTCTTTTAAAACTTGCTGGAGGCACCAAACATGATGAAGAAACTCTCTAGATAAATTTGTCTTTTGTTGCAGATGCATTAGTTAGTTAGCTTTTGGGATTTTGCCTCGCTTATGATGTGGCAAAAGTAAAAGAACAAAAAAGTATAATCAAAAATAAGGTTGCCAGGAATTGGAAACCTTTAAAAGAAGGTTTTTTTTTTTTTTTTTCATGTTAGATTTTTTTTTTCTCACTGTAAAAATGTACTCAAATTACAGGTTGGATTTTTAAACATTTTTGAGTGTCAGATTATATACGTTGAAGAAAAAGATTAATGTAGTCTTAGGCTTTTTATATATCTTAACTAAGCGTGCCAATATGTGGTGAGATGTATTTAGTAAAAAGCCGTTTCTGAATTTCTAAATTGAGAATTCTTCCCATTGAGAAAATGGACCCAAATTAAAGGTTGGATTTTTCTAGTTTATGTTATGTGGTAAAAGACTAATTTATGTTAAGGTTCTTCTACACATCTTTACCAGAATTGGCAATAAATATGAAAAGCTACTGCACTGAGACTTCCTGTTTTTTATTTTTATTTATTTATTTATTTATTTTTTTGTTCTCTTCAGGACAAGTTGGAATCTGTGCTGGATGTTTCCCACCACCAGATGGAGGAGTATCGAGATCAGCCGGCTCACGCTGAGAAAATTGCCTATCAGCAGAAATTGTTGCAAGAGGATGTGGTCCACATCAGGGCTGAAATATCTCAAGTGTCCACCGTAAGACCCAAGCTTCTCACTAATAACATTACAGATAAAAAAACAAACAAAAAAACTGCAGCTCATTTGAGCTTTAAATATAACTAGTGCCATGTCTTTTTCCAAAAAAAAAAAAAGATTAGCTAGAAAGATGCTCTATTATTTCTCTGTGACTCTGCATATTGTGTTTCTTTAATTACATGAGAACAAGATGTTCACTTCTGTTTTTAGTTTCCTTTTAGCTATTTCTGCAGCTGGCACAATGTTTCAGGTTGACTGTGATTATCAAAATGAGTGATTTGGGGAGAAACCTGAGGCTGTGAAAAAAACTCATGAGTGTATTTCTCGGCAGCATGGGTTAAAACGTTCTCTGATATTCAAAATATTTAGCGTTTGAATAGAAAATATGTAGTTTCAAATCTGGAGTTACAAACTAACCACAAGGCTACAGGAAGTAAACAAGCACATCCTTTATTATTTGTCAGGTGTTAGCATTTAGTGTGGCTACAATAGAATGTAGTCAGTGCATATTTTAATCTTATATGTACATTTACAATACGAACTTGTTTTTATTTGAACAAGTTCAGTAAAGCTGGAGTATATTTCAAGATACGTGAAATGCACGTGTAAAAGGACGGCTACATGTTTCTTGAATTAATGAAGTAAACATGGCCGTCCAAGAAAAGTTCATAATCTCAAAGTTGCGTTTTTTTTTTTTTTTTTAATTATTATATCATATTGGGAGAGTGTGTCTGATTTCTCTATAGGAGATGGAGAATGCATGGAGTGAGTATACCCGACTGGAGAAAGATGTGGACTGGCTGAAGTCAGCCCTGCAGGGACAGATGAACCGCCATGATCTTTCCCAGGTCTATCTCTCTTTGCAGCCTTTCACTTTTACTATACACAGGCTTTAATCAGGAGGAGCTACAAATTATAAATTTCAAATTCTCATTCAAGGCAAAAAGGGATTTGGTCTGCGTCTGTTCAAAAGATCACCCGTCAGTTTCATCTGATTTGGATGAAAGACAGACTTTGTATTTGGGTAGTTGTACAGTAAGCGTTAAAGACGGTCCATGTGTTCTGTCTGCTAATGTTGGAGCGGTTCTGTGTTTTTCTCTCTGAGCAGCAGGAGAAAGTGCAGCTCAGAAAAGAACTGTGGAGGATTGAGGATGTTATTGCAGGACTCAGCACCAATAAAGCTAATTACAAAGTCACAATTGCTTCTGTTACCAACCCAGGTGAGGTCACAAATGAGAAATCCAAACACTAGCAGCGCTATCTGAAACTTGAGTGCCCTAATCTTACTTATTACTTAAGCATGTTTTTCTTTAAAAAAAAAAAACAACAACCCAATAATAATAAAAGCAGTGTCTATGCATCTTCCTTTTTACATTTTTATGCACATGACGCTCTCCAGAGAGAAAATTTGTGCCTTCAGTGCCAGTATCATCAGTGCCTTCTGTGTCTGGGAGCCAGACTGCTGTGGAGATGAGATTGTCCCAGCAGCAGCCGCACCAGAGCCCCCACCTCAGCCATGACCCCACGCTTACCTCCAGCTTCAGCCAACAGCCATTACAACACTCTGCTACCATCTTCAGTGGCTTCAAATGGGTGAGTGAACAACTCTTTGTGTATCCTCGAACCCACACCATCTAATCCAAAACCTGGTTAGATAACCTGCCAGGTTACACACTTGGCTTCCACTTCTTCCAAATCTATTCACGTTTCCAACAAGCTCATTGTGATGCTACATCTTTCTAACGCAGGTAAGGGAATTATTGCTGATGGTAACCCAAGCAGAACATTACTTTACAAACTCTGAACCAACCCCTTCAGTCATCACCATACTTGATGCATTTCCTGATTGTTTCACCCATTAAATGCCAGTGGCATTGAATAACATCTCTTAAAAAAATCAGTAAACTTTAAAAAGTGCGAAGTTGATTATCAATTCCTTCAGTGTATTTGTTAAATGTCAGTTTTAAAAATTAAGGTCTGTTTTTTGGGGTGAGAGTTTTAACAAATTGTGCCTTTACAACAAAGTTGCATTAAAAAAAAGGACTAGTTAGAGAATAAGAAAGATATCTTTGATTTTTAGAATAACACCTTTGTAGTTTATTCAACTATTTATTAAGTTTATAGGAACAAATTCTGCCTGAACTCTTAAATAAACTTGAAATAACCTTTTTTAAACTTAGTGCAGTGTTTATATGCTGGTAATACAAACACTGCGTTTTTTCATTTCAAGTTTCTCTAAGTGGCTCATAGTTGTCTGTGTGTGCAGTGTGAAGAAGATGTGCCTCCCAGACCTCCTCTACCTCAGCTCTACAGTCCAGAGGAGCATCCTCCTGCAGTGCCACCGTTGCCCCGGGAGACGACAGTCATCAGACACACCTCTGTGCGTGGCCTCAAGCGACAGTCTGACGAACGCAAAAGGGATCGAGAGATCGGCCAGTACACAAATGGGGACAGTAAAGTACGTGAGTTTGTTTGTTTGTTTGTTTGTTTTTTGTTTGTTTTTTTATGTTCGTGCTACTGACGTTCACAGATCTGAACTTGTTTTTTGTTTTTTTTTGTTTTGTCATTTGTGTGTCTTTCAGGTGGAACTGCGGCCTTTTCTGAGTGATCCGGAGCTCATTGGAGCCGGAGACGGCTCCAGTGTCGTAGCATCTGGCCGTGATGGAGGTTACCAGACGTTGCCAAGCAGAGGTAGGTGAACTGAACAGATTCTAACCCTGACAGATTCTGTTCCAGATTGTGTGTTGTCTTAACATCATTAGATGTTTTTTTTATTATTATTGTTTTAAATATCAAAGAGAGAACAATGTTTTATTATTTGTCGGCTTCCATTCAGGGGCGGCTAGCTCCTCACTGAGGGTGAATCAGTCTTCGAGCATCTCCTCATATGTGACTATTCGAAGATCTACTTCGGCTGCTGGTGTGACGGTGAGAGATGGAAACAAAATAAATGAGAGACTCGGCAGATCCAACCTTCATATGTCACAAAGTTTACTCACACTTCACTTCATTTTAAACTGCCTTAGCTCTAAAAACTAGATTTTTCTTCTTTCTTTTTTTTTTTCTTTTACTGGAAAATTGAAAATGTTTTTTACCTTCCACTTGGGTGTGCAATTTTATTTTTGTGAAAAAAAAAAAAAAAATATATATATATATATATATATTTTTTTTTTTTTTGCTGTCTGCTGCATCTTTCATTCTTCTTTTCAACTTAATTTCCTCCTACTCATCTCAGGAGAAACCAAAAAGTGCCTTGGAGCGCCTGTACTCGGGGGACAAGGTGCAGCATCAGCAGAGGGGGAAGATGAGTGCCGATGAGCAGCTAGAGAGGATGAAGAGGCACCAGAAGGCCCTTGTCCGCCAGCGCAAACGCACCCTGAGTCACGGAGACCGACATGCATCTCCGACGTCGCGTGGTTCTTCTTCGTCGCGCCCGCTCTCGGCAGACTTTGGATCAGTATGTTACTAGAACGTTACCACTCACACTCTCTCATGCATGACGCCAACCTAACGGAGAGTGGGGATCGACAGTAATGCATGCCTTTCACTCGGAGCAGATAGTTTTCCTCCTTTTTCAGACATAAGTCGAATGTTAGACCAATAAGTTAGTGATTTATGTTTTGTTCACTGTTTAACTGTGTATGTGTTTGTTCAACGTGTGTTGTTTTCAGTCACTGATTGTTTTTGACTGCAGACAAAATAACAGCAGCCTATAATTTGGCTATGACTCTGTGTTCCCTGACTTAACAATATCAACATTTAAGAAAGCCAACTCTAGTACTACACAGTAGGTCACACACACGGGAAAAAAAAACTTAGATTACATGGATTATCTCCTTTTGTTACATGTTAAAATGTATAAGGTTTATACAGAGATGAACAATGCCTTGCAAAAGTAATCGTACCCCTTGCACTTTTGTGTATTTGTACAGAAATTGGTGCCTAATATCTTTGCGGTAGAGAAAGAACGCATAGTTTTCAAGGAAAATTAAAGATCTGGAAAGTGTGACGTGCATTTGTATTTAGTCCCCCTAAGTCAGTCTTGTGTAGAACTATGTTTCGCTTTTGGTCTACAGATCGATATGCTTTTCTTTGGAGCTCTAATTTTACCTTCGCTGCAGCTTTATGTCCTGTTTTGTTCCAGCATCATTATCTGTTCAGCTCCATCCATCACCTCAGCAACTCTGATCAGCTTTGCTGTCCCTGCTGAAGAAAAGGAAATCCCCACATCATGATGCTGTCGCTAACATGTTTCATCATGGGAATGATGTTCTCAGAGTGATTTGCATTGCTTCATTTTCTACCACTCGGTGTTCTCAGTGTGGGCGCAGAAAAGTTAATTGTTGTTTTAAATTGATCAGAAAACTTTTCTCCACGTGTTTGCTGGGAGCACTACGTGGCTTGTGGCAAACTTTTACTAAACAGTATTTCTTATGGCTTTCATTCAGCAATGACTTTCTTTTTGCAAGCTCGTCTGTTAATACCATATGTGTGGAGAGCAGCACTAACAGTTGTCCTGTCAACATATTTCTCCCACCTGAGCTGTAGATCTCTGCGGGTCTTTCCATTGTTTCTCTGTTTAACGTCATCCTTATCCATCCTGTCAGTTTAGTTAAATGATCATGTCTTTGTCGTTTTGCAGTTGTGTCGCACATTTTCCTCTTTTGGATTAAGAATTCAAATGGTTTCGTTGGGTGTTCAAACAGTCTGGGATGTGCTCCTTGATTCTCATGATGCCGTTTGTTCGCTGTTGCTCTGTGACGAACCTCGAAGGCCTTCACAGAACAGCCATATTTATGTTTAGATAAAAATTCATAGGGTTTTAATCTGAAGCCAATTGGTTTTCCTCAAAGTGCATTAGGACCATAAAAGTATACGGGGCTATATGCATTTACACACTGACATTTTTAAATTCCTGATTGTAAAATGAAAGTCATGCAGCATTTTCTTGACACATCACAATCATGCACTCTCTTATAGAAACACGGTCCTGTGTAATTGTAGTGTGGCAAAAATAATAATAAGGGGTATTCATGCTTTTGCATAGCAATGTCGATACGTACTAAATGGTTATACTTTATACTGTGCTTAGATAATATTTAAAAACTGTTAAATATGATTAACTGAATTATTTAAAACAAAAAACACTAATTATCTTCAATAAAAACGCTCAGTGCCTTCCAGTCATCGCTATCCATCCGTTCTCCTTGTTCTTGACTGATTTTGTCACTTGGATTCAACCCTGAGTGTCTCTAACATGCTTTGTGTTTTCAACCCATTACAGTGTTGATGTACTGGATATCATCAGCTCATTAGTCATCCCTCTTCTCATTTAGATAATAGAGCTTGCTGTTCATTAATTAACTGCTATTGCATCCAAGCGCTCCATTGGTGTGGTTTTTTTATGTGGGTGCGTGTGTGTTGTGTGTGTGCATGGAAAGAGAATGAAAGTAGCCACTTAACCACTGTCTAGAATCTTAACTAATGCCTCAACATACATTAAGCTCACTTCTCTCAACTTCCTCATAGCTTTCTTTTTTTTTTTGTTTCTAGATGAAAAAAGGACGTGTGAATCCTGACTTAGTATTGTCCTGTTGCTCAGACTTTTTGGAACAAATGGTGATGTCAATCAGTTTGATATCAAAAAGTAGCTTAACTGTCTTATCTGGTAACTGGGACGAACGCTTTTCTCTTTCAATTGTGAATGTTGCTAAAAACATAAAAAAAATAAACAGCATTTTCTAAATATTTTTCATTGCCACGTTTTCTTTTAAGCAGTGATTTTTTTTTTTCATAACCACACAAAGTTGTCTTGTTTGGTGAAGCTGCAGTATGTAACTTTTATGAAAAATATTTTTTTTAAATCAGTATTATCATATGTGTGGACAGTGTAATATAAGACAAATAATCTGTGAGAAGAAATAGAGCACCTCTGCCTTCTACCAGTGCTCCCAGTACTAACTTCAGAAACACACGATTCAGGCTGAAACAACCAATCAGGGTTGTTTAGCGCTGTCAATCACTCTCATACTGCTCACCTCCACCCACCCCCCTTGCTCTCTCCTACGCTATAGGTAGTTTACCACAACATAGAGAGCCATAAATGCTCAGGCTAGTTAGCATGGTCACCGATGAAGGTGAATAAACGGTTTTCCTTTAATGGTAAGTTATTTCTCTGCCATTAGCACATTGACCAGCACATACAGGAGCATGATTGACAGCGGTAAGACCTTTCTTCTGGCTCTGAGTGGTTGTTTTTGATCAGGAATGGTGCATTTCTGCAGACCGCCATGGTAGCACTGGGAAGAGGTGGGGGAGCTTGATTTTTTTATTTTTTTTCACAGATTATGTGTCTCATATCTCATGTCACAACATGGTGACAGCTTTAGCAAATATTGTAAAAACAAAAAAAAAAACTTTTTTTTTTAAATTGCATTGTGCAGCTTTCAATATTTTGTTAGTGTTTTTTTCTGTAGGATTTTGTTGCTCCCCTTATATCACTGTCAATGAGTTTTATAGTGCAGTGTGTTTTGAAATCTCTCACTTTCATGTTTGCATGCGTCTTGTGTTTTTCATTTCTGACTGCATCCAAAGAAAGAAAAACAGACTAAAAATCTCATCACCTTTTAAGATCAAGTAAGGACCATAAACATCTGATGTCTGATCTAGTAAAGCCAAGTGAGCCGAGTCATTTTCACTTTTAGTCAATGCGACCCGAAGACGGCGCCCGGTGATTTGTTTTTCCACACTTTCTGTCTCTTCTGTCCAGTGGAAGAGGGAGCAGGAGTTTGACCTGCAGTTACTGGAGAGGGCCGTTCAGGGGGAGGAGGCTCAGGCAGTTAGGAGTGTCCAGGGGGAGGAAAGACCCCCTGAGCACAAAGAGAGACCCCGCTCGCAGTCTGACGAATGGCTGACATTCCACTCCACGGCCACAACCCCTCCCACGCATGAGGTCGACCTGGAGCCGCTGGAGTATGACCTGGACCTAAGTAAAGAGGTAGCGTGGCCTTTTCTGATCTATGAAAGCAAATTAAAAAGACGGGACTTTAATCAGAACATAAATACTGTGAACGTGAAGTGGAAAAAAAACTGCATGACCCAAATCACCTTAGGACACTCAGCTTAAATAGAGATTTAAATGATAAATTCTGTTTTGAATCTTTGAAAGAATCTTTGACTTGACCTAAAGTCACTGTCATTTAGAACATGAGCTTAATAGAAGGTTAAATAAAGCAATTTTTATTGTTAAATAGCAACATAGCAAATAGTTCATATTTTCTTCCTTTTCTTATTAAACTCTTTCACAGCAATGTAAAAAAAAACAAAAACAAACTGCCAGTTAATGCAGCTATTGCCAAGGGTGGCTAACCAGCTAAAAGACTATCACATTTCCACATTAAGCCAGGTTGCTTTGGATTACATTTTTACTTTTTACTTTGTAAATTAGCATAATTTGCTCATTGTATTTTGTATTTATTTAGTTCATAGTTGTCTAATATTTCAAAAGTTGTTTGCTGATCTGAAACAAAAAAGTGTGACAGAAAAGAAAAAAAAATCAAACAAAATAAATCTACTTTTTCACAGTTCTGTGTTTCGGTTAGATGCATGGAGTTGGGAGAACAGAAGCAAAAATGAGAATATTTGTGTGGCAGAGCATTCGATAATCTGGAGGTAGTAATTAAAATCTGAAACAAACTCATCTTACACGTGTTTTTACACACATTCAATTATCTAATTAGTTATTTTTCCTATCCCAGATAAGTTGCAATAACATGACTTTTACTTGTTGAACTTTTTATTTTGTTTCTATTGTTTTTAAGGCGTGAGCAGTGCTTCTATTTGACTGTCTCCTTGCTGCCGATACAGAGGAAATGTTCCCTTCAGGAACAAATAAAAGATTGCTCTATTCCATTCTAATTTTTACTTCTTACTAATTTGTAAGAACTTTATCTCGGCATCTATCTTTTAGCTGTGCAAGCCTCAGAAAGTGTTGATCCCAGAGCGCTATGTGGATTCAGAGCCTGAGGATCCACTCAGTCCTCAAGAAGTGGAAGAACGTCATCGGAAGGTGGAGCGTATCAAAAGCATTTTGGCAAAGTCAAGGTACCCAAGCTGCTTTCTCGCTAGATTATGCTGAAATTCTGTTTTAAGTTTAACTAATGATGATCATAATGATGTTGCCTTAGGGTTTTTAAGATGTTTTCCAAACATCGAGTTTGAAGAGGTGACAGATTAAAGGAAGTTTAGCATAAAGCGATAACTTAATTCACCGTGTGTCTTAGAGTCAGAACCCCATGTTGCTTTAACATTTCCCAATTTGGGTTTTCAGAGGGACAAATGATTTGGGTTATGGGAATTTCCAGCTCATCACACGGTTGACTCAGTTCAGTAATTAAATTACCGAACTGAGTCAGGCAATACGTGCTAGTAAGAACCAGGTAACTGCAGAGTTTTGATCAGGATCTACTTGGTAGATTATTTTATCAGCATGATTGTTTTTTTGTTTTTTTTTGTTTGCATTGTGATTGGTAGAAAAGAACTAGGAATAATACCAGGTCGCATAAACGTATGAGAACAAAATCAAACTGAATTCTTTCTTGTTGCATTTGATTATGACATTGATTGGATATCAAATCAGACCCAAATCTTCAACGAGTGTTCAGGTAGTCTCTGAAATTCATTAACACATTTTCTTAACATTCACCGTTGTATAAAATGGTGTTCTAGAAAAGGATCAAGAGCATTAAAACTCTCCAGTTGAATGAACACAAGTACACAAATAAACCTTTCAATTAATGTTTTTGTTTTTCTTCTCATTCTGCGTCCAAGCATTTCTAACCACACCGTTATCGTGTTCATCTCATTTATGGACAGCATGCAAAACATAACCCCAGCAGTGTCTGTGGAGAAACCCGAGGTGGGGCAGGTGGCGCTCGACTCTGCTCTGCAGGAGCAGGAGAGGATCATCACCATGTCCTACGCTCTGGCCTCGGAGGCTTCGCTGAAGAGCAAACTTGTGACAGGTTGGTCTGGATTATTATCTGGCCCCTGGAACCTGTGAGTAGGTGTCGGTCGTAAATCTTTGCGCCGTAAAAGAATTGCAACACACAAACATTTACGGAAATAATTAGCGTGGATTTCAGACCGATAAAGAGCAGCAATGCTGACAGTTTGAGCAAAATTTCTCCTGGCATCAAACTGGGAGGGGCGGGGGGGGGTTGGAAGGAATCGAGGGAGGAAAGCAGCCTTTCAAGAAAGCTGGATTGATGAGAGGGGCGTAAGGTGCAGAGTCAAGCAATAAGGCTGTTCATTTCTTAATAAGTGAATATTATTTCTTATTACGAGTGCAGATAGTCTCTAATTGCAATCTGTGTAGGATCTTTTAGACAGGGGAGGAATCGCTTGATGAGGCCATTTTGTGTGCTGATCAATGGGCCCAGTCAAACTCTGCTCTCCATCTGCATGCCACTGCCGCCGCTTTGAACGCAGCTCTGAACCTGCATAAAAGACGCTACACTCACATCTCATCTCTTTCATACTCTTCAGCAGACAGGCGAGTTAATTTTCACTCTCGCTGCAGCAGATTGTCAGTCTGTCTGCCTTGCCGGCAACACGCGCGCGCGTGCACAGACACGGAAACGCACGCATATATCTGTCACAGGCAGTAACACTCAAGCTGTCAGCATGTGTGGAAGCTTAATATGCACAGTGAAGCAAAGTCAACAATTATAACATTATTTCCAGCATAGAGAAATGCCAGAGAATATAACCGGTGGCATCTTGTCAGCGCAGACTGAATCAATGACTTTCTCTGCCTTTGGTGTTAAAGTGAGGTCTGTTGGTGCACTTTCAAACTCATGAATTTAAAGAAGAGTCTTTTTCAGAGCAGCATGCATGGCAGATTTCAGTTCCTCTGCCATAAAAGCAGCAATATTCATCACTGCAATTATATACAGGAGATATGACAAAGGTGTTTTCGATTGCTCAAGCTGTTAATACATAAATAGCCAAAAAGAAAAAAAAATAAATAAATTTCCTCTATATGATAACTTGTCAGGAGTGTTAAGCTAGCACTCTTTGCATTGATTTATTGCTGTACAACTGATGCTGCAGACAACTGCTATGAAATGAGTCTCGTTCTCACTTAATCTGAGAGAAATTAAATGAAATCTTTTGTTTTCATTGTGCATGACGCGCTGAAATTACGAAATCTGCTTCTAAATGGTGTCGTATTAAATAAAATGGTTTAAGCAGTAAAGGCATCCATGCTCGGCAGAACATGAAATAAAGTAGTAATAGAATAGCAGTAAGAAATCACATGTATAGAGGTTGATGTGAGATCAGTGACATGAGAACGAGGTGAAAGCAACAAACAGAGTTCAGTGCAGCGGAGAGACGATCTGAACTGAGGAGCTGAGGGAAAATGACTAAGGGAATCCATGGGAACTGAAATAAAACACAAAATTAAAATAAAGACTAAATGTAGTCATACAAAAATGAAACACATTTAAGAAGAAAGAGTTTTGAAACGAGAGATAACCAAGCATTGAACGACATGTTATAAGTAAAGAATTGCCAAAATGTTCTAAAAATGAAGTCAAGTTGACCAAGGGACACAAAGACCTATTTATCTATTTACCGTATTTTCCGCACTATAAGGATTATAAGGCGCACCTTCAATGAATGGCAGATTTTAAACTTTATTCATATATAAGGCGCACCGCATTATAAGGCGCATAGAATAGACACTACAGTTAGGGTTGCCACCCGTCCCATGTTGAACCTATACGGGACGCAATTTGTTCCGTACTCTACAAATGTGGATGTGTAATAATAAAGAAGTGGTCCGAGTACATTATATAAGTAGGCAGCCCCAGTGATTGTTTCACTCACTGCTTCCCCCCCCCGGCTTTAAATATATAGGGTTGGTCCCTTGGTAACCCTAGTCGAAGCACCCCAGATGAATGTCTAAAGCCACTTTGTTGACATAAAGAATGCCAACAAAACAGTCCGACTCGGGTCGGTGAGGAGAGCCTTCCGCGACTGGGCCGGGGCGTGGCCGGACGATGGTCACCCTTCTCCGTTCGCGCACAGCCTGTTTGTGGAGAACGTGGTGATAAATGACCTGCAAAAGACCTGATTATCAGATCGGTAGGTAGTTAGGTCAGTCAAACTTTATTAACAAACCAGTGTTCTGACAACTATCCCAGCATGCACCGCGCGCTGCTTCTTCTACGGGTGAAAATTAAGTCGGCAGCTGCTTACCGTAGTTGCTAGACCTGTTGTGGCTCAATATTGGTCCATATATAAGGCGCACCGGATTATAAGGCGAACTGTCGGCTTTTGAGGAAATTGAAGGTTTTTAGGTGAGCCTTATAGTGCGGAAAATACGGTACTTGTTTTAAAAAAGATTTCAAAGGAAACTCAAACACATTTTCTAAGCGTAAACAGGAGTCAGCAGACATAATGCTAAAATCCAGACATTCCTGTTTTAATTAAAACATTGCACTTGTCCTATCATATACTTTTTCTATAATCTATAAATTGTGGTTGTGTGTTTTAAGCTACTTATAAATTAATATGATCAGTTGTTGATGTGAGTACATTAACTATGAATCATACAAATGGATCCATCAGAGATTGTTCTTTATAGCAGTGATCCTTCTAATCTAATTATAACTCATTTATTACCAGTCATGACACTGAAATAATCATTTATCTCTCAGATGTAAAATGAAAACATAGCAACAACTCAGTGAAAGTAATTATCTTTCATTTGTACAAGCTTTTATCAAACTGTGATAAACTGGCGACTTGTAGAGGCAGCAGCCGCCCTCACGACCCTGTAATGTTACACCTGTTCAGATAATGGATGGAATTAATCAAACACAGTTCATATTCTTGTATCAAAGTGCATAACAATCACATGATTACATCTAATTTGCTATTTACATATCATATTTATTGGAAAGACTGTAAAACCTTTTCCAACATTTAACATGGCCTTTGTTCTGCAAAAGTCAATTCAAAACCATCCAAGTTGTTTAGGAGGGAAATGTAAAAAATGAAATTGCTTTATTAAGGTTTTTGCATAAGGATGCACATTCTAATCTAGTACTTTATTGAAGAAGCCTTCGATTCAGTCCACCTAGTCTGCCTTGCAAAAGTTACTGAAATATTACTGACTGATTGAATTGAATGATTTAAACTGGCTTTATTGCATAACATTGTAGATTTTTTTTTACCCTTCTCCTGACTGATCCATTTGTACAGTGAGATCATTTTGATCTCTTCAACCTCCAGAATTATGACTCAAGATATGTGATGTAAACGAGCAAAAGTTAAGAAAATTCTGCTAGGACGTCTGAAGTTTATCTCACAATAAAAGAAGAGATTAAATAAAAATATGCTTCAACAAAATGTTAGGTTAAGCACTTGCGCAGTTATTCAACCAAGACATTAAAGAGTTTTTTTTTCATATTTGTTCGTCTAACTTTTTTTTTCAGGTTGTTAATTATACAGAACATAAAAGGCATTAAATGTGAAAAATGTTGTGGAATTACATATGTTGATCTCTTTTATTACATAAAAAAATGCAATTTTAACAATGTTGTGTACACTTTTATATCCGCTCCAGGCAGCATTTATATAAAGTGTCTTTATATTTGACAGAGACGAAAAACTTTGACAGCCGTGTTTCCTTTCAGAACACATTTTGTGCTTTTAAGTGCAATGCATCCCTCGGGTTATTGACTAACTCAGCTGACTAACCACTAGTGATGTTTTCTCTCTCTTCTCCTTTTGTCCTCCTTGTAGTTCCACCACAGGTTAACTTGCCCACCCCTCCTCCCCCGCCCCCTCCTCCTCCGCTGCCTCCTCCTCCTCCTCCTCCGCCTCCTCCTCTTCCTACTGTATCCGTGGCGCCTCCCTCTCCTCTAAACAACGGGATTCACTACACTTTTGTCTAACGTGAAAAAAAAAGCAAAACAAAAGCAAAGTAAGACCCTAATTGCATGTTTAAAGCCGCTCTAACATTCTGGAGGAATCACTGCTTGTCTGAGACTGAAAAGCTTCAATGCTTGCTGCTGTGTTGTGATTGGAGGAAGCACGTCTTGTTGGGGTTGGGGAAGCCCTGCCTCTGCTCCCATTATAATCAAAACAAACATCTGCAGGCAGTCTGCCCGTCCCACTGTGATAATTGTGTGTAAATTGTTCTTTTCTTTCTTTTTGTACTGCTGCCAAAATATTTATGGGTGGCTGATGGGAGAAAAGGTCTCAGAAGAACATGGCTGCTCGTAGCATTGTGTGTAATTAAGAAAAGGAGACACCTTTTGATTTAGCACTTTGACAGTTCAGTCTTCAGCACAGCTGCATTCCTCAGCACCAATTAGCTCCCCATCTGTAGCACGGCAGCAATAAGTCAGAAAAAAAAAAAAATCTAACACTGTTGTTACTGTAAATGAACAAAGACAGCTTGTCTTATCACCTTCAAAGTAAAAAAAAAATCAACAAGTATTTTTTCTTCTTTTTAATAATTTTCTAATAGGATTAGTAATATTTTCTTAATAAAGAAATATCAAATTACATATGTGATTCTTTGAAATTTGCATACAATCATTGATCAATTGGTTAATGCATATTAAGTCAATACAGTACTGTACAGTTTTCATCTGGTTGAAGATATTATACCTTTCAATACTGAGGATCAGATGACGTACTTTACAGTGAAGCCCAAAATGATTTCTACTCCTGGTAGATTTAATCATGAAGTTTACTTTTTGGATGAAAATGAGACGGGCATCTCTCAAAAGAAAAGAATATCTTAGTTTCTGTTTGTTTGTTTGTGTGTGACAGTTGTGATGCGCCGATTCTTTTTCTACCTTTATGTTTAAAGTAGTTTAATTCTCTTTAACTCTTTTTCGAATGTTTTATTTCAAATGTGTTTTCAAACTTTAAAAGAAATTATTTTATTCTATTTCAACCCACTGCCTTAAAGCTTGTTTTTTTTTTTTTTTTTTAAACTTTGTTTGGATTGTAAGTGTTGCAATAAAATTTCACAGTTATGTGTCCATTTTCTAAAATCCAAACCCCTGTGCATGAAATCTTCAGCACCTTCCATGTTTATTAACACCTCAAACCTTAAAATAAAATCTTTCTTTTTTTTTTTTTCTTTTTTTTTTTTGCTACAGCATAATGTTCTGCAAATTTTTGAAAAGTTTTGAGTTTTCAGTATATTTGTTGAAATTCAGTAGCACATAATTTCTGTAAACTAAAGCTTTGCTGTTTTATTTGTATTTTCATCAATAATAACACACAATTGCCTTGTTCCTTTCTATACAACGAGGCAGTCTTTAAATTGGGAAAGACAAGAGAACATGCCGTTTAAGAAAGACAGGAAATGGCTACTGGAAAATAACTACTTGTCTAAACTTTCCTGTGTCTAGTCTGAGGAATAATAAAAAGTTTTAATTGAGTTTTAATAAAAGATTAGAAGTTATTTTCAGTTGTTTAGCACATTTTTTTTTTTTTTCAGAGATGCCAACACATGGCGGTTGTATGGATTTATTCAAGGATAAAACACAAAATTCCTGCAGAGGGCGTCCATCTCAATTGTATTTACCTTTAAAAACCATCAGTGAGGATTCTTTGTCAAGTTACTCTTTACAGAGTGAATTTTTAAGATTTTGCTTTATGTATCAGCTTATCTTGATGAATTTCTGGTAATAATTTGCCGAGCTAAAACCCTATTGAAAAGTTATAAAACCATTGAGTCGCAAGTATTTTATTGTGTTTAATAAGTATGTTGAATCCTGAAAATCGTTTCTGGTATTTACTAACTTTGTTTTTCTTGTTGCTTCTCAGCTCAAGCGATATCTGGACACTGAGGTGCTACTTCACAAACAAATGGCTGACTTCTCCAAGAAGAGAGGACATTATTTTATTTTGGACACCTTTAAATGCAGCAATGGAAAAAGAAACAACAAAAACACAATGGTACAGTTTTAACTTGAGGCTTACTCAGGACTCACTCTTCTAGTGTGTTTCTTGCTGTTGAAAGCATTTTCTGGAGTCAGGCTGAAGCTACGAGAGCTGATGTGCTTATTAACTATGAAAGTGTATAAGATATGTTAAACTCATAAATAATAAAAAAGTATTTTATACAAGTTATTGCACTTTTTCAGTTGTACATTGTTTCATCCTCTTACAACTATATTTCTCTCTCTCTCTGGTCATTGAATCCAAACATTTTTTGACCAGCTAGAGAACGTTTAAAAGAAAACCTGTCAAAATGCATAATAAAAATAGTATTTTTCTGTCATTAATATTCTTACAGGAAGCTATATGAGATATTCTGTGTATGTACAGTACATGTAGCACTGCCAGTCTTCCTTAGGCTTATTTTTGCTTATGTCAAGATGAAAACCTTTAACGTATTTTTTTGTGGGAAGGTTGAGTGAGTGAGATTTATAAAGATGTGAATATTAAAGATCTTAACACAGCATCTGATTCATTATATTTATTCCGTTTTTGACTGATGTCCACATTTATTTAAATGAGACATTTATAGTGACTGGAGATATTTTACAAGCTTATGTGAGTATTGGCCAAAAATAAAAAGAAACTTTGATGATCTTGTCACTCGTAATATAAGACCCAGGACATTTTTTCATGCAAGGCAAACAGTTCTATGCGCTGTACCAGCGTACAGCTCACAATTCAGATCTGGTGGTGACCTGTTTTTTTTTGTGTGTGTGTTTTTTTGGGGTTGGGGGGCAAGTTGTTTCAAGTTGGAACAAACTTGTCCTGTCTCTTGGACGTGTAGAAATGGAGCTAATAATCTTGGTATTGTTTAATGCTTATGCTATTTATGTGTATATTATGCCCCTAAAGATGTCTGAAAACATGTTATAATAAATTCAAATGCTGCATATATGAAACGTTTGACATATACAGCGATTTGATGCCTTGAAATTGTCCTCTGTCTCTTAAAGAAGCTCCTGCTCTTTCCGACACTCTGCTTTCTGTATAATATTGCAACGATGTGTCTCCATTATGCCATTTACAGCCATTCTTAGGAGTGTTGGCCTGAGATGTAGTTCATATGATAAGGTCACCGGACTCAGATTTCCACTGTTTGCTAATTACCGCTCCCACTAGTCTGATGGAGGTCAGTAAGAAAGGCAAGGAAGAGGGATGCAAGCGTTTAGACTCCTCCAAATGGCTGCCATAGGAGATTTAAGGATTTCTCAAAGATGCATAAAAGAATTTTAAAAAATAATTTTTCATAATACTTCTCCCTGTAAGCCACCAACAAGAGAACTTCCCAGTGGTTCCTGATATACTTGATATTTCCTGTACTTTTTATGAAAAGGTTAGGTAAATAAGTTTTGCAAGCACTACATTCCGATACACATTTTACAAAAGTAGTAGAAGAAGAAAGGTATGGTCAAAAATTGTCACAGTATGACAGATTGAAGGATGGGGTTTATTTGTTACAGTTTTTCAAGGAGCTACAATTGCCAAACGAACAGGACAGATGGACTTCCAAGAGGTTTCTCTCCAAACACAACCTGTAAATCCTTTATTTGCTCTTTTAATTTCACAATATCTTCAGACATGTTTAAAACTACAATTCGAAGCAATGGAACTCTGGAGAAACAAGGTTGGGCACTGATCCAGGTTTGTCTTACCACCATGCACGACGAGCAGGATGGTTTCAGGGACACTGAAATATCACAGTAGGAGAGCTGCTGTAAAGAATGGCTTCCTTGGCTATGCTTGTCTTTAAAAACAACTTATTTTAATGCTTTTTACACAACCACCTTTTGCTATGGAAGCCAAAAATTGTGGAACATGCTGCCTATAAAGAAGTAGGGGTAAGTGTAAAAATGAATAAAAAATCACTAACATGTAATCTTAGATAATCTGTAATTCCAAGGGGGATTTTTGTCAGGACGTGATGCCTGGAAAGACTATCACTATAACCGTCTTTTGCTCATACCCCCAAACCTATAAGTTCAACTTGGATCTTAACTTTTCCACCTAAAGAAGTGATTTTTCCCCTCATTATGTTTCATTAATGCTGTTTATCAGCTATATTTTTATTCAAATCATGTACAAAGAGTAAGTACAAACTGCGCACTCTTCACAGCTCAGCTCCGAGATTCTCTTTGAACTTTCACATTGATTGCCTTGACCCATTAAACTTCATTCTATTATTTGAAAAAAGAAGGAGAAGCAAACTATGGCATGCTCAAAGGAGGTGAACTTTCAATACAAAAAAGAGAGAGGGGCTTCTTGAAATGTTTCTTAAGTTCAAAGCGTTCTCCATCTCAAAAGGCATTTTTAATTCCGTGTATTTTCAACTGAGAAGGTAGATGCTAATAACTCTGGATTCTTGAAGCACAGAATTCATATCTTTAAATCATGAACTATCTCTCCACATTGCAATTGTAAAAGAAAGCTCTGAGAAATATTGAACTTTCAGGTTCAAAAGGAAAATAATGTGGAATGTGTTCTTAAATAGAGGGAGTACACGTGCCGCTGTTGCAGAATATTGCAGCTTTCAGCACAAATATTTATCACTTTGCATTCCTTATGAATCCCCCTCCCGCGTTTACGGATCGGATGTGATGCGCTTCTTTTAACCGATGTAATGCCCCCGACCTGCTCTGCTCAGAAAGCCTTTTGTGTTACGGCTCCCTCCCAAGTGATGTCTTTATCCTTAATTGGAGAGTAATTATTCTTGCTACTTCACGTAGGGGTGAGGCTTTGAAAACACCTGAGAGAAAGGATGCACCTCCCTCAGCAGCTCCATCTTCTCTGCTCCCATCTCTCCTCCAGGATTTGGGGGGAGGGGGCACAGAGCCTGCTGGCCCTGGCTCCTAGAAGACCAATCATATCTTCTGTACTGCTTATTTTGCAATAAGTTGGGATGTTTTTCCCTCCTTCTGCAAAAAAAAAAAAAAAAAAAAAAGAAGAAGAAAAAAAAAATTGCCCAAGACCCTCCTCTGAGAATTGTGGCATTTCCATGTATTGACGTTTGGCTGGTGGTTCATATACATTTGTTATTCTATGCTCTGGACTTCAAAGAGAATGAAAGAGGGCCTATTATGCTAATTGGTTCCTGTTCTGTTAAACGCAATCAAGGCCTCCCGCATTAATCCTTTACTAAATACTTACTGGCTTCTCTTTTCAGAGGAGGAGAGACTGCTGCTCAGCATCCTGACAGGGATGTTTGTTTGAGAGGAGTTTGAGCACATGTAAATAAAATATGATGAGTAGCAGTAAATAAAATGTCTCATTTAAAAATCCTGAACTGAAAGAGCCTTGTATCATTGTTTGGAGTTGGCTTAAATTGATATTGACTTATTTGAGATTTTTTTTTAATTATTATTTTTTGTTTTTGTTCCCTTTTATGTTGTTTGACTGAGAATAGGGAGCCTCTTGACTCCGCACCGAGGAGTCTGACCTTGTTCTCAGGTCTGTGTTGTTCGCTACGCAGCACAAAGAATTTGTAACGTATTCATAGTTTTCCCAGGGTGGCAAGGAGGGCGAGGAGAAATCAGACAGTGATTCCCAGTGATACCTATTTCCCCTCACATAAATAACATTGTTCATACAGCTGGGCGCCTTTTTTGCGCACACTGTTGGGATCTGAGACGGCAGTCCAATTGTGCAAAATACAAAACCAAGAGAGGCGATGCAATAGGTGCTTTGATTTCAAAAGGGTATTTTATGCTGTTTTATCATTTTTTTAAAGTTCCACACGCGGTACATTTTTTAATATGTAAGAAATGGAATGGGTTAAATTATTTAAGAGTGAGGAACCACTGAATATTCTTCCGATCCTGTGTGCATGCTATAAAAAGAATAGAGGGGAGGCTGAATAGAAGTCAGGCTGCCCTGGCTGCAAGCAGAAATTAGAATATCTGCTTTCAAAGCCTCTTTTTTTCCCCCTCGCTTTTAAAAATTACACGTCTCACAACTTATTTGTGTTTTATATTGTTAATTGGTTATTATGAATAAAACGAGTCTGAGAATACAATTTGTCTTGCATAAGTGATTAAGTGCGAGTGGAGAAGTTGCTCTATTTTTTTAAACAATGAATGAACAATCTTGTGTTCCTTAAGTGGGAAGCTTTTACAATACCTACAGTGAATTGGGCTCTTTGTACATAAAAGCAATTGCTTTGCAAATGAACCAAATGCCCCTGGGCCCTTCTGCTTAATCTAGCAGCTCCCCATACACTTGTAGGCGCGCTAAGCCACAGTGAGGAAATCTACAAGAGCCTGTGACTTGAGCACAAAAAGGAAGTGAATTGTATCTTGTATTTAAAAATCTAGAGGATAGTGACATATCTTTTTTTTATTTTTGTAACAGCAAAAGTAACAAGACTTCTGCAAGTATAAGGTGCTGCAATTTGCAAATTGTGTTCAACTGGAACACCCAAAAGTTTGAAGTTTGTAGCTGCACAGGGAAATTTCACATGTGCTTGTTGGCACTTTTTGACTTGAAGAAAATAAGACTTTATTTTATTTATTTATTTTTTTCAAAATGTATCCCACTATATTACGGCTCAAGATTCACCGGTTTACATTTTTGCATGCATGCGCATTTATATTATCACTGGCACAAGCTATGGGAAGTTGTCCTTGATAACTATATAATTAGAATTGGCATGTTGCGCTCCTTATTTCAACACGATGAATCAGTGGTTCGCTGTTAACTTGAAAGGAAATATTAGATCCTGACTAAACTTTGATGAAATCCAGAGTTACGAGGAAGAGATTTGGGTCAGCTAATGAGAACAGAGCATCCCACCACACTCCAAGTCCAATTGGGAGGGAGATGATTTGCATGAATGCAAATGCTGTTGGAGGGAAGTGCGCGCGCCGGCGGCTTCCAGGAGGTCATGTTGACTTTCTAGATTTTGTTCTTATACGACTATATCTTGACAGAAAGCAAAGTGGTCCTCCCCCTCCCCCCCCATACAGGCCAGAGTCTTTTTAGCTGTTAAAGAAAAATCATTAAATTGTTTGTTATTGAAGTTCTTCTTGGATTATGGAAAACAGTTTTTTATTTTAGGTCACAGCACACAAAATTAGAGTTCTGCTCTGGATGTCTGGAGCAGAACTCTCAGGTCCAGAGGTTATGCTAAATGACAAAAAATATATATAAGATATATTTTCTGGTTTGTTATGCTCAAATTCTTAAATACAGGATAGATGAAAATGTCGGAAGGGGATTTAAAGTCATAATGGAGTACAGCACTACAAATTCATGTGTTATTTCTCATGGCACTGTGATGTCAGGAAGTGTTTTTTTTTTTGTTTTTATTTTATAATTTATATGATCTAATTTAAACTACGCCTGTTTCAAATAGAGATCTGACCAGTTCCAATATTCAGAAAGGGGCTCACGAGTGAAACATATGTTCATAATTATTTTTGTCTACGGAGCTATGGAGCTTAATGTATTATTAATGAGTAATTATCATATATGTAGTGCTTATAAATACCTATCTGTGAGGGGTCAAAGGGTGGTCTTTTTCAATTAGATGGGGACACTAATGTGAACAGATGACTTTAAAATCTTCATGAAAACACTCATCACTGCATGCTGTAAGCATGAAGCATGAATCGGCAGCCCACCTTTCTTTAAAGAAAAAAAAAAAAAACCTGTTCCATCTGCACAGTAATCAAAGTGCACCCCTTCCCCCCGCCGCCCCAAAAAACCCCTTCTCAGCCCCCCACCCATCCACACTCACTGACTGAATGGTGTTCTCTAATTAACCATGCAGAACAGGGGGAAGAACACATGTTAATTTAATGTAACAAAAATGTTGATTTTCATGCACTCTCCTTTTCAAATATTTATGGGCTAGACTTGAAGCTGAAGATGCATCAAAGACTCACAGGGTATGCAAATGTGTCTGCCTTACCCCCCAACAAGTTGGACTGTCTTTTTTTTTTTTGCTCCTCATGCAGCCCTCATGCACTACCATCCGAGCTGCAAAGAGGAAGCCATGCAGCCCCTTATTTAAAAATAGTAGGCCTGTATTTGTTTTTTTTTTGTTTTTTTTTGTGTGTGTGTGTGTATGTGTGTGTGTGTTTTTTTTTTTTTTTTTTTTTTTTTAAAGATTAGCATTTCCTGGCATATGCTCAGCTGCTCAACAGAGTCCATGACTGAACTTCATCGTGTGCTGAGGACCTATAAGCAGGTGCCAGTGTGGATTTTTAGAAGATAAAAGCGACATTTTAGTTTGCAACACTGCATTGAGAGTAAATTATAAAAAATAAAAATAAAAATATGAAGCCACATTTCTAAAGAGACACAAAAACTATGTAATTTTCTGCACAACCACGATTAAAACAGGATAAACTTTACCTTCAAAAATCACAAGGCCCACACATGCGCTGACTTATTCTCGTTTCCAACCATCTGATTTTGAAGGATGAACCGCACCTGCAGGTGTTTTTTCTCTCTGAGTCCAAAAGGTGGCGCATGAGGCACGTTCAACCAGCGCTGTGGTCCGGGAAATGAAAGAAACGCCCGCTGCTTTAAGAAGCTGCATTTCAAAAAAAAAAAGAAAAAAAAAGAGAGAGACCACATATAAATCACCATGCGTGGATATGGGGGAAGAAGAAAAAAACAGTGTCAAAATTTTTACAGAATCATAGTAATATATATTTATATATTTTATTTCTCTCGTCAGACTTTCTCTTATCTGCTCCAGTTATTTCAGAAGTGTAGAAAAAGTTCATAAAGGTACGTCTATTTCTTTTCTTTAGAAAAAAAAAAAAAAAAAAAAACTTCCTCACATCCTTTCAGATAAAATAAATGAGGGCTTCCGGAGAAGAAGGGTTTGTGGAGCAGCATCTCTGTGATGCTGGCCCTGCCGCAGCTCCTGGGTGGTGGGTTTGTTTTACCTTTTTGCCTCACCTGAGAAGAGAGAGAGAGAGAGAGAGAGAGAGAGCAGAAAGTCAGACGCACAGGAATCTGGTGTGATCTGATGCGATGTTCTGGTCGACTTGTGCATCTTTTTCTCTCTCTCTCTCTCTCTCTCTCTCTCTCTCTCTCTCTCTCTCTCTCTCTCCTCCTTCTCTCTCTCTCTCTCTCTGGCTCTTTTCTAGCTCTCTGTCACTCTCTCCCTCCCTCTGTCGCCCTTTTCTTCGCTTCTCCTCCCTCTTTCAGCTCCATGACACTCTGCTGGTAACAGAGTTTCCTCCCGCTGTCCATCTTCCTTCTCTGTAAGTAAACTTTTATCTGTTTTCCATTGCTGGACTTTAAGGTTAATTTTTTAATGCTTGTGACAAAATGCTGCTGCTGATGATTTAGAAAGGCTACAACTCTTCCATCAGTACCGTTTAAGTTTTTATTTTATTTTTGTCCTTATATATCTGCGGTTCTGTTGAAATTGCTCCACTTTGACATAAGCGGGCCTCCTCCTCCGTCTTGCATCCAAGCTGATAATCTAAAACATATGCTCATTCAAGACAGATAAATGGCGCTTTGTTATAACAACCTGTGAACTTATGATTTAATATCTCACGTTTGAAACGATTAGAGTGGGTCCACGATCAAATTTAGAACAGACAGATTTAATTTAAAACTAATTAAAAGGTCGACATCTCAGTGAATAAGTGTAATGTAACTTTTTGATTATTTTAATTTGTGCAAAAGAAAAGACACAAAAAAATTGACCATTGTGCAGATGTTTTATTTTTATTTTTTCAAATTTTACTTTCTAAAAATGTGCAGTGGGTTAAACATTTAATTTAAACATTGTGAAGTGTAACCTTTTTTTTTATCTATAGGCACCAATAGATCTTAAATTGTAATGACAATAATAGAGCCGCCTTGGAAGATTGTAGGATAGATAGAGAGATGATTTGTGGAAACAGTTATTTAAAAAAAATCACGACCAAATGAAGTCCAATCACCAAGAAATTAGATGTAATTCACTTATCCACACAGAGTGAAAATCAAAACGTTTTTGTGTGTGTGTTTTTTTATATATATTTTTGCTTAGAACAGTCGAAGAGAATCAAAAGTCATTTTTGAAGATCCAGGTCTTGCAAATTAGTGCCTTATTTATTTTATTTTATTTTTTTCGTCCTCGCAAAAGCCTGATGTCTGATATCCGAACTCTCGTTTCGCTCAAGCGTTCAGCTGCCCTCCTGCAGTACCTGTATGTCTACATCTGCAAGTGAACAGGAATGTTTTCACGCAAATGGAAGACGAGTCAGCACTTTATGAATCCTCTAGTAGCATAAATAAAGACAACAGAAGAAGTGCAGCATCTCCTTAAAGAAAGAAGAAAAAAAAAACAAAAGTTCCAGTGTCTCGTGTACTTGATGCACATTTGACTTAAAAAACAAAACAAAACAAAAAACAAACCAAAAAAACAAACAAACACACATATTAAAGTCGGGACAGAAACAATCATCTTCATTTTTATTTCATCTCTCTCTCTCTCTCTCTCTCTCTCTCTCTCTCTCTCGCATCTCTTGTCTGGGAGAGGGAGGTGGAGAGGGGGGGGGGGTGCGGAGGAGGAGGGGGGGAGAGTCCTGCCTCTTTGCCTTCCTGAGATCAATGCCCTGGCCACTCACTTTCTGATGTTGCACGACGGGAAATGCTTTGAATACTTGCGACATGGCTGCGCGCATTGATTGCCAAGATTGACAGCATCTTCAACTCCTGTAGTCTTTCTCTTGTCTAAAGTGAGTGCGCGAGGGGAGGGAGATAAAGAGCAGATAGGCGAACAACAAATGGTTCTTGTAGTTTTTGGGGCTTTTTTGTTTTCTTTGGACAAGTGAACTTCGCAGACTCTCTCGGATCCCCCCCCCCACCTCCACCCCTCCACCACCACCGCCGCCGCCGCCAGCAGCACTTTTCCTGCATGTGGCCCCGTGTGCGCAGAGTCAAGTTTTCGTTCAACAGATAGCAGCTCAGTGATCCTTTGTAAACTGTAGCCGAGTGTAGCGTTCACAGCGCAAGAAGGACGCGGACTTTTCTCGTCCACGGCTCTCATCGTCAAGGTAAAAACCACCAGCTTGCTGTGTTGTCCCGATGCGTTTCATGATTCATTTTCTGTTTCAGCGAGAGCTGTCAGTGAAAGCGTCCCGCGCGCCCTGCCTGCGCTGCGTGAGTGCGTGCGTGCTTTAAAAGAATGCGGGAAGAGTTCCTCACGCGCTGAGCTGGCACGGGACGGAAAGTTTTTTTTTTTCCCTTCTTCTTTCTTTTTGCGGCGGAGAGGAGTGGGAGTCCAAACTTTGCTTGTTGCGGCTGTCCTGATGCGTCGCTTCTTTTTCCTCCAAACACCCCTAAAACAAACCGATAAGACGAGAGTCGACAGAAGCGGCTTGTGTTCATACCCGGAGTGACTCTTATTCACAACAATCGGTAAATAAAACCCGTTTCCAGTTTTCATTCGCAGTTAAAAAAGAAGAAGAAATAACTCATTGAATACGTAAGATGTATTATAAACACTTGAAATCGTCTTTTGTTTATTTTGTTCCCCCATCCGTGTGCTTGAGCGACGAGACACAGCGCTACGGACTCTCCACACACAAGAGTTTTATTTTCGTAATTCTCACCATTTGAGATTTGAGATTGATTTCTGACAACCTTTGGGGCTGATGAAGATTCGGCGTCTCTGTTTACATGTCCCGTAACTTTATTCCGCCTGGTGGCAGTTTCACTTCTGTCCACACAGCGGTACCTTTCATTGACAGTGACGTGCGCCCTTGTAGTGTCTTTGTGTGATGGCTGTGTGAAGCTTTCGCTCCACTCACATTGCCCCTTTTTTTTTTTTTTTTTTTTTTCCTTTTTAATTTGCAAGTCACAGTCCGGAGCTTTTTGTCTCACTTTGATCATGACAGCGTCTTTGTCTTTGGAAAACAACAAACTTTAGTTATTTGTTGTTGTTGTTGTTTTTTAAAGGACAGATGTGCAAAGTTCCTTCAAGCCGCGCAGCTTGGGAATTTTTTTTGCTCCTCTCAAACTTTCCCGGGGGTCGGGGGAATTGACCCCTTAAGAATGCATAAGCCGTAAATTAAATTCAACAATCGCAAGGCTTGTCCGTTCAAAACAGATGTAGTATACAAGAGAAGACTTTTTTTTTCTCTCCATTATTTTATCTGAACTTAACTTTATTTGAGCGCTCCGGACTCTGGAAGTTGATTTAGTGCTCTCTGTTTTCCTGCAAATTATTATTATTTTTATTGCCTTAAGGGAATAAATGATTACAAATCAACACTGATCAGCATAAAGCTAATACTGTGATGTTAACTGAGTAAACGTATTAAACACTCTCTCTGTTAGTGTTTTGCGTAATAGCAAAGACATTTATAAGTTAGGCGTAATTTTTTAGAGGTTTTAACTTGTGAAGGATTATCTAAATTAGCTTGTGTTAAGTTAAACGCACTTTACAGACAAGTCTTGATTGGGTGTAAAAAATGCGAGTTTTAACAAAATCACATAAAAAAGAACCGTCTAAGCATACTGTTAACTTTCAGACAACTGAATTAACTTTCCCCTTATTTACAAGTCATTAATCGAGTTTTATGAAGAACCACACCTATGGTTTAATAACTCTGTAACCATCGCATGCTTTTTTTTCTTCCCTCCTCTCTCCACAAACATGAACCCAGCTTACCGAAAAGTCTGCTAAAGTGTTTCTGTTTTTTTATTATTATCATTATTTTTTACTTTACCCCTCTTGGCATTTTGCTCCGAGCCCTCTGTGCGGCCCGTTCACGCAGGTCTCCTCATAAGGTAAGACGGTTCTGGAGACCAAACGCGAACCTAAATGGTACATTTATAATTAGACTGCCCATTCAGCACATTGTCTTGATTGCTATACACGGACACTCGGCTCTGTCTGTGTCAGTTTGTCTCTGACGGCTGCTGCAGCTCAGCGTGTCGCTCACTGAAAGAGTAAAAAAAAAAAAAGAAAAAAGAAAAAAAAAAAGGCGGCATCCACAGCCTCAACTCTGTGATGCCAGACGCAGCTTCGGTTTTTATTATATTCCTCCCATATTTCCCGATTAGACATGAGCGTCTTAACTGATCACCCTGTTCCTTTAAAGCCCTCGTCGCAGCTGTCATGCTCCTCAATACATTTTATTAACGGAGGAAATTTGAAATGTGCATTTTTTTGGAATTATTATTATTATTATTATTTTTGCAGTCCGAGACATTTCATTCTAATTAAGTATTTTACTTAAGTTAAATTTTACAAGGCAATTATCTGACAACTAAAACAACTTCTTTACCTTTTCTTTATTTTTATGGCGTAGTCTAGCTCTCAGGGTGACTTTAGATTTTTATTTGCAACACTCAGAATTTTCTTCCTCAGACGCAGCATAAGATGCAGAGACTCAGACGCTGCTTGTGCCAGGGAGATCAGGGATTTTAGGACTTTAATTTTGGCAGAATGTTGAGCCCCCCAACCCCCCCTGTCTCACATGTCCTAACACATCCTGCACTCTTAAAGTTCAAGTCCAATCCACTGTCTAACATTGCAGCTGGGTTAGTTTTCTTGACATTACCATATTAATGACATCACTGTCTCTTAAATTAAATTGTTTGTTGCTGAAATGAAAAGATGTGACACGGTTAAGTTAATCTGAAAAGTCACTCCTGAACCATCTATCTAACTGTCATCGTGTAAATGTGTCTTTCTGAGCAGGAGGGATGAAGGAAAGTCAGTAGACAGTGAAATGACTAGGTTTATGTTATGTTACAGTTGGATAAGTGTTTTTTCGTATTGCTCATTTTCACAAAATTTATTTGGGGTTTAATTGTGAAATCTGCTGCGTTTTGGAGAGTAAATGTTTGCTTAGAAATCTGCTGTTTGATGAAGCTCATGGGACAAACTCTCCAGAGGTCATTTGAAAGCATTTTTTAAAAATTTATTTAAGATTTAATATATCTATAATAACAGAAATAAAATCTGGTATATATTTTTCTCATGCACAAGTCATGCCGTGATGCAAATTAAAGTGTGTATGCAGGTTTCTTTTAGTGGCACTGCTCTGCAGCTGCAATGGCTATACGGCCTGGTTGCATATTTATTCCTCACATAATCTGATATTTAGAACAGTCAAGAAAAGAGATTTTATTTCTTTCTTGAGTGAATCAATGCAGTGATGCAATAAAAGCAATAACAGTGTTTTACAAATGTGATTATTTCACACAAATTCAGCATTTGTATCGGGTTTTGTCAATCTTAAATGTGTGTGTGTGCGTGTGTGGGTGTGTGTGTGTGTGTGTGTGTGTGTGAATATGTCTATTTGCGGTAGAGACCCTTTTTGCCTAAGTGTGTTCCCGTGAGTGAGTTATACTTTCCCTCTCCTGCACTTCACATGCATGTCTTCACTCTTCTGCTGAAAAATTCTTTAAAAAAAAAAAAAAAACGACATTCTGCGTCACTCGAATAATTATAACTGTACAACCGAGACTGTTCGCGGTGCTTTATCTTGATATGGCAAGTGCTGGGATGTGCTATGGGATATGGACCAGGGAGAGTGAAGCATTGTTGAGGAAGGGGAGCGATTTGGGTGGCGCAGCGGGTACCAGTTACTTCTTCTGTGACTCGATGATAAACAAGATGAGAAGGAGGTAAACAACAGCAGGCTCCGTAAAGGTAGAGGGGGAGTACAGCAGAAGGCTGGAGGACCACAGGAGATAATAAAGGTGGCAGCACATGTTGTGACATCTGTCTTTCTAAGTGTTATCTAATTTGTCGTAGAATTTCTCAACAATGATCAAAACTAATGGGGAGATGCCATGGCGTATCCACGCGTGTGTGTGCTTGTGTGTGTGGAGCGGAGGGTGTGGGAAGGGCGGTTATTTTATTTTTTTAAATTGAATATAAACTTTCAGACTAGTTGGTGTTATTTTATGAGTCAAATTCAATAAATAAACAAAAGCTCCTCCTGTTTGACTTTTTTTCCTCCCCACATGGAAAAAAAAAGATGAAACAGAGGTTCAGCTGTGGTGCAAAGGACACATAGAGGGTCATTATGTCCATGCAAAGAGTGTAACAGATAGACAGCAAAACATCAGCTGCTTCAAAAAAAAAAAAAAAAAAAAAAAGCATCATGGGTTTCTTACAGGCTGAATTCCTTTCCTCTTGAATGCAGGTTTGTCTAATGCTAAATCATCTTATGAGTTACAGGTTATGTTTTTAAGAGAAAACACATTGCTCGCAGTGTGTGTTTGTGCAAGTGGGCGCGCGCGTGCGTGCGTGCGTGCGTGTGTGTGTGTGTGTGTGTGCAGGCACTTACTGAACATCAACACGGTCAGTTCTAATGGAGGGTGGGGGGAATTTTTCTTACTTGATTAGATCTTCATGTCCCTCTGGTTGCTGTAAGTGAACAGTATTGCTGACATTAAAGGATTACAGATGAAAAAAAAATCTAAATATGTGTATCATCACAGGAACTGCATAATTGCACAAGTAACCTAAGTGGCCCATTTTGATCTGTATCATTCACTCTCCCACTGAATATGTTTTTCTCAAAATAATTGGACATTTTCTTTCAGTCCATAGCATAGTTGCGCATAATTAAGTTTGACTTCAAAATGCAACAGACTCAGCTATGGTAAGTAGCCCCGTGTTTTTTTGTTTTTTTTTAAATACATTTTTTTTTTTTTTTAATATCACACATTAATATGTAGAATTAATTGGAAGGGCGTCGGTGGCCGCACGTCTCTGACACGGGTCCAGGCCTGTAATCAGGTGGAGGAATTAGCGGGGCTCATTGTTTTTTATGAATCAAATGAAGATTTGTACAGTGGCTGTGTGAAGATGGTTGCCTGAATTTCCATTTCAAAGAGGCGCACAGTGCAGCCGGGCAGTAATTAAAATGTGGTGGATTTTGGAGTCCTTGCTCACACACTTACGTACAGAGCACATACACATACACAAACATTAGTGCACACTCTCCCCTTCTCCGTCTCCCTTTCCTGCTCTCTCTCGCTGCCTCTCTCTTTCTCTCTCTCTCTCTCTCTCTCTAACACACACACACACACACACACACACGCAAGCATGCAAAGCTTATAAACCAAGGTTGAGACCTGTCAGCTTGTGTGAAAAGAGTGCAGG
This sequence comes from Poecilia mexicana, assembly GCF_051168715.1. Lineage (NCBI taxonomy): Eukaryota > Metazoa > Chordata > Actinopteri > Cyprinodontiformes > Poeciliidae > Poecilia > Poecilia mexicana. Next base: position 18,998,883 of record NW_028263372.1, read on the forward strand.
TGGTTGAAACTGAATTTTAGGCAAACACTCATGTTCCTCTTGTGGACATTTAGGAACACAAGTCAACACAAGGTTATCAAAAAAAAAAAAAAAAAAAGGGGGTTAGAAAAAGGAAAAGAAAAGAAAGCAATTTTAAAAGTTGTCTTTTCGTTCTCGTAGTTTTAGGGAACATCACAATTGCTGAAGTTTGAGAGTCATGCATAAATTATTTTTGTCTCTGTCTTGCAAGCTGCGGTCATGGTGCATTTTTAAACTTTAGTCACAGAAAGAATGCAAAATTCGTATTTGTCAGTGGATGCGTAATCGTTTCATACATGGACGGATATGTTATGTGTGTGGTTTCTAGTGACCTTGCTGCAAAATGCGATGACTTAAAAAAATGTGGAGGAAGAAAGCTGGGATCTTCTGCCCCAAGTGCTTTCAGCCTTTGCAGAATTGTGAAAACCTCCAAAGACCTGAGAGCGCGTCTTGTGAGCGGACAAGGGAAAAGAGATTAGTGTAATGTGGGTTCTTGCTCCGCTCCCTCACAAAAGCTTCACAACAAGCCTCTTCCTTGCGATCCTTGGCATTGTGTTTGTATTAGACCATCCCGTGGGTGAGCCAAACCCTTGGAGAAAGCAGCTATAACTTGATCCAGCAAGGGCATAAACACACACACACAAAAAAAAAAGATATAAGAGGAAGATGTATGTAGGAGGAACACACTGAACATTTAAGTTCCTTATGTTTTACAAGTTACCCCTTTTGCAGCCAGTGGTTTTAGAAAAGAGTAATATTTTTTTGTTCACAAGCAGCACTGCTTTCCATGGTCTGTCAAAGCTAAACAATTAGGCATTATCCAGCTGGTGGAAGCAAGCAGTCGGCTTGGCATCTGCTGGCTTCATCTGACACGAGATGTAAAATATGTTTCATGGTTGTGACTGAGGAAGCCAACATGACTTCATTACTGCGTGGTCCAGCTCTACGGATGCAGTGAGCTTTTTTGCTGGCACATCATTGTTTTCCGATCTGATTTGCAACTCAGTTTCTGAGTGGATATTAGTTTGTTTGGAGAGTGAACTGGTGCATGCAAAAACCCCTCGAGAAGCATATTTTGAAAGTCTTTTCTTTTTTTTTTTTTTTTTTAAAGACAGGCCTCACCAGAGCCTCACTCTGCCAGTGCTTCTAACTTTTAATCTCTTCAGAGAGTGTGTGTGTGTGTGTGTGTGTGTGTGTGTGTGTGTATGTGTGTGTCGACGCTCTTGGATGGAAACAAATGCTGATCACCCACTTGCATCATGGAGCAGCTACTGTGACATCTAAACCAGGCGAGAAAGTTATGGAAAAAATGGATGTATTGGGCCGGCAGTCAAATTCTCAACAGTTTTTCCTGTGGAAAACGCTAATGTACGGTGCCAAAAATAAATCAAAGTGACAAAGAGGGAGGGAGCGGGAATAGATGGTAATGTTCTTGTGGCTGAAATTTTGATGAAGTTAACCATAGCATCTCTTCAAGCCCGGGCCTTTTGTTTCCTTTCTGAATCATCTCTTTATGGGCTAAAACTTGGATGTGCTGCAACGGATTTGCTTTTAATGTACATCATGAGAAAATGGCTTCTGCAACAAGCAAGCACAAGCTTTCTTATCCCGCTCTTTGTCTGTCTTTGTAATCCTTTCACACGCGCGCCAAGTAAATGGACAAGGGTGTTAGTGAAAAGATGATCTAAGAGCAGACTCTCTAATACTTAAGACTCTACACAGATAATGATGTGCATGAACATGGTGCAGCAGATCCTTCTAATTTTGAGAAAATAGATCAAACTAATTTTCTTTAGCTTAAATATATATATATTTTTTATCCAAGTTTTCCCAAAAACAAAGATATTTCATACCTGCAAAGATGGTGGAGTTTAATTGTTTTACTAAAAGGACGTTTTATGTGCTTGTTTTTTTTTAATTATTATTATTATTTTAATATTGACAATCTAATATACACTGATTAGAAATAACTGTTGAATGCTTTGGAAACGTCTCAAAGGGTGTTAAATTACACTTGAGGGACCGCTGCCTCGTGCAGCTACACATTCATAAGCAAAATGAGCCATAGCGATCCATGCAACGCAACGCTTTCGCAGTAAAACCAAAGAAAGTAGCATTTGTGATAAACTACATCTTGAATGGGACCAAAAAAAACAGAAATCTGCTGAAATGACAGAGAGCCTGCGGTTTGGCTGAATAGTAAATTTCCCATGAGGCTCTTTGACAATCTGTAGGGAGAGCCTCTCTGGCACACGCCACCCACCCACATACAATATACACACACACACACGCACGCACACACACACACACACACACACACGCACACACACACACACACACAGAAAACAGAGCGATGTTTCTGCCAGGCATTATGGGTATAGAAACATCTGGGAGGAGGCTCGCCAGCAGCGGGATGATTGACAGGTTGGTGAGAACAGATGAGGGTGTCAGAGGTAGTTTAGTCTTTTTTTTTGTTCTTTTTCCAATCAAACAGGATGAATGAAAGATGGTGTGCTATATCTACAGAAGTAAGTTGAGAGAAATTCAGGGAGCAAAAATGGACAGATTTGTAAAAACGGTGCATTGTCGTCAAAAATCTTCCTACAGTGTTTTACAATCATATGCTACTCATTAGCTTTCTAGCCAAATCTTGTTTGTCTGCTCGTTTGTCAGGAAAAAAACGTCTTTAGCTCTGACTTGATAAAAAGCACTACATCTTTTGCAAGTGTTTCCGAACTTCAAGAACCACAGCCTTTCATTACGACTCCCTGGATGTCAAGTATTGATCTGTTCCTCGGCTTAAAAGAACAAAACTGAAATCCCCCAATCCCAGGAAGTGTTATAAAGTATGCCCAGATTTTAACCCTTAATAATCCAGGGGTTGTCAATCAAAACAAAAATCTGAAGAATTACATTACTTTAATGAGATATGTTTACTTAAAATTTAGTATAGAATAGAAAACTTTTGTCCTTCAACCCAAACAGTACAACAAAACTGAAAACTGATCCAATTACAACAGCAAAAATCTTAATCCTTCCAATAATTTTTATATGCAACTTACTAGTAAATTTATTGGTCAGAGTTCCTTTAAACTAGCAATCAACTGAAAATGTAGTGTCCGTAATTTAAAAGTGATGTAATTGTCCAAATCTTTTTACCTAAACATGAGACCCAAGCATCATTTAGATTCAGCTGGCATCATCTACAAAATGAGCAATCTCAAAATCGAAACGCAAAACCTTGGACGAATCAAACTACAGTGTGAACAAAGTACATTCAAGACTCCAACCCAAAACTGCTGATTTCCAATATGTTTGCAGGAAGTTTGTGCACAACCAAACTTCCACCTAATGTTGTTTTTGTTGCTGATTGACTTAATGAGCATTTTTTCCAAACATTTCTTGTGATTGTCCTGTGTGCTTATACATTAATGAGTGATGTGCTTCAATTTATTTCACCCTAATAATTTGACTATGAACAAATTTCTCACACTGTAATCTGAAATAGAGGAGGTAGAGTGGAAACTCGAGTCCATAGTGGATTAACTTTTTTTCACCTTGATTATTTAGATAAATGCATTTAAGAGCAATATATATATATATATATATATATATATATATATATATATATATATTTCTTTCTTTTTTTTTAAATGTAGTCACAGAAATTTCCCATCTTTTTTTCTGCGGCTTTGCTCTGGCTTGGGGTTTTGCCTCAGCAGGGTGAGAGGCTTTGTGTTCTTGGTTAGGGGTGGGGCTCAGGGTATACATTGGGGGAAGTACAATGTTCCTCCTCATGCTTGAGAAAAGCTAAATTTATTGGTTACCATCTGCAGGGTGGAGGAGTTTGGGTTATGGCCAGGCCAAAGAAAGGCTTCTAATTAAACAGTCATCATTATCAACTTATGGTCAGTGATCATCGTCCCCAACATTGGTTCTCCAAGACGAACATGGGATCGTTGAGGCTTTTCCATGAAGCCAGTTCTGGACTGAATTAGAATACAAGAAACAGGAGGAAAGCGCTAGTGAGAAGATTTTTATCCCCCCCCCCCCCCCTCCTCACTCGGCAGAACGAGCAGAATATATCCACTCAGGTTTAAACAATTATCTAACATCAGAAAAACCAACAGAGCCTCAGCGCTGGCACAGCTATCCCGCTATGGTTTAAGACATGACCAAGTGTCGCATGTAAGCAGAGCTTTCGATAATTTCAATTAGTGTAAGAGGGGTGTGCCTGCAGTATCGGTATCACTGCTGCTGGAGGAGCTTTGCTTTGAGGTTGACAGCCCCTTAATATAGTATTTCATGGTTTGATGTGTGAGTGACACACAGACGCTCCAAGAGGATGGCAAAATGGTTTATTAGGACCTAATTAGAGCCCTGTGATTAAAGGGGAAGTGACTGTGATTAGGAGACCTGCAGATGATGTGGAAACATGGATGAATATTCAGTGAAGAAAAAAAAAACAACACACACAGTATGTGTTAGCCTGTAGGTATTCGAAAGTGTGTGAGTGTGTGTGTTGTAGATTTTCTGAGCGCCTCTGAGCCTTGTCTCCCTCGGATCAACCGTGTTGTGGTATCATCTCTACAGCGGAGGAGCTTTACAGCTTAAGCTATTAGGCACAAAATGCAAAGCCGAACACGGAGCTGCAAATTCACATTTGATGCTGTTCTCTTGAGTACATCCGACACATGACGAGCAGCTTCTGGAACTCAAAGAGAGAGAGAGAGAGAGAGAAAAAAAAATGCAGGTGAACACGTTTTGTTTCATAGTTTAATTCTAGCATGTGAGTGGATTTTCACAGCCAATTTAACATGAAACACGAGGAATGTTGTACAAAGCCTCATCTACTTTAGGAAGCCAATAGAATCACACATTCTTTTATCACTTTGGAGTATGCTCTGTTTATTCAGAGGTAAATGGCCTATTGTTGTTAGCCTCCATCAATGGAGAGATGACTGTTGGATTTTCTTTCTGTTCACCTCACCATCCTCTAACTTTTCCAAATCCGCGATAGTTTTCGGTATAAGAAAAAAAAAACATTCAGGAGACTGTTCTGAAGACTGGAGATTGTCAGCAGGGCCTTGAGATTTTACAATTTCACAACTGACTTCCTCCTTAAAATGACACTGGCTTACCTGCCTATTACTCCCTTTGATTTCTACAGTACATGCTTCTGCGCTCTGAGAGGTATTCATAATAAGCTTAAACTCCACTGGCTTCGTTGCTAAAGGGGGTGCTTATCTCTCTGCTATTCAGGAGAAAGAAGGGTAATATTTTTTCCAATTTCAACATTTTACTGTTTGGCCACACTCTGCCCAAAACCACATCAGAAAGGGGGCGGTTGGATAGCACACATGGACACTGACTCGAGTGTGCGTTTATCACATATGCACACACACACTCCATTCAGAACTGTTCTGTGATAAAAAAAAAATATATATTTTAACAGCTTGAATACTGAGCTCTACGTTTTTCATCAAATGTAGTTCTGTGATAATTCCTTTCTTTTTTTTTTTTTTTTAGCTTTTTAACTAAAAGCTGCTTGCACGCTTTCTTAACTTGCGCTTGTCTCATGTGGTTGAAATATGGCTTGTTGCAGAAAACCAATCCTTACCTCGTCTTACTTCAGGACTTGACACACATTTTAAACTATTAACATTTTCGTTTTTCCAACCACAGGAATGCTTCAAGGAGCTTCGACGAAAAAATACTCATATTCAACGTAAAATATGTGAAAAGCTGTTTGTGGTGAGCAGCAGTAGCACTTTTGCTTGGGGGCACCGTAATAGGAAACATGTGTTCGCAAGTGAAAAGAAAATATATTTCTTGTGACCCACCTGTTGTGCTGTTAACACCAGATTCAAGTTAATATCACGTGGACAGCTGCCTCTGAGGGCCTCCTCCTCCTTTGTCGCTCTTCGTCAGCGACGACACCTGGAGCTCCTTGGCCTGACGCTGAGGCCAGCGTACGTTAGCCCGACGAAAACCTAAACCTTTTTCAGTAACAACAATTACATACACATTCATCTACGTGCAGTTTTTTAAAAAAAAACAACTTTGTCTTTCTGCTACACTTCATAGTTTGCTCCAGATAATTTTTTTCTGGATGAATTTTTATGTCTCAGCTCAATGCCTGCAGCCTGGGCTTGCTGAGTTTCTCAGTTTTACCATTGCCTGTGCCATGGCGTAATGGGCGTCCAGGACATGATGGGAATATAATAACAGCTTGACAGTGTTTTTCTTACCCCCTCCCTCTGCGCTAAAAGTGAAACCCATCCAGAAACGTGGAATATATAGGGACTGGCTGTGATGTCAGTTGTTATTGCTGGATATGCAAAGTAGTAAATTTTGAAGTATTTTCCACAATCTGCTGCGCAGAGAGCATTATGTCACAAAGGCCACATTGTAGCTTGTTGGGTGTAGAGCCCTTTTCTCATTCTCTTGTTCTGTGCCCCTCTTGGCCACCTTCTGTGCTTCCAGTCCAGACTGCAGCCTCTCTTCATGCCCATTTCCTCTCTTTGTGCTGGAATCAATTGACAATAGAACTATATGGTATCTTACATAATGGGTAAAATCTTTCATTTAAATTGCAAAAGAATAAATAACCAAGAATGTCGCTTGGTTCTGCGCTCGTGATTAAGATTTATGCGTTGGCACATACAAAACAACTCGAAGCATTTTATGAACAACTTAACTTGAACTACTGAGTGTAATTGATTTGAAGTAAAGTTCTTTTTTTTTTTTTTCATTCCTTTGCTGCATGGTTCAGACTTTTCAATACAGTTTGGAATGGAAGAGCTTCCTGTTTTCTGCTAATTAAATTTGCCGCTAACATATGCTGGCAAGAACCTTTTACCTTGTTTGACTTATTTATTGCCTGGCTGTAGAGGTAATTTGACCTTTCAATTCAAAGACCCTTTTTTAATCCAGAAAAGGAGTGTTAAAGTCAATTAGAACGGTAATCAGTGGCTCAAACACTACATTTGTTTCCTATGACGAGACAAGCAAAGCAGAGGCTTGCCCTGAGCTCCTTTTCCTCATCTTCTGGCCCTCGAACCCCCTCCAGGACGAAAATCAGGGCTAAAAGAGGAGAAGGAAACGGGGCTGAGGCACGGAAAAAAAAAGAAGAGAAGGAGAGACTGAGAAACAAGGGAGAGAGGAAAGCTCCCCTACGGTTCCTGCCATGTCACCGGAGATTTGTGTCCTCCTTTTAAATCATTTCCCTCTTTAGAAGATTAAGAAGGCAGAAATATTCCTAAACTGATCATTTCCTTTCCTCCTAAATGGACTCATTTGCATTTGAAAACACCGCCATTAATTATGGGTTTCAAGAAATAAAAGACAAATGACCTCTGTAAATAAAAAAATAAAAAAAATAAATAAAAAATCACAAAACCAAAAGGTTGTAATATTAATTGTCTGAGTAGTTGTCCATGGGGCAGGAGAGGCAGAGCAAAGAACTAACATTATTATCAGATTTAGACTCTGGCCGAATGCACTTAGGCCTTGTTTTTATTTACGCCAAGCGTAAATCTTATAAGATTTCAGTATTTTTTATTTTTTTTTTCCTGAAAGAAGTTTCCTTCTGGTTTAATAGATTACCGAACCATTCATTTGACTCAGTAATCCACCAAAAGAAAGAAAAAAATAATAAAATCTGTAGCTGAATTGGTTTGTAGATTGCAGTTTTAACCAGATCCAGACAAACAGAGATAAATGCTGTTATGACACGGAGAACAGCGTTGAGTGACTTTCCCCAACTTGGATTATCTTCCCATCTCCCACATGCAAAGACTTAATGCTAAAACTTATTCAACTTACAACTGCAGTCAATATTTGCCAATTGATAATCTGTGACCATAACACAAGACTTTGCTGGAAAAGAATTGCATGCTTCCCCCCCCCCCCCCCGCCCCTCTGGAAACGAGGAAAAGTGCAAGATAATTTGTGGACTCCGATGCCTTGTTGTAACCTGATCATTTATGGATCAGTTGTTTTCTTTCTGGTTTAATTCACCATGTGATTGATTTTCAGCGCAGTACCGATGGAAAACATCCACGCTAAACCGCTTCCGAGATGGAGAATCATTTGAATACAGATGCTCGCGGCTTAGGCCTTGTAACTGGAAACCACTCAGAGCCCGGAGACAATTGCAGGTTGATTATGTTGCTTCTGACAGAAGTTGCAAGTCTTTTGTAAGGCAGACATATTTGCATCTAAATGCTTATTGTAGACATCTAAACAGCATAAAGCGTGATTGTAAACGCCAGCTGTTGGGCCGTACTCAGGAGTGAAATAATAAAAAAAAAAAAAAAAAAAAAAAAAAAGGAAAATTGAGATGGAAATGTGCAAATTATTTTCAAACACTGGAACTGAAATCAATAAGGGAGAAATGTTGGTTTGATGGTTGTACATTTTCATCGGATTTGTTTATACAATCACATATGAGCCTATTTACAGTTAGCACTGTATGTTGATTTTTACTGCGCGGAGACCCGCTTGTGTTCATGCTCTTTTATTATTTGGTTACTGCTGCAGGCTCTTTGATCCCCCACATCCCCGCACAAAAACACACACACGCACACACGCTTTAAACAATGTTGCATTACAAATGTCAGAATTTATGCTCAGATAATTTGGCAGATTTTGTACATAAAACAGCTGTTGGGACACATTTGCCAGAGCTACTTCTTTTGGTCACTTGTGTTTGCAGACAGTTATGAACACGTCACTCTTTCCTTTGGAAGGAGCTGTTTGCGTGCACGTGCGTGTGAGCGCGGTCACATATACGTGGGGTATTCACGTGAGTGTGCGTGCGTGGTGCCCCAAAACGGAGTGATGCCCCTGCTGATTCTGCTCCTCCAGCCCTTTGTCCTGCAGCACTCAGTGTGTCTACCTCCTCAGGAGACTGTCAGGCTTCTCTAGTGTGGCTCCACAAAGGCCCAGCCTCCTTTGAGGTGTTAAAAACTTCCATTTATGCATCTCCCTGGACAAAAAAAAGCACAGAGCCCATTTGAGTCCAGTAGCAACACAGACAGACATTGTGGCCACGCTTCTCTAGCACTCATTTCACAGATTCTAAAACCAGTATGTGGTGAACAGGATTTGAGGGGCTAAAGTGCCCCACGAGGGCCAGGCGATAAGAGGGGAGAAACGCCACCGTGCAGTAAACTAGAAGATGGGTCCAGGAAAATAAACACATTACCTGGGAGAGAGGAAGAGACTTGTTTTCATACCCCTGACCCCCCCACCCCCTCCTCCTCCAACCCCACCAACTCACGCACAAACACAAAGCCCCACGCCGAATGAGAAAGAGACAAGGATAGGAGAAGAAAAAGGAAAGGAAATATCGTGTATATACCTTGGAAGTTAAGAAAAGAGCTCCTTGGCGTGCCAAAAGACAAGCTTATTCTGTTCTCTCTCTTCACAGTCTTTGGAGTAAAAATAATGTTAGAGGAAAGAAAGAAGAAAAAAAAAAACCCTGAGTTGCACAGCAGCCTCTTAGGAACCATTGGGAGTGAAAGCTGTCTACTGCGGAGGAAAACACTCTTTCTGGGTGGTTGTTTCTCTCCTTTCACTTCGCCTCAACACTGTTACTGAATAAACAGACGTTTCATTCCTGGTATGCAATGCAAAGAAAATGACAGATAATGTACTTGCTAAGCATGTGAAAGCCCTGTTCATCCACTGCGAGGTGTATCTACCAACCTTGCAACAAACTCACAGCAAGGAAGCCACAGCTCTTCTTCCTCAACTTACATCAGCTCTGCCAAAACATACTGGCCACTGTTTCACTCTCAACAAAGATATTTTAACAGGAGTGACATTCTGGTAGTCATTCTTGACACACAGGCGTAAAACGTTTTGTGAGTGTCTGGTCTGATGTATTTCAGTGTCAGTGTCGGGAGACAGAGAAAGAAGGAGAGAGAGAGAGAAAAAACGGAGCCCCGGCAGTCTGAGAGAAACAGAGGAAAGATAAAACGAGAGAGATTTGTAAGGCCGTGACAAGTAACGGTGAGCTGGAGTATATAACAGCTGTTTGCATGTGACTGACCACGTTTGCAGCACCAAATAACTCAATATCACAGTCTCTTGCAGAAATACAAATTGTCTTTCTGGTGTATAGTGGAGGATTTGTTTTTTGTTCTTCACGGCTGCCTTGGTATGCCTTTATGTCCTCTTACTTTTCACTTTAGCAAAAAAGAAAAAAAATAAATACTCAAGCCTTGTTTGCAGATGATGCGAGATCAATAGAAAAAAAAATGCAGAGCTGGATACAGAACAGCCAATTTCACTTGTTCAGTTACAATATCAGACTTTTTTTTTTTTTTTGCCGGAATATTCTGGGCTTCACCTCTTTACCCCCAGCACCCCCCTCTCCTTAGCCTTTCCGCTATTTCCGCCGGGACCACTGTTACAACCCCATCTCATTGCGTCCCAAAGTCCCTCGTGCAGTTTCCAGGCTGACTGTGTGGCTGCTGCTTCTGCAGAGATAACCACACTGCGCCCAGGTAGGGAGCAAGCCTACTGATGGCATAGATTACTCTATTGTCAAAATAACTAACTCTGCAGAATTCCTACTTTAGCGTGTTCGGACGAAGAGGAGAGTGAGGATTTGGGATGGAGGATTGGGAGGATTTTTATTTAGTTTTTTTGATAAACGTGCTGCAGATCTGGACAAATTCCAAGCAGGACTTGAAGTATAAGTTTTAGCTTGCTCATGCATATCCACACATGGCTGCGACACACATGCAGAGTATGCAGCAGGGACACATCATTCTACCGCAGAAAATAAAATAAAAAATACCCTAGCTAAAGGCTGAATTAATAGAAATCTAAGTGCGTTAATCACCGCCTGAACTAAGTCAGAACAGGCAAAGTAGGACAAAGTGTTGACCAGCGTTTGACATGTTAAAATGCATTTTTGAAGAGAATCAAAGTTTATGCAATAAAGCACCATGTAGTTAAATATGTTTAAATATAAGTCTGTAACTCTCATCTCTAATTTATTTCTATTTGTTGAACTTCTCCAATTAAAATGTAAAAGATTCAGTAGAACTTTTTGTCATCACTAAATCAGACCAAATTTCTCAGAATAATAAAGAAAAAAAACTACAACTATCAGTCGCAGCTCTTGCATAAATGGTGACATGGATGAGCTTCATCTTTTGACCAACTCAACCACACTGGCCAACACAGACTAATTTCATCTTACATTTCAAAAATAAAAATTGAAATGTTATTTAAATGTGCTTCTATGATGATCTATAAATGAAGCTTCTGCAGGCAGAAGAAAGTCCCTTAAATTTTTTATTTTAAAAAATAGGGAGTTTTAAAATTTGTTTTTACAATTAGATATATTTATTTGTAAAATAAATTCATTTTTCCAAAATGGACAACCTGGAGAAATATAAGTATGCACTATGACACATGGAACATGAGACAAACGAACAGAGACACATTGCTATGAAATGGTGGTTCAAATTGGTGAAGAGGAAAGTTGACAGAGGTCTGCAGCTTCAGGAAAAACAAAACAGCTCTAACCTGAGTTTAAAATCTAACACTTATAGATCCTAATATTTCAAATCATATACCATACCAATGCAACATTACCTTTTTCTCACCTATGGCTTTACTTTGTGGTTTTGTCTTGAGGTTGCAGCTTCTGTAAAACCTTCTCAGAAGTGGAATCCCTCACAGCTATAGCCGCAGCGTAGCTTTCAACTTAAGCTTTCAACTTAAGCTTTCAACTTAAGCTTTGTTTTGAAGCACTGGCACAGCTGGTGCACGCTGTATTTTACAGTGATCATTGTTTCTGCATGTTCTTCTTTTACTGATCAACTCCACGATCCGTGCATCCCCAGAAATTGCCCCGGTTTGAGTTTATACTGTTTACTTAAGTTTTCCTGGTTGGGGTTGGAGCTTAATAAAGAAAAGACAGTGAGAGGTGAACAGGAGACAAACGTGGCCATGTGGTCTTAGGTTTTGGAGAGCTATTTAAAATTTAGGTCATCATTGGGGAGGGCGGGAAATGAGACTAAAGGTCAGACAGAGGACACATTCCACACCAAACAAACACTTACAAAGTGAAGACTGTTAATATGAAACTCTTTACTGTGTTTCATTTTCTGTACAACAGGACTAGACTTAAATGGCAATAATAATTGATGTACAGTAAGATGATCGAGGTTGTGATTTAAACTCGGTATGTTATTCAAAGCACCAGTGCTGTGCAAAGTGGTTCCATTCATTTTTTACTATTACTTTTTTATTTAAAAACTTTACTTACAGCTTGAGATTTATTTGCTTCCAAGTATTTCTTCTTTAGTGAACATGCGTGCGTGTGTGTGTGTGTGTGTGTGGGGGTGTGTGTGTGTGTGTGTGTGTGTGTGTGTGCAAGAGATTGCGATGCTATGCGGCCAGGGCTGAAGAAAAAGGGCACTCTTTGACTGAAATGCCACAGGTGACTGTGAGCTCTGTTTTTTTTTTTTTTTTTGCGCCTTTGATGTCCAGCTGCATCAGTCTGTTTGAAACTTGTTACCTGTGAGCAAAACCTCTGGTATTTCGAGTGTGGTGAGATCATTTCAGCGCAGTCCTCTTCCGTCTCACGCCATTAACAATAGACAAAAAAAAAAAAAAAAAAAAAAAAAAAAACACGATTAACTGGAATTGGTTGTAAAAAAAGAAAAAAGCACTGATGCTATAATTGGTAATAAAGAGAGCTTGTTTAACAATTCTGAGCCTGAGGTGGGATATGAAAAAAGACTCCTGCATGATGCTGCTGCAACAGGCCAGTTGACACTGACTACTGAACACCAGGGATTCCTGCATTTGCTTCATTATAATATCATCTGGCTTTGCTCATTATTTGCAATTATGAATTATTTTGTGATTTTCCCCACTCCAAAAAAAAAAAAAAAAAAAATTAACTATAATAACCAGTGAATAAATAATGCAGCACTCCATGTCTTATTTATCTCTTTGTTCTCAATTAACATCAAATCATTATTTGAAAGGTTTGTTGTTATTAGCACTCTCTGTGATTACAAGAGCTTTCAGTTAAATAGACAAAAGGGTTTACTGAGTTGCCATCTATGGAATATGTCCTTTATCCCACAGGCTGGGACTGTTGGTGTGCACTAATGGCTATTAAGAGTAAATTACACGTATTTGTAAAGACAGGAATGGGTTGTTGCATCTGGTGCTGGTTGGGAACGGTGAAATAGAGGAAAACTATTCAGGTTTCCAGTGAGGCTGCTTCTTTTATACCTGAGTTCCTGTTGCATTAAATAAACAAGACCTACAGCTGTGCTTATCAGATTTTTTTTTTTCATTAACATTTTGCTTTGGAAATGAACTTTCTACGATAATATCTATGACAATAAAGTAAAGAGTATCTTGTAAAAAATGTGCAAACAATCTTTCAAGGATAAAAAAAAAAAATGTTTTTTTTTTGTGGTGGAAGCAATGTGCCGCTGTATGGAGCGGCTTTCCATTCAGCTGAGGTCACAGGGGTCCCCTCACTCCCATTGTCACTTCTATAGCCTCAAGGCTGCCACATTCAGGCCCGTCTCACTCAGCTCGCCCTCCAGCCTCCCCCGCAGCAGATTCTGCTGTGCTCCGACAACAATGCTTCGGCCGTTCTATATATTTATCCAGCCTTGTTGATGGTGGCTTATTGGCCCCGGCAATGGAAGACTGAGGGGCTGCGCTGCAAATTAGTGACAGATCAGTTAACCATGACCTCAAAAAACCCTTGGCCTTGTTTAATTGGCAGTGTAGAAGCAGACTAATTGTATAAATTGGCTGGTAATGAGATCCAGGCTTATTGTGAAAAACAAGATAATATGTGAAAATGAACACAAACAAGCCTGGAGCTTTTCCACCTCCTGGTCTGAGGACTTGGTATTTCTGTGTTGTCAATTCTTCCCAGTTGTTCTGAGGCAAATTCTTCTAAATGCCACCTTTTTTTTAAACAACAAAATATCAAAAACCCTGAGACGTACATTCCCTGCGACAGACTGGTGACCTGTCCAGGTGGTACCCTGCCTCTCGCCCCACAGGCACCCCTCGCAACCCTACTAGGGATAAGCATGTAGGATAACGGATAGATGGATAAAATGCACATACTCATGACAATGAGTTGGTTTGGGAATTGTAGGCACTTTGTAAGAATGAAAAGGCCAGTATTGAACTCTCAGACAGTGATTGTTTGTTACCAGTCGTCTATATCGGGGAGCAAAAGACAGCGCGAGTTACAATAATTCTAGCCAGATGTGAAATGTGACTCCACTTCTTTTAAAGCCTTAATACAGCAACACAGTTTTTGACTGAGAAAACTTAGATAAACTTAAGAAGGTTGTCTAGTGAAAGTGTAGAGTGGGTATATATATTATCATAGCCCTGAAACTCGTGGATAGAAAAGTGTTCAGTTTAAGTTGTTTTGAATTTTGCCCACTTCGCTTGGAGTTTTCTTCCTGGTAAACAGGAAATCAGTTCTTTCCACCGTTGCCGCGTGTTTACTGAGGTTAAACGATTGCTGCAACATTAATTTATCAATGTGATTAACTGTCCACTGCCACCACGTACCGGTCTGGAGTCTGGAGAAGGAATTGGTGCAAAGTCAATGACTCTAGGCAATTAGCTGTGCTTCCCTAATTAAGTAACCAAGGAATTATGTAATGTATGTAATTTCATTTGAATCTGCCTGTATGGTTGGATTGTATTGGATTACCTTGAATATTTATATCTGGATATAAATTGAGCTCATTTGTCCTTTAAAGTCCTAAGAGATGGCAGCAGCATTGGTGAATTAGTGCTATATAAATAAACAGAAATATCTTTTAGGACTCGTATAATTTGAAAGACCACATTGACAGTGTTTTTTACACAGTTGTCATTTTTTAATAAAAAATGATCAGTTACAATTCTTACATAGTTTCAATGGTGTACAGAAAAAAGAAAAGATGGCTCAGGTGGAGTGAATGTACTCTGGCCTGGAGCTTCATGTTGCTTTGTAAGCTCCCTAACAGAGTTACCGGCTCTTTAAGAGACACACTTGAACTCGCAGAGCATGGCCTCCAAATAAATCACTCGGTGTCGGTGCTGGATGGAAGATGGAAAAGTGAAACAAAACAACTGGTTTATTATGCAAGCTATTTATTAGTGAAATCTGCAGATGGGAAGGTAGATTAATGAGGTAGCTGAGGAGAGACTGCAGAGCAGACTTATATTATCGACAACTATGAGGACCGAGAGGCGCTACGGCTGTTTTAGCTCATCTGTCCCACAGTCAAGAGTTTATGATCCCACTTGCTTATTTTGCAAACTGAAACGATTATAGCTACTTTTTTAATTTGATGTTAATTTTAGTCAAATGAAACTACACTCGAAGAATGTGGCATAAAATGGTCTTTTTCTCTGTTACCCTGCAGGTTTTTTACATGAGTTCAAAGTCAACCAACCAGTGATCGCTGGAAGCTGGGGATCGAGTCTTTCAGTTTTTGTAAGTATCACTTTGCCTCTTCAGCTGTCTCTGTCTTGTCACGTCTCACACCCCCCCGCTGCCTGTCACCCACACCGAACACCTGCATTAAATGAGGTGGACAATTAGATAGACTCACATTGTATGCACAATTAAACAGTTTCAGGCACAACAGCGCTGACAGACCCTTTCTCCCAAATATCAGCCTATTTTTGTTGGAATTGTGCATTGAAATTTATCTTTGGAAGCTTTACTTTAAACATCTAAAGAGAC
The DNA here is from genome assembly GCF_051168715.1 of Poecilia mexicana. Taxonomy (NCBI): domain Eukaryota; kingdom Metazoa; phylum Chordata; class Actinopteri; order Cyprinodontiformes; family Poeciliidae; genus Poecilia; species Poecilia mexicana. Next base: position 19,014,664 of record NW_028263372.1, read on the forward strand.
GTAGCAATATTATTGTCGTGAAATCAGATGTACTTTAAAGCAGTGTTAAATACGCCTGGATCCTCTCTGCACGAATATTACGTTAACCCTCTTTTTGCAGCTGCAGGCAGTGCAGGTTTTCTAATGAAAATCTATCCACGATATTAAACAAATAAAAGTCAGGAACTTAGTTGATATTATTCTTCTCTTATAAATGTCATTGGAGTTGCCACGGGAATCATAATATTGTGGCTGGGAAGCTCCTCAATAACAGCTTTTGAAATGTCTGTCTGAATTCAAAGTTCATGGCCATTTACCATTGTTTGATCATGCTATTTCTCATCATACAATGGCTCCTGCTCACAGGAGAGCACACCTGTCAACCACAGACCTGTTTCTAGCACTAAGTCATCTGTCAGTCAGGCTAGGTTTAACAAGCAATGGATTTAAATACAAACTGGACATTTCACAAGGTAAAATATATTAACAGCACTGCACAATAAACGATTATGCACAATTAAACAGTTTCAGGCACGATTAATAAACGATTAACAGAACAGTTTATTGATACAGATTGCAATGATGTGGCTTGGTATGGTAATCTTTGGTAAGAATACTGTGGTTTTGTTTTATAAAACGGACATAGAGGGCACAATTTGCTTTCGTTTATAGCAAAACCGAACAGATCATGTAAAACTGCATGTCAATTGGACATGATAATTTGTTTTAATTTAAATTGTTTTTTCTTGTTTTACTTTTTGTCTGTTTGAAATAAAGAAATAAAATAAAAAAATGTGAAAACCATTAGTACTGCTGCTAAAATAAGACATGATGATTTGATTAATACAGTTAACATTACTAAAAATATATTACAATTGTAATAACAGTTGTAGTTCTCAAGTTTAAAAAAAAAAAAAACATTACCTGAGTAAAGGGCCCAGTACGGTTGATTCATGGTCACGTGGTTTTCAGATGTTCGTTTTCTCACAGGCCCTTCATGGTCCATAAGACACACCGAGTAGAGCTCCTGTAAAACTCCTCGCGCTGCAGCAACGTCATGGTGTTTGTTATGTGTTGTTACAACAAAACAGTAAAGCACAGTCATCTTGGCAGAGAGTAATGACTACTACATGCCCGCACGTTTGGAGGAGGAGGAAGTAATGATTGACAAGCTGCAGTATCTCATTTTTGTTTTCATTTGCTTTTTTTTTTTTTTTTTACCTTTTTGCTATGGACCTTTTTGTGTTTGGAATAAAGATATGATATGAGATGACAGCAGTCTATAAACATAAAGAAGTTGGATAATGCAAAATTAATATGTGTAGGTTAAACGATCAATCTCTGTGTAAGCGTTTTTTGACAATAAGTATAACAATGACTATTGTTTTCAATGTTTAATCTGTGCCTTTACTTATTCAAAGTTTTTGCCAAATATTTCCAACCCCCAAACAATAACAAGAATCAGGTGAGAAAAATGCAAACACCAGAAAGCAAATTAAAAAAAAAAAAAAAAAAAAAAGCACGTGGTTGAACATCTTATTAACATCATGTTACCGGCACGTGCTGGTTAAAAAAGGCGTTTCCTGATGCTAATCAGGTTTGAGCATACACACACTGAACTGATGTGTTTATGGTGAAAGTTTGCAAGGTTATTAGTCTCCTGTCATTATTTGTTACAGAAGATAACCCGGCATGAATCCCCAGCAGATTAACTGTGGTTCCGCCCCTCCCACCCCCCCTTCACATTTAGCTAGATTTTCATACAATCAAGAATCTGAATATTTTGACTTAGAGGCTTAATTAATCTTTAAAAATGACTGGAAGTAATCTAGTTTGTGCGTCTGATGTAACATGCTTAATTGGACTCATTCAGTCTCCTCTGGAAACACCTGAGAGTACATTGCGACCACCTGAATGGATGTACACTCTGTTAATTTACCGTTTATCTAATAAGCTGCAGCCACAAAGCCTCTCAGCTGTTCGGGCCGGTGTTGATGGGCCACCAGTGGGATGCGGGGAGCCATTTTGAGTGAAATTAAATAAACACCACTTCATCCTAAAATGAAAATGAAAAACCGGTGAATGACCTCTCTGTGTCTATTATCCAACAAATGAGTCTCTTCAAATCCACTGACCCTCCAATGATTGTGGTCAATATGCCAAACAGAAATTGCATGACAATGATTTTAATTGAATCAACCACGAAGACTTCAGTAAATCCCAAAGCTGAGTTGGTCAATATTAATTGTTTAGATGTCGATGGTGGAAAATGTGTAAAACTTACTTCAGTTTTATTGAGCTTTTCCATAGAAGCGGCTCGCAAAATCTATCCTTTACCTGATGATTACATTTTGTGCAGTGTTGTTATGCCCACTTCCCATTCAAACAGCATAAAAAAAAGATAAGAGTAAAAGGCCAATGTGGATTTTTCTGTTGTCCTCCTTCGTATTTTACATACCCTTTTTATTATGAGATAGAGTTTTTCCCTCTACTCACTCCTGTCAGAGAAGAGTACCAGAGAAGATGCCATTAATCTTCTTTCACACCAGCTGTAGAAAGCAATGCATAACTAAAAGTCTGGTAAAATGAATTAATGATTTCAGCCATGAGCTTTTCTCCAGCTGATAATGCACCACAACCCTAGAGTGTGAAATCCTTGTTGCATTGTGAGTAGCCGGTTAATTGATTCGCAAATTATTTAAAGTTTGTGGTGCCCAGGGGAGCACTACGGTCTAATGGCAGCCCATTTCTACAGAGATAAAGGAAAAAAAAAAAAAAAAAAAACCTCAGCTAAGATACTACATTGTAATACTGAGCTAACAAGCATAATTTGGTCCTCAAGAGTAAAGCTATGTACATTTTGGATCTATTCAGTACATGTTCCTCAATGCAGACTTTATCGCATCCTAATCCTGTGATCCAATTGGAAATGCTGCTTTAATCAGACTTTTCGTTTTTCTCAGTTATAGTTTTATTATTTCTAGAAAGCAAGAAATTAAGAATGAACTCAAACAACCCCAAATAGTTTGATTTCAATGTCAAAATTGTATTTTTTTGGGCAATGGCACATCCAGCCAAAATGTTCATAAATATGTCATTATGTGTGTGACTTTTTATTAAATATACGTCATTCAAACATTCTGAAGCTCGTAGGAAACTACAAATAAAAGTTATGGAGCAGTTAAAGGTTAAAGATCACATATGATAATTTTTAGAACTCTTTCAATTCTTTTCAAGTTTGCAGCTTCTACTTATTTCCATTTCTGAAAACAAGAGAACTGTAAAAGAAAATACTTCTCCACACTTTATCTGGCTCAGACAGTGAGAACACATAAGTTGGAGATGCAGCTAAACTTGCAGGAGGAAAGTTTACCGAAAGTAGTTACTGATTAATATAATACCCATAGACACCTCAAACGTTTAGCCACTGTCTCAAAGATGGAGCCACCTATCATTGCTACGGCATAAACTATATGTTGCAAAACAAAACAAAAATAAATATTTACTGTATTCCTGTCCTGGAGCCGCCATTAAGCATCTACATATTCAGATGACATACTTTTATTCAAAAGGTCGACTTGATGCCATGTTTATTAACTCAGTGTCCATAGTGTTGGTAACTTCTCGTGTTAGAGGGCTTGATACATATGAACCACTAAAAGACTAGAAACATTTTGTTTTATTTTGTACGATCTCCTCTTTTTAAAGTGTGGAAAAAACATACAATTGCTTCAAAATTATGAACACAGTTAAATATGTTAATTTATAAAGGTTTATAATGGCATAACCACAGTTACTAGTGTCACCTGTGTAGAATAGAATGGTGTACAAGCTCACACATTTTCTTATTTTATGCCTCTTCGGCTGAAGTTGTAAGACCTCTGTGTTAATATCAAGAAACCTCTAATATTGTCCCATTAGCAACTGCTGTCATTCAGACACACGGTGTTGGCCTGATTTAAATAAAATGAAATGAAGATGGTTGTTTCTGCTCCCTTGGCTTCACTCATTGCCATAAACATATGCTCTGTGCCCGCTTCTTTCCATCTTATTTATGACTTTAATTTGTTGTGTGGGCTGCACAAGAAATCAAATTTAATCCAATCCTCCCAGGGACCCTGTCATATAATAACATGGTAATTTCTGTGTATCCTTTTGAAAAATGAGAAAATTAATTCTTCCTGACATGTTCTAATTATTCCAGTGTGAACAGGGGATGGGATCCCCTCCCTTCTCCCATCCTCCCCCCCCCCTCCCAGCTCCCTAAGTGTCAGTTGCCGACGGGTGTCGAGGTGCTAATGCTGACCAGCAGCGCGTTTAATTTGAAACATGAGCAGACACCTTTCAACACACCTTCCTAATGTTGGAGTGGCTCACACAAATTAATTCACTACTCATCTGGTAACGCTGACTGAAATTTGTGTGTGTGTGTGTGAGCAATGTGTGCATTTGTATGATGTGGTACAGGGACAGTAGCACCACTTGGACTAATTCAGATTAGTTAAGGGAACTGAAGGTGTGTGTCCTTGTGTATCCTACAAAAAGGTGCAGATGCATATTGTCACTGTGTTCTGATTTGTGCTTTTCCAACTATCCTTTTTTTTTTTTTCAAGGGGAATTTATGAATAGTTTGTAAATTCCTTTTTTTATCCTCTTCTTTTTTCTCAAACCAAAAGTAACTTATCAGCCATAACACCTAAGAGAACTTTGAGAGATCTAGTTGACTGTCACCACAAAGATCTTTGGCTAATTATTTTAGCATTGGCAGAGATTTTACTGTTTGCTTGTCACTGTCTGAAATTAATTCAGATTGTTTCTCTTTTTAGGACGACTAAGATTACCCAAACAATTTCCCTTGCCTAAATTACTTTATGTTACTTTCGTATGAGTCATGCTTTTACATACACTAAAGTTTGACATAATTTGGAAATGAGATGTTGATGTCATGGCTTTGTAAGCTTCTTAGGGAACAAGATTTTGGGCATATGTTTTTTTTTTTTTTTTTTTAAGTGGATATATGTTGTTTTTAAATCTTTCCTTTTCACATTTAAATCGTTCAATTGTGTTTTGTCAAAAGTGGAAATGCAATGCTTTGGTCTGAATTCCTCGTTATTATAGTTCCACAAGCCCCTCTTTTACCCGTGTTCTGAAGTGCGTCTGACAGCATCTCATTTTGTTGGCGGACTCTTCAAATGCGAATGAGGTACTTCACAACCCACCGCCCTCCAGATCGCAGAACGTTCCACTCTGCCACGTTCGGCCATTTTTGTAGTTCGGTGGGAGAAATAAAATTATTTACTGGCCTACAAAACATCCCTGAATGTATTTGAATTATTCTGTTCATGTAATAACACTATTCAAAAGTCGAGCTAAAAGCGAGCACACACTGGTAGTATAGACAGAAGGTACATTGCTGTCAAAACTGTCAAAACAATGGCCAGGATATTCACATGATATTTCACATTTCACATTTTTTTCAGCTAATTCCTTTGCTATGTCCATCATTTGCATGGGTGGAACTGAGGTCCTCAATCAGTCAAAGTCTTTCTTGATACTGGTGGATAACCTCTTTGAACTGCCTGGTTAAATGCTATTTTTCTTGGAAATGTACCCAATTGCAAAATAATTGCATGCAATTGTATAAACAAAATATCAGCATCAGACAGGTGGAGTTGAAAAATATAGGGAAAAAAAATGCAATAACCTATCATGAAGTCTAGAACCACAAAAAGCTGATTAGCTGTGTTATCTTTAAGAAAAGTTTTTCTAACAGATGCATCATAATTACAAGAAAGAGATGACGGATACATGAAAGTTCTTTAGGTCACCATGTGACTCAGACGAGAATGAAACATCTTCATGGTGCTTCCAAGTATACATCCATCCCCACGCTTATCTCCTTGTTACGCCTCTTCAAACTCTAAGCCATTAGCTAGGATGCTAATCTGCTTTCTCTACTGTGAGCTGTTGAATCTTTTAGTCTTAGCTCACTTTTCAGAAAAATATTGGCGTTGCCCACCATTTTCTTACTGGTTTATTTAAGGGAGCGTACAAACCACCTTGGGATGCTGTAACTGCTGCGCTCTGTGCGGCTAACTTCTGTGTCTCGCTGTTTGCTGCGCACTATGTGAGCCCGTTAATGACTGAAGACTGAGAGTGCCGACGTGTGCCAAGACCCACATGGCTGCTGGCGGTGCATTAAATCAGCAGTCAATTTGACTGGAAGTTTGAAATCTGGGCTAGGTTAAGGGATGTGCTGAAGCCGTGTTAATAGCTAGCTTGTTGTCCATATGGTACTGCTTTAATAGAGCACATTTGTTGCAGATGGTGGGAGACTTGGTTAAGCAGAGGCAGCTCTTGGCAGAAGCTCCTTCTTTGAACGGGTGCTGAGCTGCTCGGACTGGCCCATGCCAACTTAGTGAGAGCTGTCCCCCCATCATCAGTGTATTTGTTTTTAAGTTATGGCTGAATCTTAATGGATACAAGTCTTCCTAGAACACAAGAGATTTTGAGCACAATTTCCTGTAATCAGGCAATTTTCTCCAAATTTCATGTCTTTGCATTCTTAGTCCAAATTTAGTTACGTCTCAGCGTAGTGGGTCGGCTGAAAAAAACATGAATGCACAATGTAAGAGAGAAAGAATATGAACTACATAAGGAGCTATAGACAGAAACTCTGCTCGGTCTGCTCTAATTTATTTGTCTTGCTTTAACCCTTGTGAAAGGTCTGTAAGATTCAAGCGTCTTAGTGACGTTTGCTTCACAGTTAATACATTCAAGATCAAATGAAGTTAAGTACCTATATTTTCGTCCGTGCATTAAGTTTAGAATGAATTCATCGGCATCGATGCTTGTTGTTGGTTTGTGTGTGCCTGCACTGCGTGCTTTTTGCACTCCCAGAAGTGAGGAGACACGCTTGATCTGCTCTGCTCTGTTTGACGGTTGTTTTCTCACGTTGTCACTGGCTCGGTGTGCTGTGGCATGGTGATGGTATTATGTGCTCTGGGCCCAACAGAGTGGAGAAAAGAGCAGGGCTGCAAGTACCCCTGGCTATGCCACTCCCGCCTCCCCAGACACCTTATTGTGAGAAAAGTCTCGGCTGAGCCCTTTGGGCCTTGTGGAGCCACTGCTTCGCTAAGTGCTGGCCGGGCTGAAAGGCACAGTGTCCTTGGGCTTGGCTCATTCTTTCCATTTTCTCACAGGCTTTGTCTCGTAAGCCACTTGAGCAAGAATGGAAAATGCTAAATTACACCCATGCAACTAAAACTTAAGGTGTTTAAAGGCTGAGATGTTGTTCGTTGTTGGGCTTGTGTTTCCTATGATTATTTCTTGGTGCTTTTTTTTTTCATGATTAGTTTTAAAAGTAGCAGTTCTCACAACAGTCGTGCTTTGTATTGACTCTACTCCTTCTGAACTTTAAGAAAATCAAATTGAATAAAAGGACAAAGATGAGAATAAACATTGAGGATAAATGTCTCTATATTATATTGACATTATGCAAGATATATATATATATATATATATCTTTTCAAATCAGAATAGCAGTATATTTTATTGAAACAGAGAAAGAAACTTCAGCAGCCAGTAAAGTTTCCAATGACAAAATCGTTCTGCACAATCCTCGCTCTTTTCCTACCACTTAAACAAAATGCATGAGAGTTGCAATCAATTCTCAGTCAGTCTTAACACAATAAAAAGTGTACATTACACAGACCAATAACATTGCCTAATGGAAACCTGTTGTAAGTCAATTTTAGTCATGTGTCTGCAGTTTTTTTTTTTTTTTTTTGTGGGTACGGCTTCTGAGCGACCTATACAAGTGGTGACATCATGACCACATCCTTTTGCCTCTTTGGCGCTGTGATTCCCAGCTTGGGTCCCTTGTGGCCGAGCTCCTAGAAGCCACAGCAGCCTCGCCACACATGGGCTGCAGCTGGACCACCGCTGGCTACTCTGAACAGACGGGTTCTGTGGTCACAGGGGCTGGATCCACATCCATATATCTGCACAAAGCCGTGGATACGGGCTGCATGGAGATCAGTAGGCAGGGTTTATTTGATGCTAACATATCATCAGCGCAAACCAATGTTGTATGCAAATCCAATCCCTCAATGGAAAGAGATGTAATTAATGATGTCAGTTCATAAAAAAGAGGATGGATTCCAAGTCATATTTTTTGCTTTAATTAAAGACATAAGATCGTGCATAAGAGGAAGATGTATGATCAGTGTGTTTTTCTTTGCTTTATTCTCCCCTTTTCTTTTTTCCTCCTTCCCCATCTCTTGTTGCTCTTCTTCCTGATTATAACTCATTTCTCAGTTAAAAAAAAGATGTTCTCTGTGATTTTTCCTACCAGAACCCCACTCGCTGACATGGAGGGCTTTCTTCGTAGCAGCTTTTTACTGAGGTTAGTTTCATTTCCGTTGTTGCCATCTAGGATCACAGGTCGGGCGAGGGTGGTGTGGCAGGCACACGTTTGGGGGCTGGGGGGTTAATCTCTCTGACACATTGTTAGCTGTGGACTTTACCCCTTGTGTGTGTGCGTGCGGGTGCACATGTTTGCGTGCGCGCATGTGTTTGTACATTTGAAAGACTGTCCAACATAGATTCTTGCATATTTACCCAAGCTGTCTGTTATAGTTGTGTTCATGTATTGCGTTGGCTGTGAAGCATGCTCACCCTTACAGCCTTGAGTCAGACTGAAAGCACACATCAACAACTTGACGGTCACATACACATGAGCTCGCCCCACCCCTTGCCTCCACTCATTTCACAGTTTTAACAGCCTGCAGGTCAAGCTCTCTGTGTCTTCATACTGCATGCTCTTGTCTGACCACTCTCCTCATCTGCCCCTGCCTTGCTAAACACCCTTATCAGGGCTGGCTGGTTGAGGCAATCACTGGCAAATCAGTCTTGTGATGTACTCTTGTTTCCCCTTTCCTTCCTGTGTTTGTCTTCACCCTAATGTAAAGATTTGCATTTTTTTTGTGTGTGTGTCTGCCTTTACACATCCTGGGATTCTAATTAAAAATGTGTGCTGTCATTACACACAGTGGAAGTAAATAAGCAAGCTTATTTACCATTGGCTCCTTTCCTAGTCAACCACCTTCTCTAGGCTCCAGTGTTGCTCCCTAATTAGGGCTGGCTCATTAAAAGCCACAGCAGCATCTGCCTTTCAAAGCTGCTGTCAGCCAAACTTTACTAAAGCTAATGAATCCTCTTTGATTTCTTTTTCAAAAGGTCACTTATTTGATTAAATTAACAGCATTTTTTTTTTCTCCCACAGAACGGTTGGGGGCATTTTAAAAAGAAAGGACAATTTGATACCATTACTCTTGCTCATCAAAGCGTCCTTCAGGAATTCAATAGGAAAATGTCTTGCCTATTTGAAATTGTTTTTATTTTTTCTAACAGATGGAATCTCACATTTATTACCTTAAAAGAGGAGGGAGGGGGGCGAAGCTATTTTATCTTAGCATTTCACCAAAAGGGGAATAAACTCTTAGCAAAATCATCCTGTTTGAGTTGACTTTACAAGGACGATTTTTTTTTTAACACATACAAATCTATGAACCTTTTAATCTAAATTCTGTTGCACAAGACAAAAAAAGCAACTTATCACTTACCTTTTAATTGTTTATATTATCACATTCTAACTTTATTTACAGTTGCCGCGCTTAAAAGGTAAAATGCAAACTGAAAAATGTACAATATAAACGACACCGGCTTCTTTGGTGGGGTGTAGCTGGTGGTTTTTCAGAAATAAACTTGTTTAATTTTTGAATGCGCGCTACCATTTCTCATTTCCGCTTTTGTAGCAGTCCTGCAAAGCGGATTTATCAGCACCTGTTGAAACCGGTTTTAATGGGCATCCAAAAAGATGAGCGGAGTCGTACATTTTGAACAGTTCACACGAGACGGTATTTTTAAAAGAGAAAAATGAGATCCTTCACCGAATGCTTCTTACCCTTTTCTCCCACTATATGTGACAGGTTTTTCAGTTGTTTTTTTTTCAATGCCTTATTGCACCTCTAATGCACACCCTTCTGTCAATGTCAGTTTTAATTAAAGGCAGCAGCAGAAAGATATTATGCACACTGATTGAGGCCCAGACAATCGGGCCAAGATTAAAGGCAGGCTTTGCTTCAGGGTTAGCCCTTTTTGCTTTGATAAGACTTGTGTCCTGGAGTGGGAAGTGGGCTTTGAGGCAGGGGGTGAAATGGAAAGAAGCAGAGGTGGATAAGCACGGTTCTCCATTAAAGAATCCTAGTTTCTTTATTCTAAAAACAAAGTTAGGTCAAAGTGAGTTCTCTAAGCAGTGTCACACATACAAATCTTCTCCAGAGTGGATTGTTCTTTTGTTTTTTGACATTTTATGCTCCAGTACCTCATCACAGATGCTCCTTCTTTCATTAATGTGTTGAGTCATGAGTTTGGTTTTGAGTTGGCATGAGTTTTGGTGGCTCCCAATGAAACCACTTTCATTTTTAATAAACACGAAACCTGTTGCACAGTTATTGTGGCAAACACTTGGAAGTCAAACAGTTGGGAGTCTTCGTTTTAAGCCCCACTCTCAAGCTTTTGTTTCTGTGTCTGGTTTTAGTAAATAGGGTTTTAAAAAAATTCTCTGAACTGAGCCAAAAGTTTTCTGTCTGACTGCCTACGATTTGTCACTCAGTCCTCCTCAGCTTCTTTGTTGATTTCGCCTTAGATCAATTTTTTATATGTCTAGGCAACGCATTTATCAGCTTCTTGTTTGCGCAGTCAAAAAAGCGAGAGGGAAAACGAGAGTGAGCAAAAGAGAGAAACGGGAAGGAACTAAGCGCAGATATGTGAACAGAAAGACAGAGAGATAATGACTGAAAGAGAGAGAGAGAGAAACAGAGAGAGAGAGAGAGAGAGAGAGAGAGAGAGAGAGAGAGAGAGAGAGGGAGACGGGCAGACAGAGAGATCTTCAGTCTTAGTGTACTCCCAGTGGGCAGGACCTCCCTCTACATTTTCACCATTATTTGATGTAATGAAAGGAGAAAGTGTGTAACATTGAGATTGTTAATTAATTTAGCCTAACAAGATGAAGATAAATGAAACCCACTGAAGGTTGACTAGACTAAGGGGCCCACTTAGCATTCCTTCTGCCCTCAAGCCCCGTTTTCTCCTCTCCCCTATTACAATGGAGCTCAACTAATAGCTGCAGAGCCATGTTTGTGCAACCGCAGCGCGCACTCCACCTGCGAGATTCGATGTGAAACTTTTTTTAAAAGAATTTTTTTTGCTGTTGATCTTTTTTTTTCCTTTTCAAGATGGCCTAAACTGCTCTGTAATTGAGTCAGTTTGGAGTGCAGACATGCGGCTTTCAAACTGAGCCATCCTGACATGATAGATAACGCTCAGCTGACATGCCTGATTTTGAACAACGCTGACTTTTTGATTGTACGTATGCCGATGAGTACAATCTGGTTTTTATTTTATTTTAGGAACACAGACACTTTTATTAGACCCTCTGCAAAACACAAACGGAGCTGTGCATATGTGGTCAATCGCTCCGACTGTTTTGAGGTTCTTCGCATCTCGTCGCATGAATTGGGGGGTGGGCTCTCAGTTATAGACTGGGGGGCTACATTAGAGAACACACACTCACAATAAATGGCAATAGACACACAAAAAGAAGAAAAGACATTTTTCATACAAAACCAGACAGTTGCCTTGATCCACAAGAAAATCAGTAGTCTATCTAACTCACTGGGCACTTTGTACAGCATCTTGAAGGCAGCACAGACCAATCATTATGACACCCATTCTTTGCTCCGCTCGTTCTGAAGTCAATCCACAATGGGTTGTTGATTGTATGGAAAACACTAGAACAATTATGTCCTCTGTTTTGGTGGCAGCGCAGCCTTTTTAAAGTGCAATCCTCCATAATGGCCTCATTATTGTTATTCTTGGAGCGGGACGCAGGAGGAAGAAGTAGCCTCTCGCAGTGCGTCATTATTTCGTAAATTTCGATTAGCTCATCATGCTGTCTCCTGGCAAACAGAGTCATGGCTAATTAAAAGTGGGTAAGCAAGCACTCCTTGCCTGTGACTTAAAAGGTAGCTCTCGATGGACTGTTAATATGAAAGAAATGGTAAAAAAAAAGGAGAGGATTAGAGCCGTTACCCTGGTAACTCCAACTTCCATCTGCGAGGGAACAATGAACTTGTGTTCCTCTACCACCTATGCCATGAAAAACAGAAAGCAGGCCAGTGAGTGTGCTGAAAGGACAGGACCCTTTTTAACAGCAAAGTGGGATGCAGGTCTAATAGGCTCTTTGGTGGGAGTTGTTAGGCGAGACCACTGGGGGATAGAGGACCACAGAAAAGTCGATGTGTTAACTTAGGACAGTGAAGTATTTTATTTTATTTTTTTAACAATAGCACTTTATTTTGTGCATTTATTGCTGCTTAAAATGACCAGCTTGGCAGAGAAAAGCTGTCAAAGCTGCTTTGATTTCCCAGTCATGTCTCATATGCTGGAACTTGAACTATAACAAAAATAATTTGAAACACAAGATTAATCTTAACTCACAATTACTGTTGAACAATTTTTCCCAATAAGTAATGGATTGCTGTAAAATTAGGCATAAATAATAAAAAAAAATAGTAGGGATTCATAGAAAAATCTGTTAAAGTACCTCATATAGGAATGCTGCTGTTCTAAAACACAAGTTTGAATGATCCATGACTAGATAGGGACAGTGTGTGTGCTTCTCTTTAAGTTTTATGTCCCTTATTACAGCTGCAAAGCGTCTGCTCACATTAAGCAAATTTATGACCGAGGCCAGCTGAACAGCAGTACAGGTTAATGAATTTGGCATAACTAATTAAATGTTATTGAGGGATGAATATGAATCCTGTGTCCAGGACATCCAGCAGACAAAGGGGGCAAAAGTAAGAGAGCTGGGACAAAACGCCTGAGATAAAGCTGAAGACAAAATTCCTCTAGTGAAATGACCTGGTGAGATTATGTTTTGTTTTTGCAAACACAAAAACCTTTTCAGGTCCCAAATACTAAAGAAAGAAGGTTAAAATAACTTATTAATTTAAAAACTCGAACATCCTCACTAACATATTGTTCGATATGTTAAATGCAAGACAAGACAAATGGAAAAAAATGTGGGCAGAGTCATGTAAACAGGATCTTTCTGATCAACAGTCTGACGGTTTTGTCTTTCATCAAACAAGTGCTGCAATATAAAGGCGCCAATAAACAAATGAATAAAAAAATAATAATTTGAGACCCTCAAACAATAGGTAACAAATGAAGAAAAAATATCATTGGTAGGTGAATATTTGAAGATTTAAATTTTTAAAAATATGTATTTTTACTATTTTCCATGCATGGTGATTTTGCCATATTTAGCTTAAATATTTCCCGCCACTCTCTTTTCCTCTGTTGCACTCTCACTAACTCCTCTACACACCATGTCTGACATGTGCTCCCTGAGAGCAAAGCCTTTCAATTTAGATTTCAATTATCATGTTAGTTTTGTGATTAGACTTTTAGTCCTCCAGGAATCAGACCTCTCTGCTCCTCTCTATTCCACTCTATTCCACTTCCCCTGCAATCACATCCCATCTGATGAATTGCGCATATAATTACGGAAGTTATTGAATATGCAGATCGCTGCTGACTCTTGGTGTGCAGTTCATATCGCATCAACTCTAACTGTACCAAACAAGGGCCTCTGATAAAGACCCACTCTCATAATGAGAAAGGGGTAACGTCAGCATGAAATAAAGGAAAGGGTGACCACAAACTGCGTGTACCTGTGTGTGTCCTAAAGAGCAAGCTGACTCTGGGCTCGGCCACACTCGGACCCAAAATCCAGCAAAGCACAGACTTGTCTGAGACCAGTCATTTCACAAGGTGTTTATGAATCAACCAAAATTAGGTATTTCCCCCATGTTACAGTATATTGCTACCATCATACTCGCCATCCCATGATGCAATTCCATGGAGGTTCTCAGAAGAGGGAGTGAAGCACTTTACAGGCACACCCACAAGAGGAGGATGTGGGAAACGCTTAAACTTTTGATAGCTTTTAGAGCGCTTCCCTGAAAAGCTGGCTTGAAAGCAAATAAGAAAATATATTTTTTTTTTCTGACTAAAGACAGCGAAGTCTTTGGACAAATCTAGCTGTCTAAAGACTTTGGATTTATTACTTGCTCCTCGACAGCTCCAAAAAAAAGATACATTTTACACAAAAAGTAACGCTTTGGGGATTTCTTTGGCTAAGATTCACAAAGAACTATGTCTTGTGTTTTTCATTTATGCTCCAGTCATGTATAGTTGATATGCCTGGCTAATACTTGAGAAGAAGATTTACAAATTGCATAGAAGCTGCATAACAGTTCACAGCGCGTAATCGTCCAAACAAATAAATAAGCGAAAACATTCAAAAAGCAGGCCAGGCATAATATGGGTTTGATTGCTGTAATAACAATAAAGATGTTTCATTTTAAAGGTATACATAATTGAAAACATTGCATTTTTAAATGCGATGTAAATAAAAATATCATTTTTTTAGACAACTTTTTTTGACAATGTTTTATTAACCTTTGAGCAATGCCTGTCATATTTCCTTAAACCAAAATGTGCCAGGGATATAAATAAATTAGGCTCATCTTCCCAAACTAACCTCTAAGGTCTGCAAAAACAAATCCCTTGGAGTTCTGCAGTAAAACAAGGTAAATAATTTACTAAGTGACCACTGAAATTGTCCTGCCTCTTACTGTAAAAAGTGTGTTGCAAGTGTGGCGACCTTTGTCGAGTCCCACCTATTGTTTGCAGAATGGTTACACACTCCGCAGGCTGTGAAATACACATCTGCTCCCTTTAGGTCAGCGCAGAACAGATAGACAGGCGGGGTTTGTGCTTAGGCATGTGTGTGTGTGTCTGTTGGGTCCTCAGCTACCTTTCTACACAGCTTAGCTGTAGCCTCTATCTTCTTATCAAATATTTGTCTGTCCTTCACTCACTATCTGCTCTCCTTTCTGTTTGCTTTGTTTATTGAAACCTATCTCAGGCAGATTGGCAACCTTTTCTGAAAGATTGTTGCATAACATCTGTGAAATTAGTGCTTCTGTACGTACATTTTATTCATTTTTTCCTTCGGTGTTCTTAGGATTTTTATTGACTTCTTGAGACGAGGATTTTTCACATACAAAGTAAATTCCCGTTCTTATTCAAGTGATTTCACTTTTATCCCGGGGAGCGAGGCGAAGCGTGCTGCATCCCCTGCATTGTGCTCAGCTGAGGCTGAGCATAATGACTGTGGTGGCAAGAAACCACAACAGAGCCAGGGCACTGCTGCCTGAGAACCAGAGGCCCGTGGCCCGCAGCCAAACACACACAAATCCTGCTGCACACTTGTGGCTTTTTAAGAAAGCAATTTAGTTAATGATTTCATTTTGGAACCCTGTCATGACGCTTGTGTTGTCTGAGCAAGCCTGCAAAAGAACTGCGAAACCAACACAAAGGGGAAGGTATCAGTAAACACACGCTACTGCCTGCAACCGCAGAAAAAATAACATACAGCTGAGAGCAAAATGGCATAAAAACACATTAGTAATAGACTCTGTTAGGTACAGTTTTAATGGTGTTTGCTCTGGATGAGGGCAGAGAGGCGTCGAAGCCACTGGTGAGACATTTCGTGTTTCAGTCAGCATTTAATCCACTACAGTACCCAATTCCTCAGCGTTGGAAATGCAGCACATTTTTTCTGTTCGACCATGTCTGTCAGCTCTCTGATTATATTAGAGCCATGTTTCACATTCATTTACTTGGGTTTCCTCCGTGCCGCACCGTGAATGAAACCATTTCAGCATTGCTAAAACAGCACCATGTACATGTCTTTGTGGTGAAGCAAATTTTTAGGCAATTACCCAGATCAGTGGCCGAAGCTTCTGTTTTTTTTTTTTTTCTTCCCCCGTCATATCTCCCCCTTTTTCTTTCCTGTTGAGAGTTTTTCTCTGATTCTCTCTCTCTCTCTTTCTGTTTTGGCTGTCAATCACACGTTGTAGGTTTTAACCACCTCCAAACAGAGCCAGGCAGCTTCATCCTATCCAACCTGTCAGAATGACACACACTGTTGACCATGCTTTCTATTCAGCTCCAGCAAATTAATTGGTTTCAGCAGTTTAAATCAGCAATCAATGTCAGTTTTCCCAACATAATAAGCCTTAATCATAAATCTTTGAGGTGTGGCTCGCCTGACCCCTATTCATCATGGCTCAGCTACAGTAGATGGCCTCATCTGGGTGGAGCAAATGAACTACCCCTGTTTTGATTTTCCAATTGATGTGTCACATGAAAGGTGGCTACTCAGCCCAACTATATCCCAGTTCTCCTAATATCCAGAGGCCCGCAGACAAAGAAGGGGAATAAAAAAGGCTTGTATAAAAGGTACAGTCCTTACTGAAGTATGCAGACTCCCCTCAAATCCCTATATTTTGTCAAGTTAAAACTACACCTTAATAGACAGTAGCAGACAGAAAATAATTGTAGAGTGGAATAAAACTCAGACAGTGTCCAAAATGTTCCAAATAAAAATTAGGAAAGCGTGATTTACCTTTGTCATCATCCACCCTTTTTACTTTGATACAGCTAAAAAAAAAAAAAAAAAAAAAAAAATCGAGTGCAACCAAATGCATAAAATAATAAAAAAGAACACTCTCAGTATACAGCAGTTGTTCTGCAAAAGCCTCAGAGATTTGTCAGAGAACATTAAATCCATACAGCTTCAGGATAAGGGTGTGGAGCCGTTTTTAAGTCAAGGTTAGGTTTTAAAAAATATCCCAAGTTTGGACATTTCGTGTAACACTGCTCTATTATCTGAAATTGACTTACCAAGGCAACATTGTCCTCATAAATTATTATGCAAAGAATGTTAATGAGAGGAGCAGCTTAGAGGCCCATGGTAACTCGGCAGAGCTACAGAGATCCACTGCTTGGGGGGAGAAATAATTTGACAACACAAATATTTGTTTCAGCCTTTATGAAAGAATTACAAGAAGAAAGATTGTTGTAGAAATAAAGCTAAATGAAGCCTGTATAAGGGATGCAAGAAACATGCAGGAATGTGGTCTGCTCAGAGATCGAAGTTGAATATTTTGAATTAACACAAGGTTTTCTCAGCGAAACAAAACTGTAGCATTGTTAAACCTGAACTATTTCGTAAATGGGCAAACATTTCAATCTCCAGATGTGATAAGACGGTGGTGAAAAATTGCTCCACTAAGTATTCATTTGGTGGATTAAAAACACACCGTTTTTTATGATTTCATTGGTTGAATTTTGCGACGATGCACTACTTTGCATTATGTCTGTAAAATTCAAATACATGTTAAGTTTCTGACTTTAATGTGACAAATGTGGAAAAAGTAAAAAAAAGGGTGTGAAAAGTAAACTGTAAAACTACGATAATAAATGTCACTGTTTTTTTTTTTAGTGAACAAAATGGGAGCGAAAGCAAAAGAAGGTTTACATTTTCAGCCTATAATCTAAAACAGTATGCGATTATGAGTAACAAAAAAGGCAACTTCTTTATTTCTAACAATAAAAAAAAACGGCAGAAAGACAACAGAAAATAAACTTTTTTTTTAATTAGAATTGTGAAGTTTACAACATTTGGAAAAACAGCATCCTGCCACTTGTGTGTGAGCCTTTCCATTATTTCTTTGGCAGCTGGGCCAGATATTACTCCACATTTTAAGTGCATTCTTTACTGCACTGAGAAACTTGCAAATGCCAGAATGGGCCTCGTCTAAATGGGGCTTTGTTTAAGATTTTTTTTACAGAAACGGCTCCCTGCTCTATATGTCATCTGTCACTGTTTCTTCTTTCTTTCCTTAAACAATTCTCAATTGCTTCCATCAAAATAGTCCAGGTTGCACGAACAGAAGATTTCTTTATGATTGAGTTCCTGCCAAATACCAGTCTCTGTTTTCCTTCTGCCGCTCACAAAGGGCTCATAACTTACTGTCAACCACAAGGGAAACCGCAAAGCTCCACTGTTGCTCATCAAATTCAGTTATGTTACTTGATGGCTTGTCTCTCTGCGAGATTTGCTCAAGTGCTGCAGTAGCACTACAAAGAATTTTGAAAGTAAACAGGCCCAAAGAAAGGGAGGAGAAAAAAAAAACCCACAATACTTTGTGAGCATATTGTACTCATTTCACCTTAATGCATCCTCCTCCAGCTAGTCATTTGTGCTTGTTAAGGCCATTAACAATTTTTTTTTTTTTTTTTTTTTTTTTTTTTTTTGCATTCCCATTTTTCATGTCCGAGAGCATACACATGAGTAAACTTGTGTGTGTCCTGCAGAACTGAGAGGCTGTTATGCCATCGAGGTCTGAGCTTGTATCCTGGGATCAGAAAAAAATTGCCGATGGCACAGGGGGAGTGAAAGAGGAGGAGAAGGAGGAGGGTGGGGGAGGAGGCGCAGGGATCGAGCCTGTGAGTGCTCATCGACCCTTCCCGATTAGACAGAGACTTTTAAGCACTCTCACACCTGCATCACCCCTTGCCTTGGGTGGAGGGGGGCGGGGGGGCAAGTATACCAAGCACGCTGTCACGGCAGCTGCGCGAGTGTTTAAAGTGAGCTGTAAGGAAGCTCCTCTAGCAACATATTATTGCAAATAATTTTCCCTGCAAAGTAATTATCAATGCTCTGCTCAGTATGTAAAGTGTGCACTTCAGGTGGCTTGCTTAATTTGCTCTGGGTGGCTATCATTTGAGTGTGGATTTTTAACTGTGGCAACGGCAGCGGTTTCTAATGGAGAAGGTATCAGGAGAGAATGTGAAGTGAAGATGAAGTGCCGCCGTAATTGAGTTGACTTTTTGCAGGGGAAGGTCAACAATAATGGAGCAACAATTTAAACAAATTCATTTAGACAATTCTGCCGTCTCTGTGCGGCAGTCGGAGGGAAAAATGAGCAATTTCTGGGCCACACTTTTATATCTTTATCTAAGTATTCTGTCCGGCAAAAAAAAAAAAAAAGAATATATATATATGTATACATATATATATATTGTTCTTTTCATACAGCTCGTTTTAAAACACCAGGCATTATGCAACAAGCAAGTATGTGCAAGCATGCACATTTCCATGAATGGAAGACGGCGCACACAATATAGGGCCCGCATTAAGGGCTGATTATGTATCCAAGAAACCTGGCTGCTGCACAGCATGGCACAATTACAATGGAGGGTGATAATTTAATTGTGCTAAACGGTGGATTCTGTGTCAGTGCTCCTCCAGCTGGGAGCTGTCAGGTAGTTATATCTCATTATGGCAGGTGAAGAACCCAGAGGAACCCAACCATGACACCTGTTACAACACGAGGAACCCCTGAAGGGAAACACATAGATGACTTTTTTTCCCCACTTTTTTTTCTTTCTTTCTCCCTTTCTCTCTCTCTCTCTTTCTCTCTCTCACGCACAGGCACTCGTGCATACACACACACACACACACACACACACACACAGTCCCAGCACTAGTTTCTGTGTGTAATTTGATTTTACTTACATGACAGTAAGAATGATTTTAAATCATTATTAATTTTATTGAAAGTGTTCAAGCTTGGTTTTATGGGGAGCATGAAAAGGATTCATGTTTCCATAAAAACACTTATGCACATTTTCATAATGCTAAAAAACAAAGATTAATAGAGTAAATAAACAACAAAATGAACCTTTCTGAATAAGTTTTCTAAACATATTTTTATGGGTTTCTTTCAGATTATGTTAATGGTTTTTTATAAAGTTTGACAAAAGAATCACACTGTAATTATTTGACGAAAGTTTCACTTAATTTATCTCTGTTTATATGGGCTGTATCCTTCATTTTTTGTTGTTGTTTTTTTGTTTTGTTTCTTTTTTTATCACAACTTTATCTCCAATTAATTTCAGCATTTTAGGATTGGTTGAAAGTTTGCTAAGTGGATCTTAAGATTTGTTTTGCCTGAATGCCTGTTCTGCTATTTGAACCGAATTAACAAAAAAATATATAACTTTATAAACAATTTATCTCTGTCTACGTTGTGTCCTATTATTTGGGACACATGTTTACTTGTGTACAATTATGCCATTTATGTCTAGTTATTCACCTTCCCTGTCCAGTTTTACTTTGGCAATTTATTTATTTTTTACTATTTATTCTATTCTCTGTTTTATACTTGCAAACACTTTTTTTTTTTTTCGCAATCAAAGCCCGAAGATCCGCGGCAGCACTAATCAAAGCCCGAAGATCCGCGGCAGCACTAAACCAGACAAGTGGGTGGGATGAGGGGGTAGTAGTGATGGTGGAGGGGGGGACGGTGTGGGGTTACTTATCACCATTGTCTATAAAAGGTAAACAGTGTGAAAGAGCAGATACGGCAGACGAAAGCAGGCCAGACCCTTTTATGATGAAAGAGGAAATGGGATAGCTGGGGACACATGGCCCAGCAGTCACAAGACCCCTGAGATGAGCGCCGCACAGCACCCCTCTAATACTTACCAATTAGGCAGAGGCTGTTTTGCACGATGATGAAACATTATCTCGGGGAACAATTCATGACTCAAAGCATTCCAGGCCACATGAGCCTGTGGCTAGAGAACTTAAGTCCTAATCCTTCAAATGTGTGCAATATTGTCAGCTATATATAGACCGTGCTGCTTCTTTATCTGACCCCGTCTCGTCGCTGCCACAGGTCTTCAAAGTGACCGAGGCTTTGTCTTTAAGGAAAATTGCGCCTATTGCTTAATGTAATTTGGATCTGATTCAACAGCTGAACACATTTTCCGTTGTAGTGTGTGAAAGTGTACAGCCTATTTCCTTTATATTTGAATAATTCATGTATATGGGGCTATTTGAAGAATACAGTGCAATTGTCCAAACAGGGCTGTTTAGCTAATTTTATTTTTTTTTGCGTGCATGGAGGCCAACAGAGATAACAAACCTGTTCCATCAAAAAATATGCAATCGTTTTCCACACGCTTTTACCACATTCAAATGAATTCTACCCTTTTTCTGGTTTTTTTGCACCTCATCCAGAGTCTTTGTTGTGTCAGCACCGATCTACTGCGCACGTACCCCTTTAGATCTCAGAGCCTTGTGATCCCCACTCTGAAGAAGAGGAGGAAAATACTGTACGCTTGCCCTCAGATATTTTCAGAGAATTATTGCCACTCTTCCCCTTTTCCTCTTCAATAATATGAGGTAGTATTGTATGGGGCTTGTCAGAAGATGGGGGTGGGGCAGAAGGATTTCTCTCCACTCTTTAGCTGCCTGAGCGCAGCCCTCCCAGTGCTGCTAATAAATTATTAACTCCTGCTGACAAATACTGTTATGGAGCCTGCTGCAGATCTGTTGCATTCTTTAACAAGATTGCTGTAGACACATGTTACAGGAGGATGGAGTCTCCACTGCTGCCTCTCTTCTTTGCTCCCTGTCTATCGTCTTCCCTCGCTCACGCCTCAGCAGTTTGACTGATGGCTGGAGACCAAAGTAAAAGTGCCTCAGAGACTGAATATTTTAGTGGTAAAATAATACCACTTGATTTACTGTGTAATACAAAAGCAGTGCTTTGTTTCGCGCTCACACTCCATTGAAGACGAGGCGCTTGTTTCGCTTCAGGCTCAAGCTTTTTGGGTGCATGAATAAAAAATACGTCGGATCCTACGTGATCGGCCCGCTCCCACCACTCACACACACGTGAACCCCCCAATTCCACCCACCGTTAAGCACGTGCGCTGAACTTTGCTCTGACTCTTGATTTTCAATTAACGGCACACAGTTTTGAAGCCGGGATTCGATCAGATATAATTGCAGGAAACGATTTAATGGCTGATTAAAATTGAAGGCTAAGTTCCACTAAAAAATACAGCCAACAACACTTCTGAGCGCCGAGGCTGAAAGACGGGGAGACAGAGACGAGCTCAGGTCTGC
Source organism: Poecilia mexicana (assembly GCF_051168715.1). Taxonomy (NCBI): domain Eukaryota; kingdom Metazoa; phylum Chordata; class Actinopteri; order Cyprinodontiformes; family Poeciliidae; genus Poecilia; species Poecilia mexicana. The sequence goes on from NW_028263372.1 coordinate 19,036,613, forward strand.
TAATCAAAAAGGTTGGCTCCGAACACAATTTCTTTGGGAACTTCAGATATTCCTGTTCCGTTATGAAATATTTGTATTACTCAGCTTCTAGTTTCTTGTTTTGATTTTTCAGTCTATTATATGTTTTTAGCCCATTGGCATGCAAACAAATTATGATAATAATTCCTCTTAATGTGAGCATAGATAAAAGATCTCATGTGTGAGTGAGTTAAGACCAAGAACCATCAGACCTTAAGTCCTTATTAGTAAAGTATCCGTTCTTACATAGAGCATATCTTTGCTTGTCTTGTACTGCTTGGCTTTCAGCAGAGAGTGCAAGGACACCACAGCACCATGCTCTGCTTCAGCCTTGAGTGTCCCCTCCATACACCCCTCCCTAGGCTCTACTAGTAAGTTAAGATTGGAAGTAAAGTGCTGTCACACTGACCCCTGTGGATAGAGCAGGAGAACAGGGCAGATGGTGATCAGGGATGAAGTTTATCATAACAAATACTTGGTTTTATCACTAGTCGGGTATTGCAAATATGCCAGTTCCCCTTGAGCTTTTTTTTTTTTTTTTTTTACATTTTGTCATGTAGTAATCTCTAACATCGGTGAGTTTAATTGCCATGTTTCTGTGATAGGCCACCCAAATGTAATGAATGACTGTGTAGCTGCAGAGCATGTTTTCTGTTTGCCATGAAGAGATTTGGAGAAAAATGTGTGAGTGCTACTCTGGTCTGGTAAGACTGAAAATGTTTTTTTTTTTTTTTTTTTCTTAAATGCAAATTGCTAAGTGTGACGGAAAACTAAGACCACACCCACTGTAAGAAATGGTGGTGGGAGCATCATGCTTTGGGAGCATGGAAACTTACCAAGGTTAGTTTAAAAATGGGACAAAGCAAGATACAGGGTTATTTATTGCTGAAGAAAATATGTTTGAGAATATTTTTGTGGTAAAATAATACCACTAAAAAAATTTACTTGTTCACATTTCAGAACAACCTAAAATATACAGCCAGAGCTACAATGAAAACAGTTTAAATCAAAGCAGAATCAGTGGGAATACTTAGGTTCACTCTTCATTCAGTCTGACTGCGCTTAAGCTTTTTTTCTGAACGAAATGGGGAGAAATCCAGGTTACTTAAGGGTAGAGTCATACCCTAAAACCATACACACTTATCACTGTAAGTGCAGGAGAAGTTGGTTATAATTGACTCAGGGGGCAGAATGCATTTGCGCACTGCACCTTTTAGATTTTCATAAGTAATTCATTTATTTCCATTCATTATTTTGTCATACATGTCAATCACCTGAAATCCCATGTAGCTTTATAGATGTAATGTGACAAAACGTAAAGTATTTCAATCAGTTTAAGTACCTTTGGAAAGTACCATTAAAACAAAGACCCGTGAATCCGTACCGCCAAATCTATATTCCACTTCCTATGTCACTCAAATATTAAAATACCTCTCTGCTTAACTTTACAATGTTGAGTTTTGAATAGTTTATATTAATTAGTCTATGTATCCTGCAACTGAAAATAAATAAATAAATAATGGTAACAAGCAAAAACTGGAGAATTAAATTATTAAAAACTAATTATTCTCCAGCTCCCTTTCTCCACTTTATAACACAGGAAGGCCACATTATTCCCTTTTTAATTGATTATCAAATGCATAATTAGATTTTCTTGCACAGTGTTTAATTTTATTCATTGCAACATACAGCATGAGTGTGACCTCATTAATTGTGAAAACAAAATGGAACTGGTTGTGTGAATAGTAAAAACACTCAAACGGAAAAAAGGCCGGGTTGTAAAAAGACGACAGAAATTTGAATTAAAATTTGTTTTCCTTCCACCTGATTTGTCAAGTACATCTTTCACTGTGATATTCAGGAAAGCACGCACCAGATTTTTGAATAGTTCCCAGCTTTTTTTTTTTTTTAAAGGGTACTTTTATTCTAAATAAAATTGGCTGTTTGGGTCTGATTGCTTCAAAGTAAAATCACCTCAAACAAGGAAAACTAAAGATGTTTGAAGGACAAAACCAAATGGAAGATTAGTCAGACAGTGCATGAAAAAGAAAGGTAAGAAAATAAACCGTTCCTTTAAAAATACCTTGGAAAATTTGCTTTAAAAAAATCTGGTTTTTCACTTCTTATGGGGATGCAGTTCTACTTATTGGCTGACCTTCTGTGGTAGATTTTTGGGCAAATCCAAAGGACACATGATTCCAAACGAATATCAAGTCATCCATCTGAACCGAACTTTATTAGGGACTCGATGACACGCAGAACAGACCAGCAACACGCATGAGAACCGGTGGTATTCGGGAATTGGAGTTTGCGACAGAATTTAACGTCTTTTTCTCTACTTTTGTGTTGTTGCCCTGCAGCAGAGTCATGTCTTCTAAGCAAGCTACATCACCTTTTGCATCTGTGGTTGACGGTGACGATGCTATGAGTCAGGAGCACTTGTCTTGGGAGAAAGACGAAAGCGCAGAGGCCCACGGCACCCCCCAGCTGCCCCTGCACAGTTTGCTCCACGGCAAAGCCCCCGATGAAATGCAGCCGCTCAGCAGCGTGCCACCAGAGAGCGACTGGGACAGCCTGGTGTCAGCACAGCAGCGCATGGTAAGGCATGCACACAACGCACTGCAAAATTTCAATCTATTGCAGTCCTCTGACAAAAAATAAATAAATAAAAATCCTTTGTATGGATAAAATAGTTGGAAAAAAAAATAAAGAATCACCTTTAGCTTCTGGCAATGTTAAAAATGAATAGCAATAAACAGTGTTTGCACTGAAATCCACTGATATGTTGAAGTGTGAAATCACAAAGACATTCCCTTTAGAAATAACAAGAGAAAGATCTCATACCTGAGTGCCTCAAAAGATCCAGTGAATTTTTAGAAGTGAAAAGTAAGTTTTCTATGTGTCTCAAAAAGTATTTAAACTCTTTTTACTTCTAGTTTCGATGCCTTTGTGGTGGGAATTTAAGCATAAAAGGAAAGCCTTGCAAAAGAGAACAAAAAAAATGCCTATTAGTGAACACGATGTGCTTATGCCCTCCCTGAGGTATTCAAATACAAAATGATCAGACTTTCATTGTTTCTAGCTTGCACAAAGAAGCTTTATCCTTCATTTTAATGCCATAGAACCTTTAGAGCTGCCGTCCTCAAAAGGGAATACTTAAAAAACACCACACTATGAGTCACTATTTGGGGGTCAAACAGATGATCCCACACTCTTTTCTGAATGTTGGCTTACAGAATGAAATCAGACAAGGTGTAAAGGTATACTTTTCTACCCCAATTTGCATGCTTTGGTTTTTGTTGCTGCTAAAAAAAGATGTCTTTTCGGAGACCCACAGCGAGAAAACAGCAAGGCCCCGGGGGACCATGTGCATTCTAAGCGTAGAGCAGTTTTGATGTGAGCAGAGCAAGGAAGAGCAGATACGCTTGTGGGCTATAGATGCAGGAGGCAGGTGGTTGTCTGTACCAGTGGGTCTCTGAAGTAACTCTGCATCCGGCTGCTGAGACCCTCCACAGCAATGCAGCACAACACGTACATGAACAGGTCCTGTAGCGGACATAGCATCAGGAGAGATGATTAGCTGTTGACGGGCAACTACAAAAAATGGTTTAGTTCATATAAAATTCATCTGTCAGAAAATTTCATATAATTTACTGTTAAATGCCATAGTTTTTGAATCCTTTGAATCCTCAGAAAACAGAGTTCGAGTTCTCTTCAGATTATTTCAGTTCCTGCCAACACAATCCAGGTACACAGCTTCACACAGAGCAAGTTCATTGTAATTTCACTAGTCAGTTGATGTTGCATATGCCAGTGGTAAAAAGTTGCTCATCTATGGAAGCTCTCCCAACTGCACGATGCGGTCGACTTCACAGCAATCTGTTGTCCCGTGCTAGCATGTGGTGACAATGAAGAGAAAAAAAAACTTCCTTTTAACTCTAAGAAACCTGCAGCAGAACCTGGCTCTGCATGAGCGACCATCCACTGAGACAGACTCAAATTTTGTTAGGTCAGAGCAGAGACAATACAGAAACACAGGAGCACTGAAGCAGTAGTGCTTCCTATGTTGAGTAAGAAGAAAGAATAGAAAAAGGGGTACGGATCGTAACATTATATGGGGAGTCTTCGGTCTTTGATAGATGTTGGATACAGCTTTGCAGATTTTGTTTATTTTGGACAACTTGGGCATTATTCTGTAATATATTAAGGGAGTGAACTTAAAAATCATCCGCAGAGGTTATTCAAGGTAAGAATACATTTTAGTTCCCGGTTATAAAACCTTCTCGCAATTTCTTTCCCCTTATTCTGACACTTTTATTGTTACGTCTTTATTGTTTGAGGATTAAACTAAGAAATACGAGAATAAAAAGACAAAAAAACCAAAAAAAAAAACAGCATGAGACAAAATGAGCAAAACAGGAGAAGGGTAAAACAGAGCGACAGCGAGAGCATGAGGTGAAGCCTTGAGGTGGAAGGGACGAGAGTTGCCTTTGCTGATTACCTGGCTCCATTGCAGTGCCATGCGTCTGTGTGGGCTGTGCCCTGAACCCATGCCAGCTGATTAACCCAGCACTTCTCCACTCCTCTCAAGCGCTCTCCACTGTCTCTGCTAGGCCGCGTAGCCATTCAGCTCAGCCCTGGGAGGTGCTGTGCCACGGCCGTGCCACTCTGCCGCTTGGTACCAAACCGCCCTGTGCTCCTCTGCTCGACATACCACATAGGGATGAGATTTTGGCACATAATGGCCTATTTTTCTGCATTCCTGACCGTCTTTATTTGGGATTGTCTGGCTTTCAATGTTGCATCCTTCAGTAACAGCTGTAACATCCCATGTTATCACACTTTCTATGATAAATGTGCAGCATGTGTTTGATACAGATGTCTGCTGTGTTTATTCTCTTCGGCACGCGGGCCAAAGTTTAAATCAGAGATAACTGTTCCCCCGTTAAAGGCTCCAACTTCTGGCTGCACAGCTACCTTCTGCTTTCTCAGACTCCAGAAGCCATAATTAACACTACCTTCTGTCAAACGCAGGCCTCAAACGCAGGTCTGTGTGCCGACTTACGCACTCCCAAAGTATTCTCCCCCATTCTTTCCCCCCTTTTCTTCGTGTCTCTGTTTGTGCACAGGGAGCACTCAGCCAGTCAGCCAGAGATGGAACCCCTGGTTAAATACTAAACCATACACAGGTGGGACAGAAAAACAACAACAGCCCCGAGACAGGATGCAGATTTACGAATGCTTCAGGCACTCAGCTAAGAACAGTCCTTTTCTAGAAAATGAGCAAATTACACGGCAGTCATCTTTACACAAATGCACTCAAACAGCAATTTAGTTTGAAGGTTTCACTGTATAGATAGTGCAGATGAATAGTAAAGCCTTAACAGATTATGGATTGGCACGATGAAAAGGTACCTCATCATTTCATCTCAATTTTTCACTTGTCACGTCTTACTTACCAGAATAGATTGCGCTGTTGAAAATACAGAAGCTCGTGCATAAAAGCCAGAGTTGAGCCATTTGATGTGGCCAAATCATTCCAAAGCTCAAATACCTCCCGCAATCACGACATTTGAATGAAAAAGAAAAAAAAAAACAGTCTAAAAGCTCAAAAAGCTCTGACAGTAGCTCAACAGGCTTATCATTAAACACACATCCTTCCTCTTACCTCCTCTCCTGACGGTTTTTTTTTTTTTTTGTCTTATAGGAACCTGACAGCAATAAAGTATGTTCCCTGTACTCCTTCCGGAACAATTCCACTTCTCCACACAAACCTGAGGAGGGGGCCCGGGAGCGGAGTGACATGCTGAGCGGATCAGCATTCGGGACTCCGGAGCGCCGCAAAGGAAGCCTGGCAGACGTTGTGGACTCGCTGAAGCAGAAGAAGCTGGAGGAGATGACAAAGACAGAGCAAGATGGTATGTCTCCCCGTGTGAGTGTGATTTGGAGCGAGAGTCCAGGAAGGCCTTGTTCCTACCATCTAATCCCACTCCTTCCAAATATTCACCGACTGTCTGCCTCCGCTCTCTTTTTCCTCTCCGCCTCACACACTTACTCAGGCTCACACAGGTCGGGATCAATGACGCTACAGTATTTCCACTTTGTTCTGAACCTCTTCCAATATGACAAAGACTGTGTGGCAGCACACCTCGGCATAAGTGTGGTCCTCTTTCATGCCAAGAAAAACTCTTTGACTATAAAACTCAGAGTGCGGACCTGATGCCAGGAACATTACCTCTTTTTTTTTATTTTTGCTACACAGAACACTTTTCGCTCTGAGCATACATGAAAGGTAACTTCTCTCAAATAGCCCAGGACCTTTACAAAGATCGCACCCGATTAATGTGACTAATTAGTTCATCTTTTTCTTTTTTTTCTTTTTTCCTTTTTCTTTTCAAAGCAAGCAGTGACAGCTAGAACAAGAAATCCTCTCCTGTAATAAGATAGTTAGTTCTCTGTCGTATCTCCGCCCGTTACACCCTTCTTGGCTCTCCCTCCTACAGCCTGGAGTCTATCAAGAGTATGGCGGAAAAACAAATATTTGAAAGAGCTTCTGAAACACATCCCCCTTCTTAATTAAGGCTGTAGTAATATAACTACATCCAATCAAATGTTAAACCCCCTTGGGAACGCATGTGTCTCATTTAGTGTCTGGGGAGCTCTTAGCTTAAGCACTTCATCAGACGAATAAATTAGACCTCTGTTAGCCTAAAAATAATTTGCCACTTCTTTTTTTAAGTATGCATGTGGCGATCTTTGTAACAGAGCATCACAGACCTCTCACCAGATAATTATGCCGCCACACCCTCCGATGACTGATTGTTTGTGTTGTTATTTAGATATTATCAGACAGCGCAACCAGCCTGGGCTCCACAGGGAAAAAATAAACACAATTTACTTGCTGAAATTTAACGTTTCTCAAAATTGATTCGAATGACCATGTGCAACTTCAGCGACTCATCGTCGAATACTTGTCATTTTGATGGCAGATTTTTCTTTCTATGCATATTCCCATATGGAAAGCTTGTGTGTGTTTTTAATATGTGGCTACCGAAAAATGATCAGCACTTGACATTAAAAATAAAATAAAATAAAATAAATCAATATTCCATTTCTGTAGCATAATGTCACACTGAACAATTAAGAAATATCCAGTTTGTAATTGGATCAAATGCTGACAAAAAAGTCAGGGTGTCAAAAACAAAAAATGTGTTATTAAATATATTATATTTTTAAATTCATACTTTAATATTTAAATTTGATCAGAAAGTTTAGACATTTTTACTGATAATCCAAAGAAATTGGCGAGGAAGTAAAGAAAATGAATATAAGGGATTATATTAGATTAATTTACCTTGTTTACACGTTTACTATAGATCCTATACATATTGAGCAAAGACTTGGATCTAAAGTTAATCCAAGTATGGCACTACACCATCATTTATATATCGCAATAATAGTTCTGTGCATCTAATATATGTTGCTAATATTACTTTTTTCCAAGTGTAGTTTGAATTTAATGACTGTTTTGTTATTTGTGGAAGGATTTTTCGCGACGGCATCATCAGTGCTCTCGGTGGCAACAGTGGACATTATGGAAATGAGCCCCATCTGCTGAAGGCTGGTTGTTGCAGTAATTTAAATGGTCAAGTGCAGCCTGTAATCCAGGGCCGTATGTTAGCGCGGAGAGGAGAGGGTGCTTCGGACTGCCATACAGCTGTTTGAATCTCCTGTTAATAATAGCGCCGTGGTCTGCCTCATGCTCCCTGTATCTCGGGCACCAAAATACACTCCCTTGTTAAGGCAAATTAGTTTCCGTGCAGGGAACCCAGCAGAAGACAAGAGCCATACGAAGTTCGGCATGCCGTCCCCGTGCCGAGAGAACTGAGAGTTGCTCTGTTCTCGAGAGCCCTCGAGGAAGCTTCTGTGGTGATGATCAGTGATTACTGTAAAATGGTGGGAGGCAGACTCTTACAAACTGCCTCCCAAAGAAGTTAACAGCAACCTTGGAGATATCATAATCTTGTGTCTTTGTCTATGGAGAGGGACACTATTGGAAATGAAAAGAGCTGGATTAACCAATTAAAGGACATAGAGGAACGATCTCTTGTTGATGTGTCTAATGTGTCATAAGCAAGAAAAGACGATGGATATAACACTTTTTTAAGCATTTCAACTGTCGTGTCTCATTCTGCTGCTCAGTGCTTGTCTGATCAGGATTCACAGAGGCCCTCAGAGACTCTTCACCATCTGCTACCGTTCTTCCTCTGTTTGATTTTTATTTATTTATTTATTTATTTTTTGGGTAGGTCAAGATGGTTCTGTGGAGATAACCACAGTGACCTAAAGTGAAGAAAAGGATGCATTCTCCTTGTAATAATCCTACTAACAAATTCGAAAACCCAATTAAAGTAATGTAGAAACCAACTGAAGCTTAGATTGAACTTCTTTCAGACATTCTGAGCAAGTTGAACTATATTACCAGATCTTCCTGTGATTTTTGTGATTTATTTTTTTATTTTTTTTTACTTTTTATATGTAACTTGTTATAAATAACACACATTATCTTCTTGAGACAATACTGCAAAATTAAATTAGGCCTTAATGCTATTATTGTTAATTAAAAACCAAACTGACCTTTAGGCAAGAACAAGCAGACATGGAACGGCCCATATTATTAATGGACAGTGATATTTCTGATGTCTTCCATTACCATCATGGCTTCCTTTAACAACATTATGAGGCTCATTTCCTGATTCACCACAATGCCTAATAAACCCTGCAACAATAGAGACATTGCTCAATATTATAGGTGTAATTCCTCCATTCCTCCATCTCTATATATTTTTACCCTTTCACCCTCTCCATCCTTCTATCTTTACTCTCCATCTTGAATCCCTTAAAGTGCTTTAAGTGCTTGTGACTGTGCTAATGAATGAAAATGTCCTCCCAGCAGTGAGCACTGCATTTAGCTGAATAGTCACCTTTGCTGTAAAAGCTCTATTAGGCCCAGTTGCCAGCAGGGCTAACGATTGTGCCCCATGTTTATTTACTAGGTATTGTAAATGCATTATTTATGGATAAGCCTCCAGACAGCACTTGTCAAGAGTTAAAAATGTCAGAATTAAGTATTATGGTAAAAAGAAAAAATAGCTACCATTATAAAAACCCAAGGTGACCTTGCTTTGATTCACGTGCAGTTAGAACAGTTTTATATAATGCACTAAAGTATGAATCAATACTGTGTAAGTCAACAGAAATCCTTGTGTGTTGAGTCTTTATGATTGTCCCAAAGACAAGGACGGGTAACCCTGCTTGAGGCTCCTGTTCCAGCTTTTAGGGAGCGTTATCTGGGGGATATCGACTTGTCCGCACACCTAGCATCGAGCATATCTTGTGTAATCTTTTATTATTAAGAAAAATGCTTGCTTGGACCAAGTCAGAGAAAGTACATTTTCTTTATTGGTTGGCATACAGCTGACAAGAATTATAATGAATAGATTAAAGAAAGAAAGAAAAAAAACAACTTAAGAACAAATCAGAGAAACGTCTATAATTGGCTAAAATTCAGCAAGAACAATCCCTGTACTGATCAAATGAAACTCTCCCGGATTAGCTGCCGTGTTCTTGATGTGCCTCTCAAGTGTACATACCTGGGTAACATGCATCCCTTTTTGAATAATCAAAGTGAATTTACAACAAGGTGGTTACATTTTTAAAATATGAGAAATAAAGGCACTAACATAAAAAAATTAAAAAAAAGATTTTGGGACATTATTTTAGGACGGTAGAAGAAAACTTGGGAACAATACCTCATCAAATATTCCAAACTTGGAAGATCTGAACATAATAAATGACTACTTCTTGTTGTTTACCGTACCTGGGCTGTGATAAATGACAGTGATCTGGCAACGTTTCAAGGCAGTTGTTGAGAAAGTGGAGCAGTGAGCAGTGGTAGCCTGGGGACATTTAAGAAAGGAGATTTTTCCCACATAATCTATACTTACAGTATAATAATACACCCATTGTCTGCAGAATAACTGCATTTCCATGTGCTGCAATTCAAGAAAAATACAGGAAAAGAAATCTGGATATATGCCAATGTTTCCGATAAAGAAGAAGAAAAAAAAGATGCTCTATTTAAAATCGCATCCCTGGTTTAGGCCAGCTATTTAGATATTGTAGGTGCTCTTGCAGAATAATCAACACCTGAAACCCTTTGACACAGTCACGGCTAATTAACTCAGCAAAGGGGAGTCAAAGCACCAGGCAAACTGCAGCCGCTTGCTTTTTAATCTCAGGCTGAAGGATATTTAATGGTTGCTGGGAAAAAAAAGAGTTCCCCTATTACAGCGGCAGGTAACCCGACTGTCGCCTGTGACAAAAAGCAGCGCAGCAGGGTGTGCCAGCGGACTAATTGTGCTTGGGCACAGGATTTATATATTTGAACTGTGTTTGGTTCCAAGTCACCACTTAGACCTGTCTTCTCTATTTGTAAGTGTAATCCCCCCGGCGAGACTGTGTATTATCACTGTATAATGACTGTGCAGTAGGTTGAGTGTGGGGGAGTGATCTGCATTGTGTGAGTAGCCCCAGGTCATTATCCGCTATTACAACATGCCATGTAATGAGATTCTGGGATGGGTGAGAGCTGCGGTAGAGAATGGGATCAGCTCTAAGGCTTGTGGTCTGATTAGCGCTGATGAACTCTTGACTCTGTTGTTACACCGTTCCCCCTCGGTGTCAGGGCTCCTGCTGACTCTACATGGAGGCTCGCTGGAAATTGGTTGCAGGTGCTGACGGTGTCAACAGATCTATTTCTTGCACATTTACTTGCTTTAAATGCAGTGCTCAAAAGGGTTGTGGGATTTTTTTTTCTTTTTTCATGTTCTATAAGTTTCCTTGCATGTAACTTGTGTTACACATTCTGTCACATAAATTTGTTTTTCCCCCTTTTTCAAAAGAGATTGAGGAGCTTTCTCCCTGCTCCTCTTTTCGTTCCCGCCCCTCTCCCCTCTCGTCTCTTCAGCAGCTGCCATGTCATCTGGTTCTCCTTTATCCCACCTAATTAATAGGAATCTTTGTTATAATGATGTGAGTACGAGCCTCTGACTCCATGCATATGCAATCAGGGCTGGAAATCCATTTCCTTGCCTGCTGATTCTTCACACATTGCTCTCCACTCCCTCTTACTGCTGCAGCCTTCCGGACAGCACCAGCCCAGGACCTTTGTGTCAGGACAGATGCAGAAGCCAGACATCTGTCAAGCATCTCTCCTACGTCAAGCATTTTGTTTTTTTAAATAATCTGTTGTCTCTGTTCGTAAATTTGAGCCGGCCTCTTAATTTCATAACGTACTGTATTTGATTGAGTTGACCATTTTTCTGTATCTGCGTGTGCGAGTGAGTGTGTGTTCAGGCTTGAATGTCCTGCAAGTGCCAGTGGGGGCCTTCCTGTGTGTGTGTGATCTCTCTTGGCCTGTGGCATGGTGCAGCAGCTCAGTGGAGCAGCTCTCTGGTCTGTCACTTTTGTTTGAATAGGTAATGCAGATCTGTTCAGGCTGAAGAGACACGAGCTGGAATCGCTTGTTAGGACACATGATCAAAAGTGGCTCTCCGCTCTCTGCCAATCAACCCTCTTGTCGCCCTGTGAGGCAGACGTTAAATAGATTTTTCGGCTGTATGCCGTGGGCTGCCTGCCAGCCTGACATGTGAACTTTCACAAATCTGACACACGGACCTTTTACTCCTCCCCGCTTTTCATTCCTCTTCCTTCATCTCTTTATTTTGTCTTCTTTCTTTTTTCCTGTTTTTTTTTTCTTCTCCCGGTCTTCCACCCTATCATCTTTTTGTCCTTATCTGGCCCAGATCAAAATTGTTCCTCTTCCTATGAATTTTGTCTCCCACCGTTGTTTCTTTTTTTTTTACCCTCCAGTGACAAAGTTGCTCTAGTGCCAGGCTGAGATCAGAGCCCACTGCTAAATGGAGTGGCTGCATGAGGGGAATAGTCAGAGCAGAGAGCCCGGTCCACTGCTGAATTATGTATTTACTATCTGTTCCAAAACAGAGCTGTCACATAACACAGGCTTGTTCCCGTGGGGTGATGGAGGCCAGCAAAGGTTTTACTTTACACAAGCTAAGGAGCAGATTTTGTTGCCCGTTTCAAAACGGGAACCCTTTCTGCTGTCTTGGTCGTTCAGATGACAAAACAAGCAGCTGCTTCTTCAATGTGCCATTCTTTGCATTCAAGATCACCTTCCCCACTTCTCATATTCCGATTAGTCAACAGTAGCAACTGCTGCTGAGCATTCCAGGGGCCATCTTCCCCGGGTTTCAGCTGTTGTGTGTCCCCCTGCACCCACGCAGCACAAAACTCCCATTGTGATCTTGGTTTACAAGTCGCACAGAAACCCCTTGATGGGAGGAAACGAGTGTCTCTGAGAGACAAATCACAGCCAGGGTTACACAGAGGCTCGCTTGTCTTTGTATACTCACAAATCCGCACGTCGGCTGTAGGTATAGCTCGTCTTATGCATATTTATTGAATGGGATAGAAAGACAGGAAGCAATGCGACATTGCTTCCTAATGCATTATGAAGTTTTTTTTTTTGTTGTTTGTTTAAATTAAAAACAAAACGATAGTTTCACGTTCTTGCTACATGTGAATAATCAAATGATTAAATCAGCGACAGCTCTGAGAGTATTTTTGGAGAGACAGAGAGTGAGCAGTGCTGACACGTACTAAGGCAGAAGCTATTAATGCTTCTATATTTGCCTTTAGACCATATAGGCTGGAAGTGGGAGATAACACCCTTGTTTTGCCGTCGTATGAAACATGAGGAGGGTCATACGCAGACAAATTGCACAAAGTGGGAAGAGTGGTGGTGTTGGTGAGGGGGGCCGGAGGGTACTGGGGCAGTCAGAAATAGAAAGAACAGGGTATTCCACAACGGGATGAGGAGAAGACATGTGTCCTGCTGCATGTGTGTGTATGTGAGCCCGCTGCAGGGTTGCTCTCTGCATCCCACTGTGTGCCAAGTAAGTATCACTGTCCTAGCCGTGGCATTCTGCTCCCAAGCATTCTCTACACATATCTTGACAAAAGAAATAGTGTCATCTGACCAAGGATCAAAATAGTGTGAGTGTAATTCACACTCTGGGCACAGACAGCCTCTGTGGCCCTCTAATGATTTCACAGCACATTTCTGACTCAGTCTGCGAGTCAAAGGTACGTCAGCCATCCGGCAGATTGATCCTGCTTTGATAGAAGCAGACATGACAACTTGTGCAGATGCAGCCTATTAACATATTTGCATTATTTGTCACAGAAAACAGGCGAGCGGGAACGTCTTCCAGCAAACTTTAATGAGCCGTCTCTTGAACAAAGAGACTGTTTAATCAGCTCTGATAAAACACACGTTTTTTTTCCTCCTCTATGTTTCACCCCCCCCCCCCCCACCCCACCCCACTTGTTCAATAACATTACAAGCATGAGGAGGTGTGATGAAAATGTCAGAAGAAATTAGCAGAACTCTGTTTTATTGCGTTGCAAAGTGTGGGTGCCAACCATAATAATCGTAAGATGAATATCATCACTCTTAAGCTGAACCTCCAGTGTAATTTTCGAGATTGCACCGACCGGCAGTTTAAGATGCAAGATGTTGCTCTACTGCCAATTGCTCAGGAGGGAGGTCAGTAAGTTCATCTTGATGTCAAACAAGAATGAATGATTTATCGAAGCAGAACTTTTTGTTTGTCTTTCATGACAAAACCGCAATTGTTTTACCGCTCCACGCACTGTTTACTGGCCCACTCATCTTCCTCCCTCTTGCTTCGTTCTTTTTTTTTTTTTTTTTTTTTTTTTTTGACATGTTATTTCTGGGTGGGTGGCACGTTGCCCAACAAAGCCAGTGCTGTTTGCTCCCCTGTTGTGAGCTGGACCAATGAGCTCAGTCTCTCAAGAGAAGCACATTTCTCCATCTTTGCCCAGCAGGTTGCAGCCCATATGACTCTGTATCCCACAGGAAGGGAATAGGCATGACTGAAAAGAAAAAAAAAAAAAAAATACAGCTTGTATTGTCTCTGGACTTGAACAAGAGCACATTGAAACATGTAGTTGAGGGTAAGTAAATGGAGGTCTTTAGAGTGTTAATCCAGCCTTCTTTGTCACAGTTTCAGTTGTTTAGCACTTCAAATCTGAAGTTACTCTGACTTCAGATTTGAGAAAATTTGGAAAACAATCTATTTTTTTCTTGTTGTCATGTTTTGACTGAAGATCAGCATGCATCTGTTTTATTTGCTTGATGCCTTTTTTTAAAATCTTGTTACATGTTTTAAGAATGACCTTTGCGGTGTCAAATCTTCCTCCAAAGAAAACAGTAGTTATGCATTATTTTTAGGAACACAGACAGACGGATTGCCATAAAAGTGAAATATGCAATTAAAAATGACTTCAGTTTGTTTTAAAGAGAATTTTAGAAATAGCGATTTTGTTAAAAAAAAAAATCTCAGTGAGGGGTCTCTCCCGCCACTGAATAAATATGCTCAAATTAATTTGAGCATATTACAAATTACAAATTTAAATGTGTAATTTTCTTTTGTTACCATACAATACTTCTGGAATAACACATGTATTTATTTTAAGGTTTTTGTCACAGTTTTTTCATTGTTTTTTTTAATCAAAAATGTTGATAAATATAAACAACATGGACTTCAATGTAATTTAAATATTATTTGGCTGTTGCATAAATTCATACTTTTTCTTTCAAAAGCAACCAATGTACGCTAAAAAAAAAAAAAAGAAAAAAGTGACCCATGGGGTTCTGGTCCAGTTCACATTATGTGTAGATCCTAAAGTCTGGCATTTTAGTAAACACATTCAGATGAGTAATTCAGTAAACAACTTTAATTATGCAACTTTTTTTTCCACAAAATTGTTGTTTAATGAGAAAATAATACTAAATTACAAGAGCTGCAGAAAATTCAACACATTTGCAGTTTTAAGTATCATAACATGTTCCGTAATCATGACATTAAAAGAAAAAAAAATAAAATAAAATGAAAAAGCTTTATTATAAGGCTCAGTCTTGCATGGTGGCTGTCCAGAGTTCCTAAAATAAAGTTTCAGTGTGTAAAGCAGACACTTGGCTTCCCTACAAACTGTGATGCATTCATGTGGATCCTATTAGTCTCTTTTTGTCCTTGTGGAGTCAGACACCCATTAATTTACTAATTCACACTGAACTGCTATGATCACAGTGCTCCCCATTTTCTTTGCACGTCTATTAATTTAACATAGATGAATAAATGTGAATGTTTTCGAGCATTGATTAGCAGGCAACTTTATGTCTGACAGTTAAATTGCTGGGTACCCCCCCTAAAAAAATCTCCCCAATGCAAGGTACCCAGTAATTAAATTTTTGCGGGAAATTATTATCATTTATTACAGTGCGCGGACTGTAATGATTGCTAACATCAAATGGAAATTATAAATTAAAATTGAGTCGACATGTTTCTACTCGTGAAGTGCTGATCCCCCTCATCAGCATCGGCTTAAAATCCAGGGGTAATGTCTACTTTTCCTTTCTAGTAAACTAAACACACTCGTCTTTCAGTTTCAGTAGCATATTTGCATAATAATGGCCATGTTAAAAAAATAGCAATATGTCATAGGTATCATCTTTCTTAAAAAAATAAGAAATTGTATTTTACTAACAGTAATCACATTTGCTCTGCCTCACTTTAATCACAATAACTCTTCCTTTCATTTTAGATTTAAAATAACTGTTTTGCAACCCAAACAGAAACTTAAAAAAAAAAAAAAAAGAAGAGGAAGCAGAGGGATCAGGGACTGGAAAGTTCATTTTGCCATCCAAGCATTTAATGATCCTAGTTCTTAAAAGTGACCTTGCAGGTTAGAAAGCAGAGCAGCACAGCAGCTCCTTCCAGCTGCACACATGGCATCCATCGGGGGCACAATCACGCACAGTCCCAACACCTCAGGCTCGGACATATGTTGAGTTTTATTTCATTCTTCTGACATTAATCCTATTCACCAGCTGTTCTGCCAGCTGCCACTCTCCGGCTTAAGGGGAGATTGCAGTTTTGGGGGCTCTGAGTACTGGTTTATCTTGGCTCCTCGTCTTCTGCTCACAAAGTTTTGATTGAGTGAGGTTCTTTTTTTTTTTTGCACTACTATCACCTGTATCCAGCTTCCTACCTTACAATTCCTCTCTTTTCAAGTGATGTGAGGCAGCAGCTTGTTGAGATTTAAAGGTATTCAAAGAATAGTTATGCTAAAAGAAAGAAACATGAGTTCCCCTGCTAGAAGAAGATGCCTTAAGATCACCTGCTTGTTCATTCTTTCTTCTCAGAAAGCCACTGTAAGGACCCGCAGCACTGGAACCGGCTTATAGCACCGTCATCTAGCAGCATTTCAGTGGGATTAGCCTGGACATGGCCTCGGCCTGTACAGTTATGATTATTGACATATTGGGTCTGACATATTTCACATTTATGTGCATTGTCTGGAAGCATACTCAAGTGTTCTCAATGTCATTTCTGCTGAAGTACAGCGGGGCAGCCTGCGAGCAAGGGCCGCAATGAATTGATCATTGCTCACTGCTCACTTTAATAATTCAAGGCTGATTGCCACAGAGTGCCGCAGTAAAATGGATTGGGAGAGGTCACATGCTGCTTGGCTCAGGAGGTGAAGCCTCTAGGGGATGCTTAATTCATATATGCTTGATGGACACGTGTCCTATTTAGAAAGGTCAGGGTGCTGTGTGCACAGACGGCGTCTCGCAACGGACAGGTCAACCCTGTAGGATTAACATGTTGGTCAGTGAAGATCGAGGCGAGGGGGACGGGAAAAGTTTCTTCACATGGAAGCCAGTTTGCTTACCCTTGCATAAAATCTATGACCCTTAAAAAAATTATTTGTTCATTCCTACTGTATTTGTTTTTGCAGAAAATAGTTCCACTTTGGGCCGGCCTGATGCATTAGCAGATTGTTGTTGCTCGGCTCTGGGATAGCAAAACTTTTCCTGCTAGCTGTTACTGTTTGTAAATAGATCAGAGAGAAATAACTATTATTATGATCTCGGATTTTATTGTCACCGACAAGAATGTGATGCAACTCCTTTTAAATCTTCCTTTTAGCTAAATGTTTTAGTTTACCTCCCGGTTAACAAACTTAAACGTATTCATTCAATTTGAGATAAAAAGATTAAAACGTTTTTTTTTTAGTTTTTTTTTTAGCATAGACTGTAATGTTAAATAGTCCAATTCTTCTCATTTAAATATATTGTTGTTAAAACACTTTATATTTTTTCTATTTATTAAAAATAGAAACTTGGACTTTTGTCTTTCACTAAGATGTTAAAGTCAGAACAAGCAACTACTCAAAAATATTTCCATATCGTAAAGTTCTTCAAGTTAACAACTTGCATAAAAAGAAGAGAAAAATGAGGCATATCCTTATTTACTGACTATCAATAAAGGAACAAGGCAATAAATAAATAAATGATTAAAGTTAGCATTTAATTTTAAATAATCTTTATTTACTGGTCTGCTTGTGAAGAAAAGCACATACATTTCAATAAATTTTTGATTAATCAATTATCTGAAAAACAATTTGTGTCAAATAAAGAATGCAAAAATGATTAGGCAGAGAAAGGACCTCAAGTAAATCCTGCCTTGGATCTTAAACAATCTCAGGCCACATCTGCGTGTAGCCGTGTCAAACTCTTCAGTTCACTTTGTATCCACCACTTAAACACATCAACAAAGAAATAGAGGCAACTATAAAAAAAAAAAGTAGAATAAAATAAATATCCACTAGAAGCAAATGTTTCCAATCATGAAAGAAACAGACTAAGTATTTAAAGTCCAAACTACTTTGTACTTAACTATTAATCCAATCTTAGCCTTCAGCAAAGCTTCCCCAAAGCCTCAAATGCTTGTTTATGAAAGGACCTCCGACTTAGAAAAAAAAAAAGGACAATCTTTTGCTGACCCCTAACCCGTTTAAGAGGCTAACAACTGATTTTGGCTCAGATACAGGAAAGAAGGTTGGACCTAGCAGTGACGAACATCAGGAAAGCTGCAACAGAGGGGATATGTTCCCTCTCTGATGAAGCACGTCTTAACTGCAGCGCATTTTTAGACACTGTTTACACGACCAGACAGGACAGACTAAAGGTGACTAACAGAAATGTTCACCAAGTGGAATAATGATTAGGTGTCAGTTAAAGAAAGCCCTCCGCCAGGTGCAGGCACTCTGCTTGTACAGTGACACCAAAGCAAAAAGCTGGACTTCCTTATTTATGCATGCCAGCACCGGTAATTACACGTAAAAAAAAAAAAAAAGCTGGAATTATTTAACTGCCCCAAAGAAGTCTCTTGGAAATGGAGGAGGTTATTACAACTGTTGACAACGAGCAAAGGTAATTGCCTAAAAATGAGCGACAGCGCTGTGTTATGCTCTAAATTTTTTTTCTCCCCTCTCCCCTATCTGAAGCTCCCTCTTTAGAGTTCGTATTGTGCGGCATCACCCGGCTGTGTA
Source organism: Poecilia mexicana (assembly GCF_051168715.1). Lineage (NCBI taxonomy): Eukaryota > Metazoa > Chordata > Actinopteri > Cyprinodontiformes > Poeciliidae > Poecilia > Poecilia mexicana. The sequence continues at coordinate 19,055,195 of NW_028263372.1, forward strand.
ACCTATTGCGTTCCGATTGCTCCCATGCAATTAGTGCCCTTTTTGTCCTCACTTCAATAACAGCGTGATTATGGAGACTTCAGGAGTATTTGCAGCATCCAACAGCTGTTGTCTCGGGGACTACCGGCTGAATGACAAAAACATGTTTTCTCTCAGGATTTCACTTCCCTGCCTGCCTCTTGTAATTATTATGTTTTATTTGGTTTGATGACGGGGTCTTGTTTTTAGTGTGCCTGTGATTAAGATATTCAAAGGACTCCTTGGAGTGTGTCACAGTCATTTTCTTTCGTTTTCTTCTTCTTTTTTTTTTTCTTTTTTTTATCAATCTCGACTTTTGATTTGTTTCCCTCGGAGCTCAGATTGGATGAGGAATCAGAAGTTAACCTGTCATTGTCTCACTAAGAGACCGACTGTTTTATTTTATTTTTTTACTTTAATTTTGGGATGGTTTTGTTAATGCCTGAAAGCTATGTACATGCGACCAAATGTAAGAATTAAAATTGTTGGTTTAATTTTGATAAAAATGGGTTAGGATCTGCAAGTAACTAGAGTTAGGCTAATCCTGCTAATTTATTAACCATATAACATTTAAATAAATTAAATTGTGTATTTTGCTTTTTAATAATAGTAAGTAGTGTCAAAAATAAGCATAACATCTCAACATTTCTGTTGACGTAAAGTATACATTGCGTGTCAATAGCAGCCCAAATAATTCACACACAAAGACATCAAAACAAATTACTCCATAAATTAAGTCATGTGCAATAAAGTGGACTTAGACTTGCAAAAGGTGTTAAGAAGGATCAGTAACATTTCAGGCAAAATAAGAAAGAGAGAGGGAAAGAGAAAGAGATTTTTAATTTGATTCAAGTTGAGTGATGGACCAGATTATTTAAACAATTTTGCTTCATCTGAAACAAACTGACAGTTTCCTAGGCTGTGCATATGGGATAATTTTAAAATCAATCCTTATTTCTTCATCAGATTTTTATCAAGACCCAGTACATTTACCATTCATCTTTCCTTTAATTGTATGAAGATTTCCATTTTTCACATTGCTGAAACAAACAGCCCCACGTCATGGTGTTGCCACTTCCATTCTTCACAGCTGGCATGGTGTTTTGGTTGTGATGTGCAGGTCCTTCTCCAAACTTCCTCAACTGTTATTGCAGAGAACGATGTTGGTGTCATCTGACTATTTTCTCCCGCTCATTCACTTGTTCAATTGTTTTGCCACAAACTTTAAATGAACTTCAATATGTTCTCTCTTCAGAAATGGAGACTTGTGTCAAAACCAATCATTAGGGGCATTAGGTTTAAGTGTTTTATATATTTATTTTTTTAGCCAGATCAGGTCAAGAAATATAGCAGGGGATTTTAACTATATCACTCTATTTGCTTTTGCAATTTCTTCATGTGTGCAGTAAAATCGACCTTTGTTGCCTTAGTAACACCCCTTTTTTTTTTACATAAAATTAAATTTTGACTTATTTAGAATGATTTCTTTGCATATGCACAACCAGAATTGTTACCAACATATGGACACGTATGCTGCGCATAAATAGTGATATCACAGCTATTAACATATATCAAATATTTCCCAATATTTAATTGGGTAAGCATAAATTGCATTGTTTCAACAAATATATTTTGTGACTCTGATTTAAAATTTCCTTTTCTTTCATTTTCTGTTTTAATTGTTTAAATTGACAACGACATGCACAAATTGCAACAAATACTTTCTATTTAATTCTAATTCCCTTCCCTACGTTTCTCCTAATGCAAATTGCTCCCCCGTTTCGCTTGCTGTCCAATCTGCTTCATTGTGAGAGGAAGTTATTTTTATTGTCGGTGTCAGCTGATCATTGATTTCTTAATTACACGTTTTCCCTTGAGGCTGTGACAACTGATATACTGTACAAGGCCAATGGTGAAGGGGGAGTCTTTCAGTCTCTTATCCATGACTTATGGCTAAGTTGACTCTCTCAGATAGCTCTCTTTTCTCTGCCAATGGCTTTTCAACACAACAAACACTCAAACACGAGTATCATCTTTCTCCCAAGAGAACACAGAGACGCTCAGAATGTGGTGGCAGTCTGTGGAAACGCTTTCATTGCTGACAACCAAGAGCAATAAAACACCCTGTGCTGCATGTTGCAACAAACCATTTTCTTTCCTTTTTTTGATGCTTTGAGGTGGTTATGGTCATTGGAAACATGATGGTGTGTTTGTGTTGCATCAACAGATTTACTAAAGCTTTAAGAGATTGAAAGTATTGATAAGTGAAAATGGCAAAAAGCAATGCTGGACCGTTTCAGTAGCCCAAGTGCACAAACAGAGAAACTGTACTTCATAGGTCCAGTTCAGTCCACATAATTATTTAAAATGTAGCACTTAATTAATTTTTGCTATAGATTTTAATTTGAAATCACAAATTAAATTTAATTTGGGACTATTTGCCATTTTGATGCATTCCCTAGTTTGAAATGTGACTAGTTTTTATTCTGATCATGTAAAAACATGATATACCAAGGGACTTAATTCTGTCTTCACTTCATACTCATCAACATTTCCAAATAACTAGCTCTTGATTTTGAAAAAAAAAAAGAAAAAAACATTTTGTCTTTCTTTCATGTTAATGAAAACAGATTGACAGCCACGTGAAAAAATAGACCTGTGTCTTTTCTCATAAATTTGGGCATATGACTATTTAACATCAAATTGAACAATACAAGCATATTCAAGTAAAAATAAATAAATAATAAAAACTGAAGAAAATACCTGTAAAATCTATTAAAAAAAACAAAAAAACAGTACATCTCCAAATCTGTTTCTACATACAAAGGCTAATGGCAACTACTGTCACATGACATGCACATGATTACCTTACTAGTCAGGATTTAAATGGAGCTTTACCCTGTTTAAAAACTCACATACCTAATTTGATGCGCTCCTGACTGTTGAAGTGAGAGTGAACATTTGCGGCAGCTTTTGAATCTGGTAAGAGAATCAGAGAAGTACTGAAGGAATCTAAAACCGACAATCCCTTTGTGTGGAATATAGTGTATAAGTGGAAGACATTCAAAATGACTGTTTTCATAACCAGTTCTGGCCATTCATGACAATTCACCTTGATAGCAGACCGCAAGATCTCAAAATGTCACTTCTCAAGTACTTTCAGTAAAGACTAGAGGAAAGGCTACCTATTCATAACCAAGGTGTCTTAACCTTTTTCTCATTTGCGATACAAGTTTTCTTATTTGTATTTAATGATTAAACCAATGTTCAACTTTGATATTTGTATGTAGTTAAATTACTTTCTATTCTAGAGATAAACAAAAGAGATTAGACACTGACATGTGACTGTTTCTTTGGCATGACTTTATATCAAGTTAAGATTAATGATGTCTAAGAGACAAAACTGTGAGCAGATGTAGGATGAGACAGAAATCGATATGCAATGGGCAACTACTTTACCAGTATTTGTTCTGAAGAATTATAGAAAAGACTCCAACTAACCACTAGCTGTAGCTTTGCTTTCTGGCTTACAGTAACCGTGAAATAAGGAGTCCATGAGCTGCCAGGTTTGAAAAGGTGTGTTTATGTCACACATCAACTCAGAAGCATTCCATTGTTAAGATTTATGAGGTTCATTACCTTTGTTTGGAATACTGTTTAAAAAAATGGGAGGAATAGTCTAATCTTGCCAACTTATCTCAGCGTTAGGTGTCTAAGTTGCAGAGTCTGTTCAGCCACATCAGCAAGATCACAGAGTGCCTGCATAGGAACGTTGTATACCAGAGATGGCACCTCTGATAGGAGGCGAGCATACTGAATTTGGCAGTGTTACATCAGGGACTGCTATTCACTTTCTTCTGAGTGCCATTTGGAAACTCAAAAAAAAAAAAAAAAAGGGTTCAGGGCATTTTTCCAGTTACATAGCACCGGCCCCAGTGAGGAGACAATGAGACCCAGACAGGCTTAGGACTCCAGAAGCCATTCCTCTCTCAATGGGAACATGTCTTGGACAGACACTCCAGTAGTTTTGTCTTGTATGTTGTTATCTGCGCTAGCTGCAGAGCGGAGGGGGTCCATGCCAGGCGAGGGTCCGCAGGGACCGTTGGAATAGCTGGGGCTGGAGGAAGTTGGTCGAGGTCCAGTGGGGCGATCTGGGCTTGGTGACAAGCCAAGCTGTCTACTGCAGGGACGCTGGGAAAATGTAAATAAGAGTCTGATAAGGCCTATTGTTTTCATTCCATTCTCATCCCAGCTGAATGACCTGCTCCCCAGCCACAGAGTGTTTTATCTTGAGAGAGGGAGGGGAAAAAATGGAACGGGTGGGGGTGTGAGAGATTTAATAGCCCCCATAGGAAAATAAAAATAAACTCACTGGACTCTTCTGTTGTTTGAGCTAATTCCTCAGATTGCGATGTCCTACTTTGAAATTTCACTTAAAACTTTAGGAAGATCAAGAAAACCTGTCAAAAATAATGATATTTGCTCAGGAGTCAGATGTGATGGTATTATCTGACATAAGCTGTTGTTCTCTGTCAAACCCAGTGTGGATCAACGTCTGACGTTCTCTGTCAGAATTTGACAGTAATAATTATGTTGCTATTGAACAGTATTTCCATTGGCATCACTGATTTCTCCTGAGAAAAGAGACATGCATTTTAACAACTGAAATAACTTTCCCTCTATTAATCTGAATTCTTGCAGGAAAATAGGCTGTGCAAGGACAATTTGAAAAAAGCCAGACTTCTGACTCACGGTTTTTTTTTTTTTTTTTTTGTAAGCATGCTTGCGCAAAAGTTGTTCTGTTTTCTCCAAACCCCTTTTTTGGTTTCCTGTTTTTGTCTGCACCTAGTCGGACGGTGAAAGGTGTTTTGAGAGTTATTTTGTGGACTAATCTGGGAGTCATTATTCACCTCGCTCAGGTGGAAGCTCAGGGAGGACAGCAGTGCATTCCAGCTGTGGTCTCTCGCATTGGAGGACTTGACAGGTCGAGTCTGGTCCAGCGAAGGGGATGTAGGGAGCGAGGGAGCGGCGGTTCTCCCGGGAGGGAGGAAGCAGGGAGGGGGAGGACTGGAGTAGAATGGGAGCTGGCACCGTATTATCTCCAACTGTTGGTGCATTCCTTAATGATCAAGTGCTGGAGAAGCATCTGCTATGAGAGTGTGTGTGCATAGAGAGGGAGCATGTGTGTGTATACAACACATGCCTGATATGTTTGTTTAATTCTTCTTTATACAGCTTGAAAAATATGATTTTTCTTTTGTTTTGGGGGGGGGCAGTCAAGCTCTGTTATGGTTCTGTCTGTGTTCGAGGGAGTTTGTTGTTCTGGGAGAGGAAGCTGTCTCACCCAGGGGTGACGGGCAGGGAAGAAGGGCTGATCTTTGCTACTCCCGCTGCCCTTAACCCCTGTTTTAAGATCTGTGATCTCTGTGCCACGCTGGGAGTTAACACACACAGAACACACAGGCTTTCCTCCCTCCCTCCCCCAGGGTCAAGGGGACAAACTGTGAGTTGGGAATTGGAAAGTCAATAAAGCAGAAGTAATGTTATAATGACCCTGACTTGAAGATGTCCCATTGACCCCCATCATACATGGAGGAAGTGGACAATCAAACAAAACGGCGACTCTGCTTGATCTCCCGAAAAGTCATCCTTAAACAAGGTCACGAGAACTGCTGACCCCCTGTTACTCCCCGTTCCTCTGAAGTCTGCGTGTTTGTCAGACGGAACCAAGACTGTTTGCTTTGTGGAAGCGGGCAAGAAATGTAACAGGCAGATAAAAGGAAACAACAATTGTACACATCCTCAACTGAATAAATCTTCCCTGTGTTTGATGTCAAGAATGATAATGGTAGACCAGAAGAGTCCTGTATATTGCATGTGAAAGTCCCCTGATTTAGCTTTCTTACTGCTTTTGGTTCGGGATTTTGTGCTGAACAAAAAAAAATTTGGGGAGGGGGGCGGGGAATTTCACACACACCTGGTAAAATGTTTGTTTTTGTTTTTTCTGACAAAAAAATCAAGACTATAATGAAGTATTTCAAAAATTTTCCTCATGTTTTATGCAATATATCCTGTATTATTCACATTACTTCACAAATACCTGACATCTTAAAGGGCTGTGGAGTCTTTTTAGACTCAAAAGTACTTTACAGTTACAAAACTGAAAACACGTCAGTTACGAAGCATCCTCAAAAAAAATTCAAAATAAATAAAAATGTTCGCCTGACATGAATTGTTCATACTTGGAAAATAATTCTTAATATAATGGCATACTGGACTTGCATGGAGTCTAACTCTTAAGTTTGTCGAAGGAGTGGCTCCAAGTGGAGGGATGGAGCCTTGCCTGTGCTGCTGGTATTTGATGGGAACAGGCTGAACCCGGTACAGTGCAGAGATGGTGGAGGCCTGGGTCAGGCAGCCCAGTATGTTCTTTATCAGCTCCACCAGCGACAGAATGGCAGATTGCAGCCATTCCTCCTCTGATTCATTGTGTCCTGGACAAATGTTAATTGTTTTCATCATTGGCAGCTATGTGAACGTTTGGACGTACCCAGTCTCACTCCTTGCCTCCCACTTAATGTGCGTCTCTGCCCTTACGCTATCACCACAATGCCGTGTTCCCTCCTCGCTCCACCCTTGGCTCGTCTTTTAACAGGCAGCTGCAGTCCTTTTAATGTTTCCCATCAAATAAAACACCATTATTTCATCTCATACCTTGACTTTACGGTTAGGAGAATAGATTTATAGCATCCACGGAGGTGTAAAGCAGAAGCTATGTCCTATATCCGTCCGTCTATTGTCGATATCCACTTACACATCCAAATCACAAATGCTGAAAATGGTTTTCAAATGCTCTCTTTTCTTTTTGTTTCAGAATCTTCATGCATGGAGAAACTTCTTTCTAAAGACTGGAAAGAGAAGATGGAGAGGCTCAACACCAGTGAGTTACTGGCAGAAGTTAAAGGTAGGAATCACGAAAGCAAAGCTATCTATTCAGCTTTCTTATGGTATTCTGTTTTATCAGAATACAACAACCGACATAAAAAGATGTGGTTGTCATGTGGCAAATTATAAAAAGGTTTGAGGGATAAAAATACTGTCGCTTATAACAGAAATGAAACTAAGGCTCTTGGCTGCCTTCATCACTGATGCCTCTTCTCCCTTACTTTTAGTTCAAATGCACAACTCTAGCCTATTTTGTAGGCTTCCTTAAAATGTCCGGCCCATTGCAAAAATCTGATCGTCAGCGCTTCAGCGTTACCCCCAAACACTGCACACCTACGCCAAAAACAAAAAAATAAAATAAAAAAAATGAGCCCTTCTTACTCTGCTCTGGTTTGTATAGAGGTTTTGTGCAATTCCTCTAACTGTTGAACGCCAAAGCGTGTTTCATGTAAACAGAGCACGGCTAAGCTGAAAGGAAAAGAGACGACAGTCAGATAGGAGAGGAGAGTAGACGGTACGGAGACCCGAACAGCCTTCTCCTCGCTGAACTCGTGTTACAGTGGAATGTCTCGACTATTAACCGTGAACGCCCTGTACGGCGTGCTGGGAGCACCGCAGCAGAGCAGCCAAGCACTCCCCCAAAATTTCTGTTTATGACAGGGTGAGCTGAAGGTGGGCTGAGGATGGGCAGGGCTCCTGCTTACTCCTTAGCACTGACTGTTACTGAACGCAGGCATGTTTATGTTGAACAGGAAAGCTGAAAACCAGCTGGGTGATAGCACCAGGCTGTCACTGGCTCCTGCCAGTGAGTTTCTGTGAACCACATTTTTTTTTGTTTAATTTTATTTTTCTAAGCAATAAATTTAGGTCACATTACTATGATTATTATTAATAATGGTAGTAGTAGTACTATCGCCATAGGTCGAATTAATCAGTTGCAAATATAATATGATTGCATGGTTATCAATTTCAAGCTTTGCAGCTTTTTTTTTATATTTCACACTAGACAAAATTTATATATTGCCCTATAAATAGCATGTTTTTTTTTCTTATTTTTAACTGACCTTATTTATGGCAGATAAACTGATCATTTAATGAAATTTGAACTGTTTTGGAATCTTTAAGATAAATTGTGACAACTGTTCTATTAGCAATATATAAAAAGCAAAACACTTATTTCCCAAAATAAATGATTTAATCGTGTTCAACATTTTTTTATGGAGGTCGACAAATCTTTTCCTTGTGCCTTGGCAGATTTCTTATAATTTTTAATGATGCCAACCAAGCAAGAATTATGTTTGAGATGTGACTTTAAAGTACATCCACAGATGTGCCACAATTTATCTCAGATCAATTAACATGAACATATCAGAAAGAACTAGAAACACTTTCTAGCAAATATAAATAATTATAGAAATTCTAACTGACCTAAAACCAGTTAATGCCAGTGAGAAAAAAAGTCTTCTTTTTTTATGTAATTGTTTTGTTTCATATGTATTTTGAAATACCTAATGAAAGTAAATTAGTCTAACTTTCCAAATCTAAAAGGACTTCCTCAGGTAATCTGCACATGGGAACTGCAAACGTAAGGCTGTTGCTTAGCTTTATTAAATTACATTTTCTCCACTTGGTGAGAAATGCAAAATCAGCTGTGGAATGGTTAAATATTTGCTGGCAATAACCTTAATGAACTAAAGGGTAAATCATGGCTTGGTAAGCTAGATTCATTGTGCCTGTGCTCGTGCACTGTATGCCAGGACAGATCAAAGAGCATGGTGTAAAATGTTTAAAATGATTTAGCCTTTTGAAATTTGGTGTTAAATTACAGGCAGGGCATTTGTGCTGTTTGATGAATGGGAATGGAAAGGTTACTTGGTGGTCTGTAAACAGGTAGGGAGCCTGATAATAAACACTATGGCCTCTGTGTGTTGATGAGTTATGGAGACAGTCTATACACCACAGTTACAAATATAAATGCTTCTCCTATCACAGAGGCAGCCTTAGATTTTTAATTAGCATGCCATTTCATATGACTGTAGACATTTCAAAGGGCTGCTTTGTGTTCACCCTTACAAATGTCTCTCTCTCTGCGTTTGATGTCTGCCTGATGTAAATACGGGCAATTAAAAAGAAGCCCAGGGTTGGAGATGCACAAGGTCTGCCTAATTAAAACACAAACAAAGGTACCAAGCAGAAAACACCTTATGATTAAGATCTAAAGTGTTAACGATGAATCACAGGTTCCATTAACTGCTACGTTAAAATGAGTACAAAAGGCAAACATGCCTGTAGGTTTTAAAATAAACAGAAGATAGTAGGAAATAAAGGATAACATGCAAATAGAGAGCACAGTGCCCAGTGGCAGAGTGGCCTTGTATCTTTTTATGTAGATCGCTCTGTGATTCCTTGGCCTATTATTCAGGGCAAAATTTAAGCTTCCTCCTGACAATGTTCTATCAAAACCTTGAAAGCCACATAATTGTGTTCTTGCAAAAGCGTGCAATGGAATCTTGCTGGTGTGGAAACAGCTGTTTTGGTCCAGTTCCTAGAAGACAAAGCAAAAAAAGAAAATCAAATAGTGTGATAGAATTTGACCCCAAGCTTTTCTCAAGAAAAGAGAGATTCTTTCAGAACGGCTTTGTTCCAACATGCCCCAAATGCTTTATTCTGCTGAAGTGAACACGCACGTACAGTAAACAAACAATGCAGGACAATTGTATCAGCAGCATCAGAGATCGCTTTTTGAGCTCTGCTAACCCAACTATTTACCTCTTAGAGATGACAGAAGTATAATTATGGCTTATTGTTGTGTGGGTGTATCGCTGCATAAAGTGCTGGTTTTCATGCTATTTAGAGTCAGTGTAAAACAAGCAACATGATCCCATGCTTAAGGTAGATATGTAGGATTGTGCTACTGAGGGTTAATGATTTCAAATCTCCATGTGCCTTGTCTTGCGAGCTTCTGAAGCTTGGTATCAGTGCGGCCGTGCAAAGGAACGTTTGTGAGGGAGCATTAGTAGCGGATTTCTTTTCAACTGTTTGTTTTCATACCTTAGCTTAGCTGTCAATCTGCAGGAACGATGAAATCTTCTGAACAAAACCACAGAGGAAGAAAAGGGAGGCTGGCTGGAAGGGCTCCAAACCACACAAAGTGATAATAGATGGCAAGGTGGATCGAGCGCTTGAAAAGAAGTAGGCCACGAAAAAGAGTTCAGATGTGGATACTCAGACGCAACATTTATATTTATAGAAATACATTACCCCCCCATTACGTGGAGCACAGTAGGACATTTATAATAAATAAGGCACATGCTGTGTTAAATGTATACAAATCTAGTGTTCAGTAGTAGATAAGTCCCCGTCTGTTCCAGGCTTAAGGTTCATACTCAACAGAGCTGTTTAAGTTTCCCTGCTGAGTGCCTGCTTACTGCCCTCACTTAAAAACAAACAAACAAAAAAACAAACAACGTAAACACACATTCTGCTCAGGCATCTAGACAAACTAAGGGGAAATTAGTAGCTGCAACTGTATTACAGTGTGAAACTGTAATAAGTTCCTTGGAATTTGTAAAAAAAAAAAAAAAAAAAGAATGGAAGGGGAAATAAAAACGCTCACTACAGTACGCTATAGCGTTGCAATGGCAGCTTGAATTCTGAAGCAGAAAAATCAAGGCTACTGCGCTGTCACAATCAATTTGAGGATGGTTTCTACATGACAGTGGTCGGGTGCGCGCAGACAGCCCTGCGGCGGGCAGATAAGTGGAAGCTCTTTAGGAGGAGAACAGAGGGCAGGGCAGGGTGGCTGCCGAGACGGATTTGATGCTGGCCCTACCTGCGCTGGCCACACTGCTGCTCAGCCAGAAAGGAGCCCACTGTGTGAACACAGAGCCTGCATTGTTGAGAAGTCTCACCTCAAAAACATGCACATACGCTGTAATTCTTCATGGATGCAGATGCACCGCAAACGTCAACTCATGTACGCCTTAGAAACATGTTTAATAAAGAATTATAGATTCCAAATGGTGGGTTTATTTTATCTATGTAATCTATTTCATTTATATCTACTCAAATAGATGAAAAAAAATAAAAAAAATTACGCAAATAGCACAAAACTGTATCTGTCTGGTTGCTCCGTTCAAAAAAAAAAAAAAAAAATGCCTCAGTTAGCATTTTCTCCACAACACTTCAGTCAACTGTTTGGCCTGTGCACTCAGGTGAAATATGAGCCACAGTAAATCATTATTCCTCAGGCCACATTTGCCAGATGAATGCATGGGAGTGTTAGACTGTGTGTTTTTCTCCTCTAATGAATTGAGGAATTTAGCTTGTGGCAATGGAGGTAAAGAGAAAAAAAAAAGGTAGTTCCATGCCTCTGTATGTTTGTATACATGTGTAACAGGGACAGAATTCAGTGGTTCGAGGCAGTTTGTTCACTTTGAGAGCCCTTTGGATCCTAACGTACCAGAAGATTTTACCGGCAATTTATACATGGATGGATGAATGGATGGATGGAAGGATGGATGAATAAATAATGTTATATATTTAGGTAATTATGTATTTTCTTTTCTGAAATCTGGAAAAATGCTTTCTCTTTTTGTGTCCATGGTGTAATATGTCACATTTCTTAGCACTTCAGACTGATTTTTTTTTTTTTAAGTTTATTTGATAGGGACAGACACACATTGACATAGACAAACTGAATAAAACAGCAGTCCCATGTTTGCATCATGGTGCAGTAGCAACAGCTAATTTGCAGCACTTGTCCTTAGATGGGCTTTTAAAAAATAACTCTAAAAATTGAAATGATAATCAGTTAAAATAGCACAACATAATATATACAAACAGCGAAATGTAAAACATCAAAAATGGGTACAGGTCTGTTTTTGACATAACCAGAGTTTTGTTTGATTTTTGAACGTTCTAAAACTGGTTACAGACCTTAAATAAACAGGAAGTGAGTTCCAAGTTGTAGATCCTCTCACAGACAGAGCACTTTGAGCAAAGGTGGTTCTTCGAAAGGGAACCTTACAATTTCCATCCAAAGCTGCTCTGGTAGATCTCCTGTTGCCCTGCAGTCTCTGTATACAATTGCTTAATAGTGTTGGTGCAAGTCCATTTAAACACTTAAAAATCAATTTTAAAACAATATAATTTAGAAAATTTGTAAAATCCAAAATGCCAAATTTAACCAAAATGTGACAGTGGTGGAATCTATTCGGCTTTTGATATAAAACCTTTAAGGCCCGATTATACAGACTTGCTAGTGTTTTGAGTGTAGTTTGATTAGTCTGAGACCAGACAGTAGCTCCGTAGGTAAAATGTGAGAGGATCAGTGAATTTAAAAATATCTCTGCACAGTGAAGTGTCAAACAATGTCTAATAATTTTAAAACAATTTATATTCGATCTAACAGTTTTGCAGATTTTTATCAACATGGCTCCTAAAATTTAACTGAGCATCCAGAATTATTCCTAAATATTTCTCTTGTGATACTTGTTCAATAGGGTCCCCATTGATCTGAATATTCAAGGACTGTAATGATGTTTTCTTAATTGAAAAACAAATACACTTTGTTTTCCTTATATTGAGAGTTAAGCAAGAATCCTTTAGCCATGTTGATAATCTCTGCAGACTGTTCTGAAGTTTTTCACTAACAACAATACCGCTTTGGTCCGATGTATAAACAACGGTGTCATCAGCATACATTTGCAGATTGACTTCAGGACAAATTTCAGGAAGACTATTAACATATAAACTGAAAAGGACCGGACCTAAGATGGTTCCTTGTGGAATCCCTGTTACAATTTTACAGAAGACAGATTTGCTGTTATTAATGACAACACATTGTTCACGATCTTCCAAATATGATTTAAACCAAGACAATGACCGTTCTGAGAAATTAAATGATGAAAGCCTTTTGATCAGTACATTGTGATTCACCGTATCAAAGGCCTTTTTCAAATCAAGAAAAACTGCACCAGTAATTTGTCCCTTGTCAAGTGATTGTTTACCCTTTTCAAGCAACAAACTTACAGCGGTCTCTGTAGAATGTGTAAATAACATACTCAGGCCTCTTCATTGCACACAACCTTCAGTTCTTCTAGAAAGGTAGTCTTCTTGCAGGGAAAGAAATTAATAAATTCTGACCTCCATTTACTTATTCAGTTCACTTGTACTATTCATTTTCATACATTCCATTGCAAATGAAAATGCTTTTATATCATTTTTTCTTTTACTTTTAATCTCTCTATTTGTAAGGGTTAAAGGTTGGGGTTTCAAATGATATTTTATTGTTTGAAAAAAGGAAACATTTTTGCTTTTTGCTTTTTCTGTCATAGTTCATAATTCTTGCCAAATTGAGTTTGTGCAAGTATTTTTTCTTTTTCCTTATGCTTATTTCACCAGCCTATAGGTTAACAGCTTTGTTACTCCTTCAACATCTGATTAAAACATCTCTATGATATTCAAGATGCTGTCTCGGCACTTTTAGGTAACTTTTCTAAGGAAAATCATTCACCTCACGAGGTCAGAGGGTTTCTGCAGAGTAAAGAAAACAAAGATCTATGGATAAGCATAGTAATGTCTTTTTAGGTGCTTGAACAACTATGCAGGTGATGATGTTGATTCCACCTGACCATAGTTAATAGATATTCTGGTCACAGTTGCTTGAGATTTCTGCTGTTTTTCCTCCTTCGATCTTCTGATCAGGATTAGATTCAAACTACAGCCATTGTTGATACACTTATTCAACAACGACAACTACCTGAAAGACTGCGGCTAAATCTCCTCTGCACAAACCAGGAAAATAAGCCAATTCTGATGAATTTATCAGTTGTGTTGGTCCTGTGAATAAATACTCTTTGAAAAGAACAAGATAACATCTAGCTCCTAATTTACTTCCAAGGATTTGCAGATAGTAAGCCTTTTGCCTTGATCGCTGTTTGGCAGGCGTTCATACGAGCGGGAGCTTGAAAACTGAGCATTCTCTATATTTTCAGGGTGCAAAGGTCAGATTTCTCATTACAATATATAAATAAAGGCTGTGAGCGATAAATAGAAAGACATGGATAGAGAAAAGTTTTGTTTTACATATCTTTGTCACCAGTGTTTGTGCTGCCTTGTGTACGTACATGATCTTCAGACGTGCTAGACTGACCAGTTTTTATTTATGTTGTAAAGAGTTACGTATGGATTTACTTTAACTAGTGAAAAAGCAGATAAAAAGTTTTTGTGTTGGGTTTTTCTTTATCTCGTTCTTCTTCTTTTTCTGAATATGAGCATGAGGGTCATTGCATTCCCTCGTGGCGTAATGTGCTTAGGTCAAGCCTGTATCTTGTCTTTGATGAAGTACCTGGTCCAGTGTCACGGATAGACAGTTAAGTGCTGGAGCTATTACATTAGCATAATTATACTGTAGAGCAAAGCTTCCTCTATCATCAAAATATTAGTCTCCATCAGCATTCAGCACGACCAGCAGAAGTGCCTGCTTATTAATAACCACTCCAAGTACCAATTGGAAAATGCATTTCAAAACTGGAGATGAACAGGTAACATGGTGAAGCAGCAAGGAGCCTGTAAATATTCAGATTCATGTCAGTTTAAGTAGTTTCAACCATATTTATGATAAGATCAGTGAGAGACTGACGATAACCACATGCCTGTAACATGCACTCACTGACCATTTGAGGATTTTTTGTAATTCATCATGGCATGAATTCAACAAGTTGTTGGACAAAGATCCCAGTTCATACTAACTATGAGCAACCCACAGTTGCAACAGATCTTTTTAACTGCAAATCCATGATGTCAATCTCCAAGCTTCTCAAAGGTGATCTATTGAGCTGTGATCTAGTGACTGTGGAGGCCAACAGAGTACAATTAACCCACCATGTTCAGGATAAGTTGATTTTTGTGGTACGGTGCAAAGTCCTACTAGAAGTAGCCATGATAACATTGGCTGCCCTGCAGCCATAAACTGATAGAAATAGTCAGCAACAATTCTTAGAGTGACATCTATGCAGTGTCAGATTGACAGAAGTTTTCCAAACTGCTACTGCCTAAAATCAGAGAAGCTGTGAAAACTGTGACGTTAGTTTCCTGATTTTAAATAACAGGAGTGGTACCCAGCATGGTCTTCTGTTGCCGAGGCGTGCTGCCTTAACGTTCAACATGTTGTTTAGTCACAGATGATATTTTACATACCATGCTCGTAAAGAGTGGAAATTTAAGCTGATGTTGCCTTTCAATCAGCTTGTTCTGCCCATTCCCTTCTGATATTACGGAGTGATTTTCTTTGACACAACTGCAATTAGCTTGATATTTTCTCTCTTACTGTATCACTCTCTGGAAACCCATATATATTTGTGCATGAAAATATCAATGGAGCAATAGTTTCTGAAATACTCAGACCACCTAGATAATCTAAATCCCCTTTATTTGTCATTATGGTACTCAATTTAAACCTCAACTGGCCTCCTTTACTGCATCTAGAGGCTTAAATGCATCGAATCGCTGCCATGTTAACAAGAAACTGAACAGGTGTGCCTGATAAAGTGACATGTGAGTGTAGTGTGAGTGTACAGTAGGCAAGCACAGAGAGGAAGTGCTGACGTGCCCGAGAATCACTGCGTCTGCTTGTTAATGAGATTTTATTGGCAAGATTAACAGCCTTTGTGTCATAACAGAGGCAGCAAGCCAGGTGAAACAGCTGTTGCTCATATTGTCTCAGTTGTAGGACACAGAAACATGTTAACATCATGTTACTGGAAACACATATGGCCTCGCAGCAACGCCACACAGGTTAAAAGGGCTGTTAAAATGTGTAGTTACGGTTGTTTTTTTTTGTTTGTTTTTTTTCAATGTGCTTTCCTTATAGGAAAATAGAGAGAGAAATATTGGTATTATCTTTGATGTTATCCGCTTTTGTTAAAGTTGCATTCATTGACCGAGGTTTAAGGGTAGAAAAAAAAGGAAACAATTTTCTTTGAAAGCTATAGAAGGTGCCAACAGATGCAACTTGCATTGACTCAACCGACCTCTTTGCGTTCGCCGCAAAAAGCACGAACAAAGGGTCAGCTGACTGCAACATTCACGCACGTGCATATAATTCAGAGACCTCCACTTTTTATTGCAGAGTTGCATGTGTTCACACACGTTTTGGCAGACAGTGAAAACGGGGAGCCTCAGCACTCCTGGCATTCAAGCTATGTGTAGTGTGGACACAGCTTTGTGCAATTTCTGCATTTGGAAAAGTCCTAATTTTTTTAGGGTGGGTTCTTCGGCATATGGAAGCATCCACAATAGCTAACTGATAGGAAGACAAAGAAATTCCAGTCTTCTGCTGCTAAAAAAACTCAATTCAGATCGGGTCATAATAGCTCAGCTGCCTTGACCAAAGGAAGGCGAGAGAATAGGGTGCCTTGTGATTTTCCCCCTTTTCGCCCTCACCCTCCCCTCACTTTTCTTCTTCTTTTTTTGTGCCTGAATCTTTTATCTGTGTTATTCATTCAAGACTCTTCAAAGTAACAAGCCTCCTTCTTTTTCCCGGTACTGGACTTGGAACCCAAATTAGAGACTGCTTGATTAGAGCGGAGAGGAGGGAGCCAAGAGAGAGGAAGATGTGGGTATTGAACAAAACAAATCGCACCCCTACAAAGTGCCTTTTATCCAAAGACCCCAAGGCTCAAATACCCCCATCCCTACCAGAGCAACCGTGGCTCTGCTTGTTTTTCTCTTATCATTTATTTAGTCCCTCGTTGATGTTTTCTGTCCCCCTTTTATGACATCGGGAGAAGGCAGGAATCTCAAAAGGTGAATCTTGAATGGTCTGAAACTGGTCAGCATGACCGCTTCCTGCCTTCCGTGAATCAGTCTGGATTTTTTTTTTTTTTTTTTTTTTTTTTAAGTAGACCCAATAAAACACAGGGAAAAGTCCTGGTGCTGTTTGGCCACTCACTCCTGGGTTCTGTTTCAGGGCAGGATCATCCTACAAGGCCTCAGTCCTTCTACCAGGCAAATGTCAAGACATGTTAGGTCTGGCCTGGCTTCTGGGGTTTATGTAGCGCTAAAGCATCTCTAAGCTGTCTGTCTGCCATCGGAAGCGCAATGTGAGGAGACATGTTAACAGGCAGACCCCAGCCCCACTGCTGTTAAAAGCCATGCAATATGTAGGAAAACTGCCTCTTTTGTCAGCGGCCTGGTGAGACACAGACCACGGCTCTCCTCTTCTGTACCACCCAATAAAAGTTTTATCTGCATTTTAAAGCTAATCCATAATTTAAAGCGGGAAGAAAGAGATTTTAACACAAACCAGTCAAAAAAAACAAAAAAACATATGGATTTGATTTTATATCCAGCTCTGTAAAAAAATTCTCCAAGGCTTGTCAGGTTTATTCAGTATCATCAGAATTTGCAATGGATTTCAAGTAATTTTGAAATCTTGTAAATGTTTCAAAATTGCTAAAGACAGCATCAGAAAGAAATAACTGAATACTTTTGGGGTTAAAAAGGAAACGGCAGAAAGTGGAGAGGATGCTTCAGGCTTCCCACAGCTCAGCTAAAGAGCAAAACAATAGACCTTCTGTTAGCATTCTTGTGGTGTCTGGGCAAGAAGAGGCACCCCACTCTCAGGGTAGCCCCTCCAATCTTTAGCACAACACCCCTGCAAATAATGAGACAAAATAGCTTTTATTTATATGTTATTCAATGGTAAAAATTTTTCCAATCAATTTACAATCCTCAGAAATGTGTAATTAAGCAGCGCGAGAGGACACTTCAAAGTCCAAACAACGTGCTGAAAGCTCAGTCATCTCTGACGTGATGACCCTCAAGCGGCTTTGTCTGCGTGATGTTTTTCTTCTCTCTTTTTTTATGTATGTGCCTCTGACTCCTTGTATCTGTAGTATCAACGCAAGTGATTCGCGACATCACCTAATGTGTCTTGTCGGCTACCTGTAAAAGGCGGCTCCATCATGGACACAGCCAAAGGTTATTAAAATTGGCGCTGATTGTATCTGTTTTACAGATAAGCCATTCACAACAAGTGTAGTCCGGTGAATAAGAAGTCAATTCAAGCCTTGGAAACAGCATACAAGCCCTATGAATGGCTGCTTTTTAGGTCCCTTTTTTTTCGTTATAAATGGAGAATTGCAGCTCTCTTCAGTTGCAGCAGGCAGCGGAGGCAGAGTGGGGCAAACTGAGCTTCAGACTAGCCTGCCAGTAAATTGCTCTGAATGGGTTCTGGAGGTTGACAGGCCCTATTAAGACAAACGGCTTTCCTCATCGGAGAGATAAAATAAATCAGGTGTTTAGTCAAATTAAAATAGTTCCAGTGGAGAGGGCCCCCGGGAGCTCTCGGAGAAACTCAAGACAGATGTGGTCAGACACGAGAGGAAGACACCCAAGAAAGAATTCAGCTCCTTGCTGGCCCCGGGCCAGGCCTTGTTGGACTGTTATCCGGATTTCTGTGCTGCGCATCCTTGCCGCTCTACGATCGTCTCCATCTCTCTTTGACGCTGTCAGATTTCCTTTTGGTATTGCTTGTTTCCCAAGATCAGCTTGTCATGGGAGTGCAGCAGGAAGAGAATGAGTTACTGTCTATCCCCTCACTGGCAATTATGTTGACTGTGTTAGTCAATTGTAGGATTACTTAGCATTGATTAGCCGATGAGAGAGAGCGAGAGAGAGAGAGAGAGAGAGAGAGAGAGAGAGAGAGAGAGAGAGAGAGAGAGAGAGCTGCTGCACCGTTACTTTCTCGGTTTCTCACACAGTTGTTATGAGACTGTAGAGATTTTAAGATGAATGGTGTTTTATTTACATTTCTTTAAAACTTCTGCACAAAAGTTGGTGACTTGATCAAGCTGTTTCTTGAATGATTGTTAGACTCTGCTTGGTTCACCAGATGCAGGATCCAGTCATGCTGGATCCTGCATCTGGTGCAGGATCCACCAGATGGATCCTGCACCATCTGGTGGATGGTGCAGGATCCAAACGTGCTGAATAGCAAGTTTGTGCTATTCAGCACAAACAAGATTGTGCTATTCAGCCTCTACTCCACTCTGTTGGTGTGATTGCCGCCACCTCTAATACCTGTGTGGTTTATAGGCTGGTGCAAACAGTGACTCTTAACACCTTCTCTGTAATAACCCCTGGAAGTCTGACACAAGTGCCACCCCCGTTTTGTCAGCTCCCTGCAGCTCTTTGTCCATGTGCCGGTAACAATTCCTTCTCTTTTTCTTCTGAAAGCTGTGAAAACAAGCCACACAAACTCGTCAAGTCCAGGCTGTGTGTGACCTTAACAGTTTCTAGTGAATTCGCTGCAGTTGGTTCCTTCCTGTGTGGATTTCTTTGTATTAAATATTGTGTACACTACAATGACACAATGTGATGATTGGCTTGTCCAGCATGGCTACTTTTCTAAATTTAACAGTAAACAACTTAGGACCTCTCCACAGCCTTTCGTCCAAAAGTCTACATGGCCACAGCCAGCTCAAGATTTATTGTAGCCCACAATAGAGATTGACTTGATGACCCGGACAACTACTATTGCTTACCACAGCTCAATGAATATCTCCATCAAGTCATTCATGTTGAGACTGTTGTGCGTTATGTAAGTCACTTCAAATTATTTATATGAGAGGGCTGGGTATCTCGCCCTTTGAGGTAATACCATAGGCATTTGTGAACAAGAAAAACCTATAATTCCAGTGCAATCAGGATTGTAGATTAGGAAAAATCTGCCACGCAACAAACAAGCCTTTGAGTAGCTCAGTATTCTTCAGAAAACTCTCTTGATTATACGTAGAAAAAGATTTACACAGATGGATTTTTGTAGCTGCCCATAAACAAAAATACAAAGTAGCAGTCAGAAGAATGCTAAAGCTAGTGTCAAAGCTAAAATAATACTTGTAATATTAAACTAGCTATAATGAGAACTTAATTGAAAAGAAAACATTCCAAAAATATTGGTACAGTTACTTTATGCAGTTCTACTTTTTTTTTTTTCAAAACGTTACTTCTAGCTAGTCTTTATTTTTTGATCGCCCGCTGCAGTTCTCTTCCCAAACAGTAGGCGTCTCTGCTGTTAAATTGATACTGTAGCACCCCAGAAATGTCAGCAGAAGAAGAGTCTTACTGGAGTTCGTTCACAACATGTCTCCTCTTCAATCAGAGCAACGTGGATTTTTTTTTTATATATACATAGATTTATAAACGGGTGCATTGAGATGCCTTCTCTGTAATCACAGGTGTTCTACTCATACACTTGAGTAATGCGTTTGCTTTTCTGTGAATTGGTAATTACTTCGTTATATATACTAGTAACATTTGAAACAACATGCTTTTCAGCTGCACAATTCTCATTTTGTGCAACTAACATTGAAATTACTCTTTCACTTTTGTCAACCTGACTTCTGTGGTAATGTTGGTTCTGCTGGGGGGTGAGGGGAGGGCTTCCTACTGGTGCGAAGGCCTTAAGCTGCTGCTTAGTTTGTTTATGCTTTTGGTCGACTCTGGTTTCAAGCCTCCCCCTTTGAGGTTCTTAATTCATTTCCAGGGATGAATCACAAGTATCTCGCTTTTAACCATTGCCCCTCTAAACCTGCCCTCTCCTGCTTTTCACAGGTACCCCAGAGGGTCTGGCAGAAAAGGAGCACCAGCTCTCCACAATGATCACCCAGTTGATAAGTCTGCGAGAGCAGCTCCTGGCCGCCCACGATGAGCAGAAGAAGCTTGCTGCTTCCCAGATGGAGAAACAGAGGCAGCAAATGGAGTTGGCTCGACAGCAGCAGGAGCAGGTAACTGCGTCCTGTCTTCCTTTTTAGCACGTTCAGGGATGTAATCACTCTCTCCTCTCGTCTGCATCTCAGTTAACAGCCTGTTTACTGTCAACATTTTATCCTTGTTATTTACAACACGCACTGTCATTCCTCCTCCAATATTGTTTATTCTATTACCCTCCCTGCCTCTGTAATAAACCTCATTAAATCCATTTGTAACAAATTGTCACTTAGATCTTTTTTTTTTTTCATGCCTGAGGTGTGCCAATAAAATCTCGGAATGCCGAATGATAAGTCGTTTAAGAGATGCTGCTCTCAATATTTCCTCAGATATTTCAGTCATGCTCGCTCACCCACGTTTGTGCTGTGGCAGGAAAAAAAACCTTATTATGACTTGTGCTAACAAATGCGTGGCAATGTGTGAATTAAACATTATATTAAACATGGAAGTCCTCCATATCTTATAAATTGTCCTCCTATTATAACAAGCCGGGCATTAGATTTGCAGCACAAATCTGGCCAATGAGCCATATTGTACAAATCAGCAAATTAGCACAGGCCATGAAGTGTGTTAATGTCTGGGAAGAAATAAGGACACTAACTATCCACACGGGCGACACTTTTATTATCACCAGCCACTCTAATGGCTATGAGTCAATTATCAGCAAGGAGTTCACTCAGAGTTTCCTCAGCACACTCTCAAACTGTCCTGTGGTAAATGAAGAGATTTACCATACACCTTGGACTGATACATTTGGTCATAGTACACTAATAATGCATTAACAGTATTGATTTTCTTTTTCAATCAATGACGTTCATCTGCAAACTCCACAAGTACCAAAGCTTTGTGGGACACACCAGCTCGACTGAGCCACAATAAAATACATTTCATTTTATTTTAAAATGGAGAAACATTAATAAATTTGGGATGTGCCACGCTAGACAGGGAGAGCCCGCTGAGAGCTAAAATGTCATCAAGCCATCAAGATACAACGCAGTAATTAACTGTTGACACTTGTGAGGAAGCCAGCACAAATTAATCTTGACACATTTGCAGACGGCAGATATCTTACAGAGAACACTTTGTAATTATATATAAAATTGAAAATTAAATGACACTTAAAACCCAGTTGTCATGCTCAATGAAGTGAGCGTGTAGATGGAGGTGGGCGCTCAGATGAGAAAGATTGCGGTGAAGCCTCGCTTCGCATAGGGGCAGCAGGGACCTCTGTCAGTCACACTCCACCTGCACTGGGGATCTCCATCGTAACCATGGTTGTCTGTCTTGTAAATCATTCATATCACTCATAGACAAATGCACACTCTGCTTTCCTGCACAGGCCATTTTACATTTATTCAGAAGCAAACCAAATGCTTTTGCTACGCTCAAACAAGAGTTACAGAATAGTATGCTTGTTTTAGTGCTCATCATGCTTCCGGTATCTCAGCACAGAGAGTGTCTTGCAAATATTTACACCCCCTGAGTGTTTTTTTTTTTTTTATCTTTTGCAATGTCACAACCTCAAATGTCTATGTATTTTGTCTTATTTGAGAGAGAAACCAACATAAAGTTCTACAATATTGTGATGTGGAAGGTCTTCAAACATTTTTCATGATACAAACATAACAGTTTCCAATTATTTTTTTTACAAATATAATTGAAAAACAAATATTGTTTTCAATTACTCTTTTTACTAAAATAATTGAAAACAATGTCTCTTCCTCTTCCAGGTTTTTGTCATGCTCTTTTTTTTTTTGTCAGTCTATACCATAGAGTTTCATTAGAGGAAGTTTGCAGTTGAAATGTGACAAAATATGATAAAGTCCAAGGGGTGTGAATACTTTTGCAAGGACTTTCAATTTACTGTACAGAAACTGGCCCAAATTACGTTTGACCACATAATGTTATCAAGAGGAATACACAAGTATCCACCGATAAGTTCCTCTTCTCATTTATCTCAGTTTAAGGGATTATTTAATTTTCTCCATTGCTTCTGTTTTCAACCAGATTGCACGACAACAACAGCAGCTTCTGCAACAGCAGCACAAAATCAACCTCCTTCAGCAGCAGATCCAGGTCAGTGCATGCATTTCTGTCGGCCCTCTAACACGCAGCAGCTTACACCTCCTACTTTCAGATTACTCCAACATTTCTGCCTCTTCAAGGCAATTAACCCACCGATGTTGCTACGGTGACTCGGATTTAGCAGCACACACACGAGTAAAATCAGACAATAAAGGTACCTTCTATGCCTCTTTTCATTTCTGTGTCTCTTTCTCCTTTATCTTTAATATTTGTGTCACACTAACAGTCATCATTCTCATCAAATGTTAATTGCCTGTTGGTAATCAGGAGGGTTTTTAAAATATGGAGGTGAATAATTAACACATCTTAATGAACAAAAAAGAGGGGGAAAAAGTAACAACGGCTAATGAGTGCTGCTGATAGAAGAGAGCCTAGAGGTGGAGGACATGAAAGAGGCTGGTAAATGCCTCTGAAATTAGTCAACCCCAGAAGGGCAATGGCACATGCTTTCACACGGCACATGGACTGCGGAAGCTTACATTGTCTTTAAGATGTGTGTATTTCCTTGTGGTTTACCTAAGCTGATGCAGACATTTCAAAACTTGTATATCTCATGCTCTTTCTTCCTGATACCACAGGACTACTCGGGTTTGTTTGTTTGTATGCACTCTTTAACACAGAGTTGCAGTGGAAGACCACCCAGTCAGCCCGTAGCTTGATCTGTTCAAACTGCACAAGATAAGCTGTGGTTGGTCACTCGCGCTGGTCAAGGCTGCGATCTTGGCTACCTTTGTGAAGCTAATGTTATCCTGCTGGGTGTGTTTGGTGTCAGGCACATCCTTCTCCATTCGCCGCCTCCCGTGCTTGTTCTTATAAGAGTTAACTCTCCCTGTTCTGTCCTATTCATTACACATAACTTGGAAGCAAATTGTTCACGGAGCAGCAACGTCAACATGGCTATACAAGATTTTTAAAGGTTTTTTATTTTTTATTTTTTTATTTGAAGGATTTTTTGAAGATGTATTTTTGCTCAACAGATCAGACTGCTGCAAAAGTAGTCTGGACAGTAAAGTGCCTCTTTTGAGAGGTGTATTGTACTCTTAACAAAATCTTGAGATTCCAGTAGCCTCAACCTTTTACTTTAATAGTTGACGATCTTTTGGGAAGATGTTTGAGTACTAATTTCCACTGAAAACTAGCCAAGGACATTACACTAAGGGGTGTGTTTGCGTGTGTGTGTGTGTGTGGGGGGGGGTGACTCTTAAATTAAGTGTCGTATCGACCAGTGAGGGGCTAGACCTACTCATTTCTTTGAGGACCCTTTGCTTGTAATCATTGAGCATAAGGGCACCACTTTAAAAAAAATCTAACTTTTAGAGCCTCTTGATTTTATCACAAAGTTACAGAGAAATGACACCTGAAAATTCCACTTGATGAATAATTTTTAAAAGGGCTTGGAGATTTGAGAGTGTATGGGAATGCTCTTCTGAATATCCATTTCAAACACTTGAACAGAGATACAAGCAAAGTCCTTCCTTGCAGAGCCCAGTTATCCAGCTTTTCCCCTGCCTCGGATCTTACAGGATTAAAACACAAACACACACACGCATACACACGCAGACACATTTACAATTAAATAAAAGAATCCCGTGTGCCGGCCATCTGCTTGACTATCCACCAGCCTCCCTTGACTCTACTGGGTACATACCACCCAAGTTTCACCTTGTGTAACATTGTTTAGCCAATAAGTTATTCAAACCAGAATGTGTGCTTTCTTCCTAAACCAACTCCTCCAGTTATCCACAGTTGTGATGAAGCGTCAAGGCAAGTAGATAAGAGAGTCGGAGCTGATCTCTGTGAAGTTATTTTCTGTGGTTCTGTTTTTGTTATTGCTGCCTCTTAAAAAGTGCCTCAGCTATTTTAATATATAACAGCTTTACTTAATTAGTTCTATATACAAGCTTCTTGTCCGCAAAGTGATTCACAGTATTGGGGGATTTGGTTACCCTGCTTTTAGCATTGAGGGCGCTAAACTTTATTGGTAACCCTGCTGCTATCAAAGTCCTATTTGGCTTTAGAGAGGAAGCCAAGGGAGAGAGCCTGACTTAGGTCATGTATTGATGATGTGAGCGATCACACGGTGCATATTTTAAACAGTCTAAAAAATAAAACCATGGAGATTGCGACCAGAGACTGTTGTTGGCATTATATGTGTGCTTTCCAAGACTTTATAGCATGAAGACTGAATCTCTTAGAAGTATTGTAGAGGTTTAGTCTGGGTCCACTTTGGAGCAAGCCAGCATGGAATTCAATTAAGTTTCTCTTTTGAATAGCCTTCTTTTTATCCTTTCTCATCATGCCTAAAAGAGAGGGGGAGAGATTTAGTCTTTGTCCCACGGGATTACAATGTCACTTGTTTTAAGATAGCAGATTGAAGTGTTAGGGGCTTATCAAAAATTAAAGCTCCAGGCTTTGTGTGTTTCCCCATCAGGACCGTTTTTTTTTTTTTGTTTTCGTTTTTTTCTTTCCTTACTTCAGTCCGGCCCACATCGTTGAAATCATCTTGGCTCTAATTCAATCCTAGGATTAGATCTGCTGCTTTTGGTTGGAAATTTGAAACACCATTCGGGACTTTGTAAGACATGTCACAATTTAACATATATATCAATAGATAACTAGTTTGTCCAAGCAGCTACTTATCTTTTTATGCTACTGTGTAGAATAACATTCAAGTTATTCTTTCTTCACTCATTACAGCTCATTTTATTTAGAAATTAAGTCATTTTTGCACTTTTAATAAATGCAAAATAACAAATAGTAAACTATGTATAAGCAACCCAAGATTGGGTATTTGCCTAAATGCAACTTTTACACCTGTGGTGCAGAGACATGCAAACAGCCATATACATTCAGAGAGGTAACTGTCTGTGCCCAGCAATTGGATGTGCACATTGATACAAACATCAAGAGGATGAATACAGGCTGAAAGGTCAGAGTGAACTTTATCTTCATAAACAGACAAGAAAAGGCAGAGCTCACCAGATGAAACAGAGGGGCACTTTTAATCCAGAACTTTTAATTTAAATGTGAAACATCATTTAACACGGTGACCAAAAAAAAAAAAAAACACAATGTCATGACATTGTTGCTTGTCACTAACTGTGGCATTTATGTGGCAACTCTGAGAAGACAGCCGGATAGGAGATCTAAGGGATAATAATTTCGAAGGATGCCATTGTCATTCAGATTGTGCTTGTTTTCAAAACCTTCTACTATTCTACTTCTACTGGTTGTGTTGGGTCTGGTTCTGTTTATTTATGGTCTGGCCTTGAAACTCTAACCCCGCTCACATTATCTGTGCCTGTAAATCCTACCTTTAACCTTGTTTCCACAAGGATACGTAAACACAGCATGTCTTTCTCCCCAGTTTATAAAGGGAAACATAAGTTTAAAAGTGAAAAGGACACGATATTGTTGTTCTCAACATGCTTCAATCTGTCTGAGGTTTTCTCACATATCTTTAATGGCGTAGAGAGACACTGGGGGACTAAAGGTTTAAAAAATACAAAAGAGAAAAATAATTACAAAAGCATTGTGCAACAAGTCATAAAATGGAGAAACTATACTGCTGCTAGAATGTGAGGTATAAGAAAAACACAACAGAAGGTATACAATCTAACATCTAGCAGCACATTTCTATTAAGTTATTTGTGCAACTCAGACTTATGTTTGGATCTTAATTAAAGTTTTGCTGCCGACACACCGTTGTTTTTCTGTCTTTTGTTTCCAGTGGCACAGGAAGATGCAGTGCCATTGCAAAAATATTTAGCCACACCCTTCATCCCTGATCTCTTGATGTGTATTTGAATGTGAAGCCTATTTTTGACACATTTTACGCAAAATATTACATCATATTCATTTCTTATACATGCTTTTTTTTAAGAGATTTTGCAGTTTAAAGGGGGAATTGCTCATATGCTTAAGCAACACTTTAGGTCCAGGTAATTTTTTTGTCTTCCTTTTTATTTCACATAGACATTAATGTGTAAGGACAAAACATGGTTGTTGCTGTTTATTTTGAACATTTTGTTATGGTTAACAATTATAATATGAGAGCAACTCACAAAGAGAGAAAATTTAAATTTGCCTGACGTTTAAACAATATATTTAAACAAAGCGTTTCCCCTTCAGAATGAATGCAACAATTGCTTTTACTTTAGGTTTTCCCTAAAGAAATTACTGCATTACTTAAGTTATTGAACAGAAGTCCTAATGACTTAAAGTAAAATGTATCTTAACAGTAGATTAAGGCTTTTAAATGCCACAGTAACATTTTCATTATTTTGGCAAAATTGAATGTTAGGTTTTTTATGTTTTATGCAGCTATGTTGCATCAAACACACAAAAGCTTCCCTCAGAGCAAATAAATAAATAAACAAAAATAGTCAATTTAATAATCCCATTTAAGTACAAAGCACTGAAAAAAAACTTTTTGTACAGTGTCTTATAAAAATTAATTTTCTTTTTATCCATTGTTTTTTGTTTAGTCACAGTTTAATAGAGCACAAAAGAAAATCTAAGCCGCACCATTACAGTAAATATTTTACATCATCCAATTAAGTTTAAATAAACATGGATCAGTTGGGTGCTAATATAAGGATAACAGATCTAAATGGTGCTTTTGTTGTCTCCACAGTAAAACTGAATTTCTCAGTGTGAGGTCCCTAATAATGTCGTAACAAAGGGTAAAAAAAATAAAAAATGCAAAATGGACATTGTTAAAGAGAATGCATAAGTCGCCCAATTAGTGCAGCAGACTGGGGCTGTTAGTATAATAATAAGAGAATTACAGAGCAGGAAAATGATCATGTGTGCATTCAAAGTGGGAAACTGTGTACTGCTGTGCACACAATCCGACTCTTGTGTTTGCTGATGAGCTCTGTGTTAGCCTCCTTGTACCATTATGTTGAGGCATTAACAGCCTAGTAAGACAGCCTTGGCTCTCTCCCAGGGAGCCTCAGTCCAGCATGTTCATCCTCCATTTAAGAAGACTGTTAGCTGATGAAGATGTGTACAAGCAAGACGGAAGATAAAAGAAAGCGGTTGCTTGACTCATTAGTATGTGTTATTTGATATATTGACACTTTCCTATAAATAATTCCATTTAGTGAACTCCATTTGTGAGGTGGGAAGCACCAATTTAATTACTTATTAAATGTTATTACTTGTCAGGAAGCAGAAGAAATGCTGATGTTTAAAAAAAAAGTCGTGTCCACATCACTAAAGCCATATCACAGCTCTGTTGAAGTTTAATGATGCACACATAGGTAGTTCAAATGTGAGCAACGGTAGTGACAATTTGCTAACATTACAAAGTCGTTAAGACATTATTAAATATAACTAATTTATTTGACATAGTTTGGGTGCCCCCAACAACAACCCACCCATTTAGTTGGTGAAAAGAAAAGGCAATTTCATAATATTTTTAAATTACCGTACAAAAGCTTTTACATTGTTATTACTGAAGAGAGACACATAAATTACATAGCTACAGTTTAATCTCCTGTTTCTGTTTCTGTTCAAGTTCAAGCTTTAATATTGGAGGCGTAGCACAGCCGGTCACTCTTGGAAATTAGAAAAGTTCAAAACCCTATCAGACCCTTTTTGTTTTCAGATGTCCCAGGATTGTTTCTGATCTGTTGATTCATTTTTTCAGACATAGAAATGTGTTGGCTAAATAATGTGTCGAGTAGTGATGTTGATTTTATATTTAAATTTGGGACTAAAAACGACCACATAGTTCCCTAGCAAAAAGTCAAATGCTATGAGAGTTCATTGGGTGCCAAGGTTGTAAAAGGCAGGAGATTGCTACTGTTGGGCTCTATGTTGATTCAGTCCTCACTATTTATCAATGCCTTTCATACGTGCAGATTATTTTTTCATCCTTCCTGCTTCCATTTCTTACCCATAAAAAAAACAACAACAAAAAAACATTTCATTCTCGTGTACTTAGCTTTTGAATTTTGTTCTTTCGGTAGTTTAGTATTTACATCAGTCATTGAAGACAAGTAATCATAAAAGGGCTCCAATCTCATGTAATTTAATATTTTGTCCATTATTTAATGAAAACGTAGCTTTAAACCTCATGTGGAAGACAGCTTCACTTTGTACATATTCATGTTGCTGTTAATTAGTGTACAATGTTGTGAAAATGTTTTTGCCCCTTTACGGTTTTTGATTTTTGTTACTTAAATTAGGGTTTGCAATTATATTTTGCTAAAGAAAATGTAGCCAAGAGACTTTGGTATGAATTTAGATTGGCCGTTAAAACTTAAAAACATGCTGATTCTGCAAAAAACGTCTCAGAAAATAATTTCTGGTAAACACTGACTAGTTGATTTTGGGGGAAATTGCTTTTTTGCTCAAAATTGGTTTGGTATCATGACAAGTTTTTTTTTTTTTAGTTTTAAGTTTGAAGCAATACTTACGGATGTACTCTGTTGCAGGTTCTTTGCCAATGAGGTGAGAAAGTTGACAAAAGTAGATTATTGTTGCAGCAAACTACAAAATAAAGCTATGCATTTGTGTAAGTTGATGTTATATGCAGACACCTCAACAGTTTAAGCAGTGATAATTAAAAAGCTTCACAAGAGAGGCACCAAATAAACAGCAGTATGCAAGATCACACTTGACGATTCCTCAAAGTTTCAGCTTTCTATCAGCTTGGACATCTAACAACACAAGATGGTAGATTATCTGTCAAATCTTCATAGTGTTAATTAATCCTGATAAGTGAGCAAATACCCTGAACTTTACAATGCTGCACCTGTTTAGAGCTTCTTAAACCCTCACTGGAAAGCGGAAAAGCTTCTACACTTAGCGCCCATTATGTTGCAACGCTTGCAGGGAAAAATATCAGGAGGGAGAACACGTCCTCCACTGTGTTGTTGATTTAGTTTCCTCTCCCCCACTGCATTAACTGTGTTTTCTCAGCTAACGTTGTGCAAACTGTTTTGTCTTTGCATTGGGTCGTCATCCTCAGCAGTGGGCACACTCACAGGGGCTGAAGGAGCGGCATTAATAAGCTCAACTGTGTACGGGCAGCAAGAAACAGGAGTGTGTTTTCTCAGGGCAGGGGTGGCAAAGGAAAGCATTCAGCCTATGGCTAGCGCAAAAAAAAGGAGATTTTTGTTTTGGGGTAGGGGGAGGAAGGAGAACCCAAGCATTCCAAAGCAGAATATAATGAGCTATTTTGTCCTGCTCAGTTTGCAGCAGAAAAGAAAATATTTGTGTTTGTTTTCTTTGACTCAGTTCTGCAAATATCTTTTTTAGCATTTCCTTAAATTTCATTGGAAAATCTGAAATATGAAGTAGTCTTGCTTGGCGGCGTTCGATCTTGCACAAATTTTGTGGTTTCTCTGAGCCGACATTATGGTGATATCTGAGAGTGTTTGAAAGTCTGAGCAAACTTGTGTGTCTAATAAAGTCGCCCCTCCTGACAGGAGTTTTTCTGCTGAACAACAGAAGGGGCTCTGTTGTGTTGTGCGGCCCCAGCAGCTGGGAGGCAATGATCGAGACAAAGTCCGAGTTTGTTGAAAAAAAAAAAAAGAAAAAAAAGAACCGTCAAAGGGGGAAACCCCACCGTCATGTGGACAATCAAATCATGTAAGTTAGGGTTGGCGTTGTATTTTGGTCTAAATATAAATAAGAGCTTTCCCTTCTATTTTAAATACATTGAAGAAATATTTTTTTGCAGACATTGGTAATATATTACACATGCGATGCCAAATCTGCAGAGAGCAGATTGTATTGCAAATATTTTGTAAAAATCAAAACAAAATCCAAAGATATTCCAAACCTTAAGCTGACTGTATTTCACAAGCTTGATACGGTTAAATCCCTCTATTTCCCTCTCCCCAAACCAAGTTTAAATCACACTAAAATACCTGTTTATCTGACTGTCCCATGTCTAATGTTCTTTACAACCTGACTGAGGCTACTGGAGAACAGCTCTGTGGGAATGTACTTATTCCCAGCGCTGCATATGCACATAGTTAGGTTGTATTCACAGGACAATAACACAGACCGTTGATCCCCATCTTTCTTAGTTGATGTCAGGAAGAAAATTCTGTTTTAGGTATTCTTTATTTACACTGCGTAATGCTAGATTTTGTTGTGTTGTTTTTTCCACAAGGTTATGGAAACTAAGCACTCTCGTCACCTATATCAGCCTTCACAACAGAGCCTATGCTTTACTATTTCATCTATAGCAATATTTAATAAATTAGAACGTCAGTGAAAGGTTCATTCACTGCAATAGTTCAGTTCACAAAGTGAAACATCTTAAATAGATTAAATAAACACAGGCTAATGTTTTAAATCTGTTTTCGATCCTTTTCCTGTTAATTATGATAATTTTTTCACATACAATAGACAACAGTATTTAAAAAAAAAACTTCTCACAAATGTGGGCTCAATAAAAATATATATTTTTAATATCTGATTAAAGGTTATTTTACAAAAGTAACTTTTAATCTGACTAATAACCAGCCTCATGCGTATACATATTCAAATTTATTGAGTATGTCGCTATATTTCATTTTCCATCTCGGATGTGTGTCCACTAACACTGCAGGGCAACCAGGCCAGCACACTTTTTGCCGAGACCCACATACAAGGCACACACACACAGGTACATGAAAATAATAAAGTTTAATTTTGCATTTTATCAGTAGTTTTACCCAGGATTTCAGAAGACATCGGAGACGTCGGCCACAGTGGAGAGGTTTGTGGAGTGGGGTGTTTTGGTGTGTCGAAGGGTTGCACAATCCTGCCTTCAAGTTTCTGTGTACATAATGTAGACATATTGAACTGACGGTTGTCCAAAACAGATTGTTGTGCTGTTGAAGGAATTAGTAACGAGTGGCGGTTCCCTATGGATTGCCTTACTTCTTCTGAACGTTTGTTGCATTTCATCCCAAGCAGCTTTTAGCACTGCAAACAGCGAATGTGCCATCTGTCTCCAGCCAAAACAAACTGTGCCTACTTTTAATTTAGGGGTATATGCTCAACCCCAACAATTTGCAGAAAAAAAAACTGGAAGTTTTTCTTACTTGTGGGTAGTCTTTAACTTTTGAACAAACTGCTATTAAAGGTTTTCTTGTATCTTGTTTTTTTTTTTTCTCTCTCTCTTGATGATAAAAGGTCGGAGGCTTCATCAAGACAAGGGCCCTTTGTTGGTGACCTGAGTCTCTCCAGTGCATTTGCCCTCCCTATTCTAATTTCCAGAGCAGACAAGCAGGAATAATGCCCTTCAGTTGAGTGGGTGGTAATATGAAGACCTTCATTCGAAAGCAGGAGTCTGGAGCATCAAAGTCTGCTTCAGATCTATTGATCTGTAATGTCTGATTACCATTAGTTACAGACAAATCCAAACACCATCGCATATTTGATCAATGCATGTGTCTGCTGTGTGATCTGAGTGTTCAGCGTATGCCATTGAGCAAGCAAGTAGCAAAGCAGCAATGCGTGCTGAAAGAACTGCTGATTGTTGGACTGGAGGGAAGAAAATCCTTAGGCAGAGTATTCAGCAGAATTGCTTCCACTGTGGATTTTTTAAATATTTTTTTTTCCTGTTAAGGCTTCTGTTCAGTGTACACTCAGCGGGCTGTACACAGTGGCGAATGTTAAACATATCCCGCTGTTAGTGTCAGTTTTGGTGTGTGAGCTAGAAATGGGGTGAAGCCAGTCTTGCCATGGAGCTCAAGATCATTTTTGTTTCAAATTGTTCACAAAAGGTAATTTCTTCTCACCTCCAATTGGTGTACAGCTCTGTGGGGGCACACGAGGAGGAAAGGGCGAGGGGTGGGGGTGGGGCACGGGTGTGAACCATCAGCTCTTACACCAACAGCTGGAGTCTACCCTCCCTAGGTGAAATCTTTTAACTCAGCCAGCAGAAAATGTGAAAAAGAAATGTAACAAGGGATCTAACAGCCTCTAAAAATGATTTAAAAAAAAATTAAAATTAGATTTCAATTAGATTTCAGTACTCTTAAATAGAAGATAAATCTGTCATCATCTAAACATGGAAACATTTTTTTTTTCTAAAATCCTTCAAAAGACCTTAACTTTTACAAGTCTCATGGATGCAAATCATACAGATTTTGTTTGAAGGATGTGTAAAAGGTGCCAAGTAGCATATAATCATTCTTACAAGAAAACAGCTACTTTAAAGCTAACAACGATTCTCCTGACAAAGACAATCATATTTCTGTCCATACTAAGTGGTGTTAATAAGAAGGGGAAAAAAAAAAATTCTAAAAACTGATTTTACATGGATCGTAGTATCCTACAGTACATAGACAACTTGGAGCAGATCAGTACATGTGAGTGCAAAATGGTTCAGATGGAAAAAAGCCCTCCTGTGTTCTTTGTAGAGGCTGTAACAGACAGGGAGGAGCATGGGTGTTGACAGAGTCCCAAGTGAGCACTGTAATGTGCTGTACATCTCGATTTGCACTGAGGGTTTAAGTAGTTGCTGGGATTCATGGTGTAAGGTGCACCATGCATAAAAAAAAATAAAGTATATCATCTCATATGTTTCATGAACATTCATTCCTTTAAACATTTCATTTCAAAATATCTTATTAGAAGTGAGACTAAAAGCTCTTTTTTTGCAATACAGCAGAGGAAATAAATATAGACCATGTCAGTGTTTTCATCAGAAAATGTGATTTCGGAAAAATGAAAATAAATAAATAAATAAATAAATAACAGAAGTCCGTTATTAGAAAATTGCAATGTTTCGAGAGACTTGCTTGTGGTTTTCTTAAGTAAAATTTATTGAATAGAAGGAATTTGGCTTTAACCGAATTTCACGTTTTTGTGCTGTTTTCAGAGTTGTCAAGTTTGGGATTTTCACAGTTTTGGGGGGACAATGTTACTATTCAAATAACAGAACAGAGAAAACAGAAAAGAGTGAAGAAAAGAGATTTGGGGCATTTTTTATTCTTCAGCCAATTCATTTCATGTGTCATTAAAATAAGTGCACAGTTTGTAAAAAAACCAAGCTAGGGGACAATGAATACACAAAGCAATGAATAAAGATTTTCTTTCATCTTATAAAACCATATCTCCTATTTGATTACTGCAAAGTCTCCCACTTAAACTAGATGGCTAAGCTGACTCTATTTATCAAAAAGCAGCATCTCCTCGAGAGGGAAACAGATTGCACGCTGGCCTGCTACAGACTTCATCAGGTCATCTGAATTGATGATACATGTAGCAAGGCGGCTGAGTTCCCCCGGAAACCTCTGTTGGAGAGTGTGCTGGCGGAGACGGGGGCCTCAGCCAAGTCTGTCTGACTGATCACTACAGATGCTCCTCTTCAAGTATTCCGAGTCAGATCCTTAGTGCTGGGTCTTGAGGGACAAACAATAGCACCTGTTCCTCATAAGATAGCCCATTCATGTATCTTTAATGAAGCCTGGGGGCAGATGGTGTGAAATGACATTATCCAGTGCTTAGCAGGGCTAAGACAAAGGAAGAGCACTGCCAGCACAACAATGCTCCTGTTTTTTATGAGGAGAAGGGAGGACGCTGCCCGAGTGCCACCCCGCCGCCCCCCTCACATCTGCTCCACTTCACTCTCCAACTCTTCAAGATCATCTTGGCAATAGAAATGTCCTGGGCACACAGCCCACACGAAGATGAACTTGAGGGTAACTCTTAAAGGCGAGGGAGGGTTGGACTTGTAGAAACCGAGACATAGCGGAGACCACACACCTTCTCCTTCTTCCCCTATGTTTTAAGATATATTTTTTTCTTTTACTTTTGCACTCAGGATTATCCAATAAAAAAAAAGAGGCTTAATGAAAACATTGTAATCTGCTCTGACAGCTCTTAATTGACAGCTCAAGTAACCTCTGGTATTTGTTGACACCCTGAAGTTCCTCAAAAATCTGATTTGCTTTTTTTTTTTTTCCCTGACATTAGTGGCTGTAAATTAAACTTTAATGCGCAGAGCTCATTACTGCAAATCACAGCCATTCACAGTCAATGCATTTATTTCCCCTCCAGCGCGCATCTCCTCTCTGTCTTCGCCTCGGCGGATGTTGTACATTCACATCCATATTTTAAAATAATAACAGTAATAAAAGCTGATATCCCAGAAGAAATTGTCTCACTTAAAGTTGATCATTTAGTGTTGCTGGAGAAAAATCCATCCATGCATCAGACTCTTTGAGCGGAAATCATTCAGTATACAGCAGCACGGCTTTCTGTAGAGGTTTGCTATGTTTGCTTATGTGGTCACATTTGGCCTTTCACATGATTGTAATCATGACAGTGTATCCTTGGGTGCTGTTTTGTGTGCTTTTAAGCACATGTGTGTATTAATAGTAACCAAAGTAGTTAAAGACAATGCATTAAAACCAGACGACTTCATCTATTTAATTTAGTTTTGTTGGGTAAAAATGAATAAATTATTGCTTTAACTTATTGCCAAAGATTCTTAGCCAATTCCTGAAAAATGGTATTGCCACGTGACATTTTTAGCTATAAGGATAGACAAGGGAGCACTTTTATGCCCGTTAGCTAGTGTATGTACAGCTCTGGCTGCTTAAACTGTTCAGACAGAGCAGAGCTGTGTTCCCCAGTGTCCACTCCCCCTTCATAATCCCTCCTGCCCTGCCCCGCCTCATGTTGTGACATTAATTATTGTGTTTTTCCATATGTTCCAAACATGCAAGGCCAAACTCCATCTTTCATTCGTCCAGCTTGGAAACTTGGCTAACCAGTCCCTTTGAAGATTGTTTTCAAAGGATATTTGTCACAGACTCCTTAAGGCATTTATTTTTCTTCATCGGCAGCACATTTTGTAGAATTACTTTTCGAAGTATTGCATACTCTTTTTTTTTAACACTTCTTTCTCACAACTTCTGCACTTGCACTTTTGCAAAAGCTAAGTAGACATAAAATGCCTGTGTTTATTTAGTTTTCAGTCTAGCTTTGCACCTCTGGACAAATCAATAAAGTTGTCTAGTGGGTTTGGCTTGCTAGCTGCGAGATAAACTGGGTGCAAGTACTCCCACAAGAAAGAGTCCACAGGGGTGGGGGTGGTGGGGGGGGGGGGGGTGGAGAGAAAGCTGCACAGGCTGACAAAGTGGAGTTCATAGCAGACTTCAGCCAGAACGTGGGACAGGTTGATTTCATGCCCCAATGCAGCGGCAGTAATTGCACCCAGACCGGTTTTATTGCGAGTTGATTTTAAGGGGGATGAATGGGGAAACATTCTGTAAAGTGTTTATTTTGGGGGATGACCTT
The DNA here is from genome assembly GCF_051168715.1 of Poecilia mexicana. Lineage (NCBI taxonomy): Eukaryota > Metazoa > Chordata > Actinopteri > Cyprinodontiformes > Poeciliidae > Poecilia > Poecilia mexicana. The sequence goes on from NW_028263372.1 coordinate 19,091,282, forward strand.
TATTAACCTATTTCCCAGGCTGGTTCCCCCGAGGTGATCTGGCTCGCTGCTCGATTAACCCTCGCAAGTCGGGGTAGTCAGTCTGCTCCCTGTCACAATGCTTCAGGAAGCTGAAAATGACAGAAAAATTGGACTCGCAACATGTTGGCCACACACACACACACACACACACAGCACTTAGGGAAAATGAGCTACTCAACTATCCTTGACACACAAATGAAGAAGGTTTTTTGTTATTATATTTAATTTCATTTCTTTGCAACTGGGCTGATGTTGAATAATCACAATAAGCTAAATGCTGTTTTTTTTAATCCAAATATATTTGCTCTATACATAAAAATGAACAGTCCTAAGTCCTGTACGATGAACATACATTCTTTAAAGAAAATATTAATAACAGGTATTTGATATTAATAACAGGTATTTGATATTAATAACAGGTATTTGTAAAATGCACAAAATAAATAGCAAAATATACCTTAAGAATATGCTTGCATAAAAAGAAATGTAAACAAAACAGGCTGGATTTTAACAGTTATTTTATTTTTATTTTATTTTTTTCATTTTTGTAACCTGAATTTTATGTGGAATCTTTATTTAGCTGAGCTAAGATGAATCCTGCATTCTTGATGGTGTGTAGCTGTGATTGAAGTCTGAGATGTTGCTTGGTCCTTGGCCGTGAAGAGCTTTCTATGTAAGAGAGAGCTGGTATAATTTGCTAGATTTATTTCATTGGTTTGCCTTCTTGTTGAATGATCATTTGGAATTGTGTGTTTGAGTTTCCATTGAGAGGAAAGTGTGTGTTTATACTGGCAGCTCTTTCTCTGAAGTGGTGAAGTAATACTGTTAATATCTGTAGATATGCTTTGTAGCGCCTCTCGTAAGACTACTGTACTCTGCTGCTCGCCGTTCTTCATTCCTCCCAGCAATGTGACTTTTCAGGTCCTTTGATGTACCAAGGTGAAATTGCGGCCTGGATTAAGAACAGGCGTAGCTCGGCCAGGTATTGTGCAAGCGCACGAGCGCCGTCGTTGCCACGGAGCCCCTTGTCAGCACGCGTTAGGAAGAGCTGTGATCTAGCCTCCCCCTCAGTATGCTCCATGTTTGTGTGTGCCATGGCTGTGCTCGGGGCCCCTCTCTGATCTCTGCTCCCTATCTGTTCAGCAGGTCCAGGGTCACATGCCTCCGCTCATGATCCCCATCTTTCCACACGACCAACGCACTCTAGCAGCAGCAGCTGCCGCCCAGCAAGGCTTTCTCTTCCCTCCTGGAATGTCTTATAAGCCAGGTATGCTTGTTAATTAGGTCGTCTTATTCTTTTTTTTTTTTTTTTTTTTGCTCATATATTTATACCAAAGAATTAATTTTAATCTGAAAAGTTTATAGCTAATTTACAACGCAATGCAAAAATATTTATAAATCACATTTTAATGATTTTTTTTTGATAGTTCATAATTATGCCTTGTGTGTGTCTAAAAGAAAATGATATATGCTTTTCAACATTTTTATAACTAAAAATCAGAAAAAGTGTGGGGTACATATGCATGTATATTTATATGTTGCTCCCCTGAGTATATAGGCTTAGAGACCCCTTTAAGCACAATTTCAGCTTCACGTTTTTTTGGGGTATGTCTTCCAGTTTTGCACATCTAGAAACTATTTGTTTTGCCCATTTTTCTTTTCCAAACGGCTCAGGCTCTCCCAGATTGGATGAAGAGCCTGAATGACTATCAGTTCTCTAGTATTTTCAAAGATTGTTGATGCAATGTAGGTCTGGGGCATTCTAACACATGCAAGTGTTTTGATTCAAAACATTCCTCTGTAGATCTGGTTGTAGATGTAGGATTGAGGTTCTGCTGGATGGCACCCCAGTGTCAAATCAACTGTAGCCTTTAAAGCATTTCTTACTGAATTGTCCTGTATTTAGTTTTCCCATCATCTGTGACCATAATATTTAGGATGGGGATAATGACCACAGTATCTTCTTCCACATGTTTGTTGTTGCTGC